>NC_091463.1:85638303-86238303 GCF_027789765.1 Dendropsophus ebraccatus
GGATGGTCGTCCAACCTCTGTAACTGCAAGCAAAGGTTTCTGGACCAAATATTACATTCTGTTTATCTATTGTATCAAATACTTATTTCATGAAATAAAATACTGAATATTTATTTAAAAAAAAAACATACAATTTTCCGATATATATATTTTATACAGATTCTCTCAAGGGTCACCTCTCCATTTTTGTAGGTGGGCAAATCGGCCGGGTAACAAATACTTATTATCCTCACCTTCATGGGCAATAGAGCATGCATGTATTAGACATGGGAGATGGGAGACTAATCGCTATGCACCCTGGACACTGGGCGACTCCATTGATTCCACATTTTTCAGCAGTGCAGTAAAGGAAATACCTTGTATCCTTACAGATAAACATTATAATATTTACAACCATAACCATTACACCGTATGAAAGAATCCCTCCAAATCTCATTTTACCATTTAACAACCATACTTAGTTCAACCATCATCTACAATAGAAAAATCAACTCACAGTAGTGTCAGCTTCCCTGCGCATTAGGACTGCACCCTCCTGCAACTTTAATGTATTTTAATAAGCTGCAATATTCCATCAGCTATATTCCCAGCACACAGCTATAAAAACCATATAGGAGGTAAGTGCGCACCTTCAATGGGTGCAGCAGTCACAGTAGCGTTGGCTTCTCTGTGCAATAAGATTGCACCCTCATGCAACTTTAATAAATTTTAATAAGCTGCAATATTACCCCATGTGTTCTCTCCGCACATGGCCATATAGTTTTAGCCCGGCAGTATGCACCCTCATACTTCAATAGGTGCTGATGTCTTTCCTAAGATAGCATCCCACCTTCCTGCAACTTTATTTTAATAAGCTGCAATACTACACAAGGTGTATGAAGGCCATAGGGCTCTAATCTTGCAGTATGCATCCTCATACGTCACTGGGTGCAGTTTTAATAAGATTTGGAGCCTGGTTATCCATAAGACCTGGATAAGGGGGGTGAGGGCGCTGTGTACAAGTTCGCCGAAGGACCTTTGTGACACGATGAACATATCAGATCGTCTGTCACAAGAAGACAAGATTGTCCTATGTAATCTCATAGTATAAGGACTTGTCAGGACAGCAGGAGTAATATGCTATTTATATGCAAATAAATTATGGTGGGGGAGGGGTTCCTCCAGATATAGATGGGTAAGGGGGGGTGGCTGTATATACGGGATTCCTCCCCCGGTGATTAATATTCAGGAGTCTGTAGATTTGCTGGGATGGGCATGGGGCAAATTCAGCAAAATATATGTTATATCTGCTATATGAATAGTCCACAATGGGTCTTATATTGCAAAGTTTATTGGGGGGGGGGGTCTCTTATTGCACATTTAGGGGCCCAGCTCAATCCAGGGGGTCCTGCCGCACTGATAAACAACATTAGCTCCGGCTTTCACATCCCCGGGTCAGTGCTTAGAGTTCATGTTCAGTTATCAATGAAGTTCTAGGGGGCCCTGGACCCTGTAATAAGGGAACAAAAGGGGGACGCAAGAGGAGCAGAGGCCAAGACCAAGACAAAGGGACAGAAGGACGGAAGCAGGATGCTGGAGAAAGTGAGGTGAGACAGGAGAAGTGTGCTGGGGTGAGAGGGACAGGTGCCTCCTATTAGCATACAGCTGACACCCCCCACCCCCAGCCCTCTCATCCTATTCACTGGCCATAACAAAAGACCCCCAGCCAACCATAACAAGTTCTCTCCATTACAAAGAGTCCGCTTGGTGCACACACCTCATTAACAAACACACACACCTTCATAATGGGTGAGGTGAGTGCGACACACGTCAGGGGGAAGTGTGCTCATTGTGCCGGGAACACGATAGGTGCCGGCCTCCTGCATTATGGATGGGATTTGACATACGCCGTATAGATAATCCAGGGCTGACAGTAATCACAAGGGGACAGGGTTACATGATATCCTATAGGCCGCTCTACCTGATACCCCCATCCTATATGATCTATAGGACTGATGCTACAATTTATTTATACCCTATGGCCAATGCACCATCTACTTTATATCATCTCATTGTGCAAACCACAGCTGGAGAGGTTACAGTCAGCCTCTGTTCACACTACATTTGGGGTCACCATCAGGCTTCTTGTCTTCTGCAGCTTTCCTCGTCATCAGAAATAACAGAACCCCATTAAAGTCAATGGAAGAATACAAAATGATGGCTGCCTCAGTAGAACCTGACGTGGCCTAAACCAGGGTACGATTTACTCGAGTCTCCGTAATATGGATGAAATAGTGTCCGTATACCATCAGTATGGCTGTACAGTAAACACAGGTCGTCCTTTAGGCAGGATACAAACTGATGATGTATGCAAAACGGATGCCGCATACGCCTGTGTGAAAGTGGTCTTAGACTATGTTCATTTTGTTCCACCATTTCTCCTGTTGTATACCAGACCACTAACACCAACCGGAAATTGGATGGTAAATCCCATGTTACAGCTGTAAAATGAAGGACAGTGTTTGCAAATTGCATAACGGTATTTGTTGTAACCAAGAAGTCTAAAACAAAAAAAAAAAAGTAAAACTAAAATAGGCCATATCAAATGGTAGAAAAAATAAGTTGAAATTTTCAGCACGGAGTGTGGTGTCCATGATGTAATGGATCCGGCACAGCACTATGGTTCAGAGTACATTGGATCCGGCACAGCACTATGGTTCAGAGTACATTGGATCCGGCACAGCACTATGGTTCAGAGTACATTGGATCCGGCACAGCACAATGGTTCAGAGTACATTGGATCCGGCACAGCACTATGGTTCAGAGTACATTGGATCCGGCACAGCACTATGGTTCAGAGTACATTGGATCCGGCACAGCACTATAGTTCAGAGTACTTTGGATCTGGCGCAGTACCGTCGTTCAGAGTACATTGGATCCGGCACAGCACTATGGTTCAGAGTACATTGGATCCGGCACAGCACTATGGTTCAGAGTACATTGGATCCGGCACAGCACTATGGTTCAGAGTACATTGGATCCGGCACAGCACTATAGTTCAGAGTACTTTGGATCTGGCGCAGTACCGTCGTTCAGAGTACATTGGATCCGGCACAGCACTATGGTTCAGAGTACATTGGATCCGGCACAGCACTACGGTTCAGAGTACATTGGAACCGACACAGCACTATGGTTCAGAGTACATTGGATCCAGCACAGCACAATGGTTCAGAGTACATTGGAACCGACACAGCACTATGGTTCAGAGTACATTGGATCCAACACAGCACTATGGTTCAGAGTACATTGGATCCGGCACAGCACTATGGTGCAGAGTACATTGGATCCAGCACAGCACTATGGTTCAGAGTACATTGGATCCGGCACAGCACTATGGTTCAGAGTACATTGGATCCGGCACAGCACTATGGTTCAGAGTACATTGGAACCGGCACAGCACTATGGTTCAGAGTACATTGGAACCAGCACAGCACTGCGCTTCAGAGTACACTCGATCCGTCCGAGCACTGCGCTTCAGAGTACATTGCATCCAGTACGGATCTGTGGTTTAGAGTAGCGATGAGCAAACCTGTTTGTAAATGTTTGTATGTTCATACGCACATGACGCTAATTGTTCGTGTTCGCCAATCTCGGAATGGTTATAACAATCCTTTCGAACATATTCGAACTTGCGAATGTATGCAACTACGTGATTTACGCTTTGCACCTGATAATCTGTACGCATGTGCGTAGACCAAAACGTACGCTTCTACTGTACATTCATTATTTGTTCGTGAATGTGAACACGAATTGTTCACAATCTTTTTTTTTATGTTCGTGTTTGAGAACTGAACATCGGGATGTCCGGTCATCATTAGTTTAGTGTACACTGGAAACGCACAAAGTAGATGTAAAGTGGTGATATCTCTGGTACTAAGATGAGGCGTCCCTATATGACATGAGATACTCTCTGTTGCAATAATAAAGTCCCATCTGTCAATTCCATTTTCCTGCCTCATCATGGTAGAAAACAGAAGGTGATTGCGCCAAATCCATCACATGACAGATCCCAAACGCACTAACATGATGATCGACTTTTCACTAATTTCCAGCATTCTTCCTTTGTACACTTTTCTTGGATCTTCCTACAATACCATATAATGTTGTATATTACATTATAAGCCAAATTACATTTCAGTCAAATTTTTTTTATTCGGTCCTTATTAGTCCTATCAATACACATCGGGGACCTGATGCCATTGCTCCTGTTGTTTAGGGTAGGACTTAAATTTGTTTTCTTCATGGTTTACAGAAAGCTGATCAAAGAAAGTGTGATGTGAGGAGGAAGGGACGGAGGGGAGGGAGGAGGAGGGGGGGGAGCAAATTTGGAGGGGGAGTGAGGGAGGGGGCTATGTAACACCAGGAGGCTCTGTATAAAGCCCGGGATTGACTTAGAAGAACTTTAGTCACAGCCAAGACAGACAAGCTGGGGACAAAAGACCACACAGGATTCAATAGAGAGAGCGCCCATCAGTGATGCCTGCCTGATCCCCATCACTTCTAAAGGAAAACTTGGAGCGCCTAATAGGATCCTACTGACTCTACCTGTTATACTATTTCTCCAACTTGGTATAAACTTCCACCAGCTTGGATACCCCCACCTGTAATACCTGACATCTTCTCAAGCTTCTTCCAAGATTGGCTCTGGGGAGCTCGACTTCCTAATTCTCTAATCCTTCCTATAAGACTGTATTGACTTCAGCTTCATCCCTGAGATTTACACGTGAAAGTCAACACCATGACAGCAAAGACGCCAGTGCTGGTGGTGGTGCTACTGTGCCTGCCGATGGTGAGTACCAACTATCCTGCATATGTCTGTACTATGTACTCTCGGTTATGCGATCACTGTATATCTGGATACTTATTATGAGTCACTACTATGGCTCCCATTATCCCGCTCTTCCAATAGACAGGAGTGTGTCCATCTTCTCTATGGTTTATAATAATCTTGCATTTTTATATTATATTCATTATTATAGCACTGTGTAAAGATGGAGATATCAGTTACATGTGAGCAACACTTTTGACTATTCGGTCTTTCAGTCTTCTGTATCGATCACCAGATTTTTTTGGGGGGAACTTGTTCTGTGACTTCTAGGTGGCCCAATAGCTCTGTCTCTATATCCCTAGGTGGAGGCTGCCGGAGTGTTTGAACTGAAGATCCATTCCTTTACCAGTCCTCGAAGTGTGTGTGTAGCCGGCCGTTCCTGTCACACCTTCTTCCGAGTGTGTCTGAAACACTCCCAGCTCGTGGTGTCACCAGATCCTCCTTGCACATTCGGGACCGCGCTGAGTGACCTAATGGCTGTGGATCCAGGGGCCATAGCAGCGAGCAGCCCTATCCGAGTCCCCTTTCACTTCAAGTGGCCGGTGAGTAACAGTCCAGCTGTTGGGTATTGTGATACTTCAAGTAATGTCTTATTTCAAGGCCAGGAGGCAGCGACATTGACTCGGCCAGGTGGTTCCTCCGCTGTTTTGTTCCATCGGAGCTGACAGCTGGTTGCAGAACTGGCAGCTGCTGACAAAATAAAGGCTGAACTCTGACCCACATAAAGTCTTTAAAGACACTCGAATTATAAATGTGACGTATTTTATAGCCTAAGAGGTGATATTTAACATGAGCCGTCCATGTATAGATCCCATCTCTACAGAAACACATACATAATTTTGAGCGGTTCCATGGTTCAGCTTGATCTATTGGTGGACTCTTTTAGGATCTTTTCTTACCTTGGTTGTAGAGTTCCATCTCATCCAGCGTTTGCCTAGAAGTGATTTGTATCTTAGCCATCCAATAACCATTGTAGTTTTCCGCACCTTCATTTTTCAGAACACCTTCCTTTCCTTGACGCATTACCCAGGTAGGCCAAGAACACACTCGAGGTATCAAAGACCAGACTGGTGTTTCAAAAAATCTATAGATTTTCTATAGATTCTAGGAGCATCATGATGGGTCACGTATACCCTCACAGTCATACATTAGACGGCTGGTCTTGGACATCTTGAAGTAAATCCCAAAAGTACAATGCAACATGCTCTCAACTCTCTACCATGTTTTCTGTGGATTCTTATTCACTTATCTCTACTACATGATGACAGAAAGAGTCCATCACATGTCAACTCAAAAAGGAGTTAATCATTTGTATCTAGAGTACTTCCGCTGTATGTGTTATACATAAAGCAATGCTCAAGTGTACCTACTTCTCATTGTACTTACTATTTCTTGGTTCTATAAGCCTCCTCATCAGGACAGGCTCCATGTTATGTCTTACGCCAAAGCCGACGCTATTACGGGACTATGTTATACTGACTCACATTGTCTTGTTATGTTGCAGGGGATTTTCTCACTTATTATTGAGTCCTGGAGCACCCACACAGCTGAGAAGTCTACAGGTAAGTGCCATATGGACACCATACACAGCTATAACATGCAGTATGTCTCCTGGCTATGTAGGCTATATCATACATGCAACCACCCAGCCATGTAAGTTCTCTTTGTGAGATGTGGATGATCAGGGTTGGGGCTTCGATATAGGACAATAAAGTCTCTCCTCGTCCTCTATGTATGGACACTGCCCATACTCATGGCTTCATTATTCTATACTATTACTCTACACCTACATTACACCATCTGAGTTCTATACAGTAAAGACCCCGGGTGCTCCATCTATAAGGCGTACTTCTATTCCTATCACTCACAATAACGTCCATGAACTGATGAAAGAATCAGTCACTTTTATATACACTTTTATTACATCTCCCCCAGACCCCAAATATGTCCAGCAATAATTCCCATTACAACAGGTCACTGTCGCGGATTACCGAACATGCCAGTTCTGTTGGTAATACATATGGCGCCTTTGGATTTGGTTCATATAATAAACCATTCAATGACCAGACATCAGGAAATCACCTTTTATTATGTTATTCTATGATGTAGTGTTCCACAACCTGTTGCCAAACTGCAGAGGGATTGTCTAGAATTATAATCCTCCATGTATAGTGTCACCCCTGTCCACAGGTTGGGTCTGGTACTGCAGTTCATTCAGCATCCTGTGGACAGGGGTGGCGCTGTTTTTATATAAGTAATCAAGATAATCTATATCTTTATGGTTCTCTACACTGGTTATATATCCCATTAGGGAATTCTGGGTTAATATAAAGGGTTCCATGCTCAAGACCCTCATTTCTTGATTGGAGTAGAGAATGAATGCAAAGAGCGTCTCTGTTATGCTTCATTTACCACTGATCCCTCCACTCTCCAGTAATAATTTCTGCTCTACTTTTATCTCCACCTTACTAATAACTATACCAGTACATCTATACTAATACTAATAACTATACCAGTACCATCTATACCAGGGGTGGGGAACCTCCGGCCCGCGGGCCGCATCCGGCCCCTGACACCTCCGGATGTGGCCCGCGGCTCCCCTGTGACATGCGCCGCTCTGGAGGAGAAGGAGCCGACACACAGGGCATCCTCCTGTGTCTGTGACAGCTGCCAGGAGGATGCTGTGAGTGCCGGCTCCTTCCCCTCAGAGCGGTGCACATCTTCTGACTCCTGCCCTCCTGTGACGTGCGCCGCGCTGGTGAGGCAGGAGCTGGCCCAGACACAGGAAGATGTGTTGTATGCCGGCTCCTGCCTCACCAGCGCGGCGCACGTCTTTTGACTCCTGCGGGCCGCGCGCGATGACGTCATTTAATCGCGCGCCGCCTGCAGGAGAAGACCGGCACAGAAGAGAGGAGGGAGAAGAGGACCTAGACAGCGTGGGAGCGGAGGAAAGGTGAGTGGGATGTTTATTTTTTTCATTTGGGGCAGACACTGGGGGTTAACTAGGCCACCAGGGACATGACTGGGGGGTTAACTAGGCTACCAGGGACATGACTGGGGGGTTAACTAGGCCACAAGGGACATGACTGGGGGGTTAACTAGGCCACCAGGGACATGACTGGGGGGTTAACTAGGCTACCAGGGACATGACTGGGGGGTTAGCTAGGCTACCAGGGACATGACTGGGGGGTTAACTAGGCTACCAGGGACATGACTGGGGGGGTTAACTAGGCCACCAGGGACATGACTGGGGGGTTAACTAGGCCACCAGGGACATGACTGAGGAGTTAACTAGGCCACCAGGGACATGACTGAGGAGTTAACTAGGCCACCAGGGACATGACTGAGGAGTTAACTAGGCCACCAGGGACATGGCTGAGGGGTTAACTAGGCCACCAGGGACATGACTGAGGAGTTAACTAGGCTACCAGGGACATAACTGAGGGGTTAACTAGGCCACCAGGGACATGACTGAGGAGTTAACTAGGCTACCAGGGACATGACTGGGGGGTTAACTAGGCCACCAGGGACATGACTGAGGAGTTAACTAGGCCACCAGGGACATGACTGGGGGGGTTAACTAGGCTACCAGGGACATGACTGAGGGGTTAACTAGGCCACCAGGGACATGACTGGGGGGTTAACTAGGCTACCAGGGACATGACTGGGGGGTTAACTAGGCTACCAGGGACATGACTGGGGGGGTTAACTAGGCCACCAGGGACATGACTGAGGAGTTAACTAGGCTACCAGGGACATGACTGGGGGGTTAACTAGGCCACCAGGGACATGACTGGGGGGTTAACTAGGCCACCAGGGACATGACTGAGGATTCAAATCAGGTACAAGGGGCATCACAGAGGGTTTACTACAATAGCAGGGGCATTAGGGGAACAGTACTTTGCCTTGTTCGGGTGCTGCAAACCCCCGCTACTAACTGCCGCGCACGGTATAACATTGAGTGCGGCCCTCGAATGATTTTATTAAGGCCCGACCGGCCCTCGACATGGAAAAGGTTCCCCACCCCTGATCTATACTAATAACTATACCAGTACCATCTATACTAACACTAATAGCTATACCAGTACCATCTATCCTAATACTAATAACTATACTAGTACCATCTATACTAATACTAATAGCTATACCAGTACCATCTATACCAGTACCATCTATCCTAATACTAATAACTATACCGGTACCATCTATACTAATACTAATAACTATACCGGTACCATCTATCCTAATACTAATAACTATACCGGTACCATCTATACTAATACTAATAACTATACCAGTACCATCTATCCTAATACTAATAACTATACCAGTACCATCTATCCTAATACTAATAACTATACCGGTACCATCTATACTAATACTAATAACTATACCAGTACCATCTATACTAATAACTATACCAGTACATCTATACTAATACTAATAACTATACCAGCACCATCTATACTAATAACTATACCAGGAGTTATACCATCTATACTAATAACTATACCGGTACCATCTATCCTAATACTAATAACTATACCAGTACCATCTATACTAATAACTATACCAGTACATCTATACTAATACTAATAACTATACCAGTACCATCTATAATAATAACTATACCAGTACATCTATACTAATACTAATAACTATACCAGTACCATCTATCCTAATACTAATAACTATACCAGTACATCTATACTAATACTAATAACTATACCAGTACCATCTATCCTAATACTAATAACTATACCAGTACCATCTATCCTAATACTAATAACTATACCAGTACCATCTATACTAATAACTATACCAGTACATCTATACTAATACTAATAACTATACCAGTACATCTATACTAATACTAATAACTATACCAGTACCATCTATCCTAATACTAATAACTATACCAGTACCATCTATCCTAATACTAATAACTATACCAGTACCATCTATCCTAATAACTATACCAGTACATCTATACTAATACTAATAACTATACCAGTACCATCTATCCTAATACTAATAACTATACCAGTACCATCTATCCTAATACTAATAACTATACCAGTACCATCTATAATAATAACTATACCAGTACATCTATACTAATACTAATAATTATACCAGTACATCTATACTAATACTAATAACTATACCAGTACCATCTATACTAATAACTATACCAGTACATCTATACTAATACTAATAACTATACCAGTACATCTATACTAATACTAATAACTATACCAGTACATCTATACTAATACTAATAACTATACCAGTACATCTATACTAATAACTATACCAGTACCATCTATCCTAATACTAATAACTATACCAGTACCATCTATAATAATAACTATACCAGTACCATCTATACTAATAACTATACCAGTACCATCTATCCTAATACTAATAACTATACCAGTACCATCTATCCTAATAACTATACCAGTACATCTATACTAATACTAATAACTATACCAGTACCATCTATCCTAATACTAATAACTATACCAGTACCATCTATCCTAATACTAATAACTATACCAGTACCATCTATCCTAATAACTATACCAGTACATCTATACTAATACTAATAACTATACCAGTACCATCTATACTAATAACTATACCGGTACCATCTATCCTAATACTAATAACTATACCAGTACCATCTATACCAGTACCATCTATCCTAATACTAATAACTATACCAGTACCATCTATACTAATAACTATACCGGTACCATCTATCCTAATACTAATAACTATACCAGTACCATCTATACCAGTACCATCTATCCTAATACTAATAACTATACCAGTACCATCTATACTAATAATTATACCAGTACATGTATACTAATACTAATAACTATACCAGTACCATCTATACTAATAACTATACCAGTACATCTATACTAATACTAATAACTATACCAGTACATCTATCCTAATACTAATAACTATACCAGTACCATCTATGCTAATACTAATAACTATACCAGTACCATCTATACTAATAACTATACCAGTACATCTATCCTAATACTAATAACTATACCAGTACCATCTATGCTAATACTAATAACTATACCGGTACCATCTATCCTAATACTAATAACTATACCAGTACCATCTATACTAATACTAATAACTATACCAGTACCATCTATCCTAATACTAATAACTATACCAGTACCATCTATACTAATACTAATAACTATACCAGTACCATCTATACTAATAATTATACCAGTACATGTATACTAATACTAATAACTATACCAGTACCATCTATAATAATAACTATACCAGTACATCTATACTAATAACTATACCGGTACCATCTATACTAATAATTATACCAGTACATGTATACTAATACTAATAACTATACCGGTACATCTATACTAATACTAATAACTATACCAGTACCATCTATACTAATAATTATACCAGTACATGTATACTAATACTAATAACTATACCAGTACCATCTATCCTAATACTAATAACTATACTAGTACCATCTATACTATTACTAATAACTATACCAGTACCATCTATACTAATACTAATAACTATACCAGTACATCTATACTAATAACTATACCGGTACCATCTATACTAATAACTATACCAGTACATCTATACTAATACTAATAACTATACCAGTACATCTATACTAATACTAATAACTATACCAGTACCATCTATAATAATAACTATACCAGTACATCTATACTAATACTAATAATTATACCAGTACATCTATACTAATAACTATACCAGTACATCTATCCTAATACTAATAACTATACCAGTACCATCTATACTAATACTAATAACTATACCAGTACATCTATCCTAATACTAATAACTATACCAGTACATCTATACTAATACTAATAACTATACCAGTACCATCTATCCTAATACATCTATACTAATACTAATAACTATACCAGTACCATCTATCCTAATACTAATAACTATACCAGTACCATCTATACTAATAACTATACCAGTACATCTATACTAATACTAATAACTATACCAGTACCATCTATTCTAATACTAATAACTATACCAGTACCATCTATTCTAATACTAATAACTATACCAGTACCATCTATACTAATAACTATACCAGTACCATCTATACTAATAACTATACCAGTACCATGTATAATAATAAATATACCAGTACCATCTATACTAATACTAATAACTAATACTAATACCATCTATACTAATAACTAATACCAGTACCATCTATACTAATAACAATAACTATACCGGTACCACCTATACTAATACTAATAACTATACCAGTACCATCTATCCTAATACATCTATACTAATACTAATAACTATACCAGTACCATCTATCCTAATACTAATAACTATACCAGTACCATCTATACTAATAACTATACCAGTACATCTATACTAATACTAATAACTATACCAGTACATCTATACTAATACTAATAACTATACCAGTACATCTATACTAATACTAATAATTATACCAGTACCATCTATTCTAATACTAATAACTATACCAGTACCATCTATACTAATAACTATACCAGTACCATCTATACTAATAACTATACCAGTACCATCTATAATAATAACTATACCAGTACCATCTATACTAATACTAATAACTATACCAGTACCATCTATACTAATACTAATAACTAATACTAATACCATCTATACTAATAACTAATACCAGTACCATCTATACTAATAACAATAACTATACCGGTACCACCTATACTAATATTAATAACTATACCAGTACCATCTATACTAATAAAAGTACACTCTATACTAGTGCTCATACCTATAACAATACCATCTCTATACTATTACTAATACATATACCAGTATCATGTATACTGATCACTACCTGTAAAATGCTTCTACGTATACCGTTATCACTGCTAGTGTAACAGTCCGGTGCCTCTCTTGTATCCGCTCCATCCAACGTACTAAAGCTGGTTAGGTCAGATATCTGACCAATGACACAGATCTTAGGGTCCTTATAGACTGGCAGACCTATGGCCCATACAAGCGACTATCTAGAAGACCAGTGCTGGTTTAATGGGTTTTACATGGTTCAATGACTGTGCATCCAGGGTTGCATGAATGGTGGATTGGCCACCAGGCCCTTCACTTCTATCACACTGCCTGATATTTAGTGCTGCACATTACTGGTAATCCGCCAATGACTGAGCGAGCAGGACAGGAGGCACTTGGAGAAGGAGGGGCTGCACTGTAAACTTTAATGGGACAATGAAATTCCTTACACCATCCATAATAGGAATACAGAAATCACAAGGAGAGAGCAAGTAAACACTGAAGAGGCTGGGGGCTTACATGTCAGGATTCAGACCCCCCCCCATCTAATACTGAGGCTGGATTACCCCTTCTAAGGGTTGTAAAGAGGAAGGGCTAGTTCAAGGTTGGTCATCAAGGACTTTAAGCTCTATAGTAGAAGAGGGTGAAAGGACTGTTGTTGAAGTGCATAAAATTTAAGAATGACCACGAGCCTTCAAGATAAAAGAGAAAGTGAAAGGCCTGGGGGGGGTCAAAGGGAAACTAAACATCACAAGAACAAATAAAGAGGAGGGAAACAACGGAGAACAAAGTGGAGAACATTAGATGGTCCTGGAGGGGGGCAAACAAAAACAAGAAGGTCTGAGGACAATGAGAAGTTTAGACTGGAGAAGGAATATGATCGGACAGGGTGATAGAAGGCAAGACGTCTTGAGAAGTCGACATCACGGGTCTCTAATTTTTATAGTAATACAGATACACTATATAATGTTGAATAATGTAATGGTGTCCTGGGCCGCACAGTAAGTACAGGCCGGGCGGATACTAATGTTCCTCTAAAGATTATAACGTGACGCCTGAATTTTCTGTTCCTTGTAGAAAACCCCAACAATCTGCTCAGCCGCTTGGCCACTCGTAGACGCCTGTCCGTTGGAGAAGACTGGTCCCAGGACATCCATCTCGGGCAGCAGAGTGAATTACGTTACTCTTATCACGTCACCTGCGACGAGCATTACTACGGCGATAGCTGCTCCGACTACTGCCGACCCCGAGATGACACTTTCGGCCATTATGTCTGCGATGAAGAGGGGAAGCGCTTGTGTTTGGACGGCTGGAAGGGAGAATACTGTGCTGAGCGTGAGTATCTCTGCCTGCCCAAACTCTGCTTTTTCCAATGTTTTTTGTGCCTCTATATTACACTGTGTGAACATAACCTAATCATAGTCCACATAACAATACCTTACCAATACCATGGCATACCCAACAACTTACATTTAGCCTCAGCCATGCCACACTAACATCATTGTCTAGGCCTTCGATAAACCCATTGGCACTGGCTCCCTCATTTTTCAGACTCTACATGGTGGCGGCCTACACGTGACTACATCTGCCCCTTCTATAATCTCACCCTACATCATACAATAGTTGAGGGATCAGATCCTCTGCAAACCTTCCCTGACATCTGTCAGGCACGCAGGGTCGGATGGGTGATACAAGCGCCACCTGATGTGCCCGGCAGCTGCCGTCTCATCCCTTCACCAAACAATGTCCCATAAACGAGATGAACGCTATGGGGGGAGATTTATCAAACATGGTGTAAAGTGAAACTGGCTCAGTTGCCCCTAGCAACCAATCAGATTCCACTGTTCATTCCTCACAGACTCTTTGGAAAATGAAAGGTGGAATCTGATTGGTTGCTAGGGGCAACTGAGACAGTTTTACTTTACACCATGTTCGATAAATCCCCTATTTATTTATTTTTTTAGTATTTTTGTTCTTTTAGCTACGAACCCTCGCCATATAGTACAAAGGGGGCGCATAAAATACGGTGATTATTTTCGGCAAATGATAAATTCATTATGATCTCGACAATGTTACATCTTATACGGTATAACATTTCCTTCCAATGGGTTGCGCACACAAAGGGCCGTACACACGACCAGCTGTGCATCCCAGAACCTGGAGGATTTTTATGAATGTAAATCATGTCTTCAGATAATTGCCCCGGGCTTAGGACCCCGCTTGGTCTTTTCACACTGACTTTTCTCTCTAAAATGAGTCCCAATTATCTGCATCGCTTATTACGGGCCTGAATAAGCAAACAGAGATCACATGAAGTCCCGCCGCGCTCCTTATACAAGCCTGGAAGCCTCACTAGTTAACTTCTACAAACACAGGCAAACTTTGGAAAGTCTTAACTGCTGTTCAATGGCAAAGGGCCCCCTTTAAATCTTCCTCTAACTATTAACTTCTCCATCTACCTCCCTGTTTGCTTTATCTCCCAATCCTTCCACAATGATATTCTTCTAAAGCTAAACACATTAGACAGGGTAGATAAAAGAAGAGGAGTCAGGGTCTGAGCACAAAGACCTAAAAGCAGCATATGGTGACTGGTTATGGGCCGTGCCTAGCCCTTGCACCCTGCCAGACGGTCATCAAGGTAAATAGGAGTGTGTAGGGGGTTGGGGACATGTGGTTTTAACCAGATTTCATTGTGAGTAGCGAAGACAGATTAATAGCCCCCCTCCTCGCATGTCCCCACTCCCCAATTGTTCTGCGCACAATGGAGACAGGCGGCGTGCATTAAGCACCCCCACCATCCCCCCTCGGGCAGGTGCTGTTTGTGTATGGGGCTGATATCTGCAGTTACAACATATCATCTGTCTGCCACTCAGCAGCCATAGAGGAAAATCTAATAACACAGGGGACTGATGAGGGACGGTGTGATACAATGAGGGATGATGAGAGCTCGGCCTAGCCACGCACATTTCACATGCAGCACTACAAAGGCTTGTTAGCACATGCTAATAATATAGGTTTGTGCTCCGAACTGGGGCCCCATTGATAACCATTAGTTGTTTTTTTTTAGCATGATCTAGAAATAAAAAAAAAATAAGTATAAAAAATAAAAACATAAAAAAGGATAGTACTGAAAAAGAAAAAAAAAAGAAAATGGAACCTTAGGGCACCAATAAGGGTGTCTACAGTCAGATTAAACGCAGTTTATGTATCCATGATTGATTTGTTTAGTCTTGTAAATTGTTCCAGATTATCAGAACACTTTAGGGTCCATTAACACAGAAAGATTATCGGAAAGATTATCTGCCAAAGATTTGAAGCCAAAGCCAGAAACAGACTATAAACCGAGATCAGTTCATAAAGGAAAGACTGAGATTTCTCCTCTTTTCAAATCCATTTCTGGCTTTGGCTTCAAATCTTTGGCAGATAATCTGTCAGATAATCTTTCTGTGTAAAATCCTTAGAGTCCATTTACACAGAAAGATTATCTGACATATCTGCCAAAGATTTGAAGCCAAAGCCAGAAACAGACTATAAACAGAGATCAGGTCAAAGGAAAGCCTGAGATGTCTCCACTTTTCAAATCCATTCCTGGCTTTGGCTTCAAATCTTTGGCAGATAATCTTTCTGTGTAAATGGACCCTAAAGCTGGGTTTACACGGAGCGATAATTCGCCCAATCATACGATTAACAATTTCTAAGTAACGATTTTTCTTTTATAACGATCAGCGTTTAGATGGATCGATATATCGTACAGAAAATTCGTTTTCCGATCGTTTTGCGATCGCTTAAGCCTATCTCGCACATAGAACGCACCTCGTGTTACTGCAAGGTCAGAATTCAGCATACTTTAACGTTCAAGGAGCAGCGAGATAGTGTTAAGCTTTTTCTGCATCAACATGTTGTACACAATTGTTCATCTTTCATCTGTGACCTGATTATATTGCTGCTGTTCACAACCAGATATTCTTTTTTGTATTGTTTGACTTAACGATTCTTATGGCTGGGATTTTCCCCCGCCAGGCATTTTCTACTTTCTAATGTCTTTTTTCTTTCTGTTATGCTTCAAAAAATCTTCTAATAAACTCTGATTTACACAAAAAAAGCCTATCTCGCACATAGGTAAAATCAGTGAACGACTGTTTATACGGAACGATCGGCAATTTTTTTGCGAACGACGAACAACGATTTAAGAACAAGTTAAAAGATCAAAATGAACGATTTCTCGCTCGTCGTGCGATCGTTCGCTGCGTTTACACGTATGATTATCGTTCGAATTTGATCGTTATCGTGCAAATTCGCACGATAGTCTTTCCGTGTAAACCCAGCATAACAAGACTAAATCAATCAATCTCCTTATGGTGCGTTTACACAGGCAGATTTATCTGACAGATCTTTGAAGCCAAAACCAGGAACAAACTATAAACAGGGAACAGGTCATAAAGGAAATATAGATTTCTCCTCTTTTCAAATCCATTCCTGGCTTTGGCTTCAAAAATCTGTCAGATAAATCTGCCTGTGTAAACGCACCATTACTCCTAGGTATTGACTATTAACACCTGATCTTTCTGTTCTCAGGACATGTCTCGTAGCAATGTACTTCCCTATCCCCATTAAAAACATATGCACACTCCATTCAGCCGAGCATGCATGTGCTTTCCATAGGGAGAGGGGGGGTAAGTTGCACATGGACATGTCTGGCATCCGCTTATCTCCCATGAGATTAGAAAGCAGGTTTTGCGGGCATGTGTATGGGGAGGACAGGAGCTACCATACATGTATGGCAGGGATGGGGAACCTTCAGCCCTCCAGCTGTTGCAAAACTACAATTCACATCATGCCTGGACTGCCGAAGGCTGTCCAGGCATGATGGGAATTGTAATTTTGCAACAGCTGGAGGGACAAAGGTTCCCCATGCCTGATGTATGGCCATAATAAAAGGATATGTAGCTATTAGGAGGCCATTCATGAGTAACAAGACCATTAAAAATGGTGGCACTAGGACTCAAAAACTGGTCATCTAAAGCATGGAGGAAGGTTTTATGGACTGGATGAGTCTACATGGAAATCTTTACTAGTAACAGAAGGAAGTAGAAGCAATGAAAGGATCTTCACACCAGGGCTACAAGCATCAGTCAGGCCTGGAGGAGGATCAGGGAAAGTTATAGAAACTTAGTGATACCTAATAAACAAGATAAAGCCAGGTAGTAAAGTACAGTGAGGACCGAGACGTACTGGATGGTGTCCCTCCCTTATACAGTGTGGGAAGCAGAAAATGCTGTGGTTTACCTGTTGTAATGGAAAATTTTAAAGCCATAGAATTTGGTGAAGATTTCTATTTTGAAGTGTGAACTTACACTAAGGGTGAATGCTCTCCCAATGAATACTAGTTCTATACATATGAATGGGGCTGTTTAACGACATGGATGGGACAGATGCAGAAGTTCCTATAACTGTCCACTAGGGGCACTGTTCTTCTCCTTACAGATTGCAGTAGTGTTCACTCATATTAATTGTATTCGCACTTTCTTTTGCAGCTATCTGTCTACCTGGCTGCAGCGAGTCTCATGGTTTCTGCGAGGTGCCCGGAGAATGCAAGTGTCGCATGGGATGGCAAGGTCGGCTGTGCGATGAGTGCGTGCGATACCCTGGCTGTCTGCACGGATCTTGCTCGCAGCCATTTGAATGCACCTGTCAGGAAGGTTGGGGCGGCCTCTTCTGCAATCAAGACCTGAACTACTGCACTAACCATAAGCCATGCCAAAACGGAGCCAGCTGCACCAACACCGGGCAGGGCAGCTATTCCTGCAACTGCAGACCCGGATACACCGGAACCAACTGTGAGATTGAGAGCAACGAATGTGCCAGCAATCCATGCAAAAATGGAGGCAGCTGCAATGTAAGTCAATACTTTCCTCACAAGCCACTGGGTAAAAGGGGATCATACAGGACTAGAAAGACATGGCTGGCTTCTACCAGAAACAGCATCACGCCTGTCCATGGGTCGTGTCTGGTATTGCAATTCAGCTCTAAAGTGTATTGGACTGAGCTGCAATACCATACATAACCTGTGGGCAGATGTGGCGCTGTTTTCAGAAGAAAGCAGCCATGTTTTTTTTTATTCCTGGACAACTTCTTTAAGTGCAAAATTGGGCAACGGCTGCATTAGGGATTTTGCTTTGGTCCTGTAGCCTTTAAGCAGCTACATGGATAAGGTATAATAAAGAGAAGACCCAATGTGGTTGGATCAATGTGGCAACACTGCCACCTAATGGTGATACATGGTGCCTACATCCAGCAAAAACTATGACCCTAGCCCAATTGCCTTTTATTCCAAACCCCTTAATATGGTTAAATTATAATCTTGACCCCCATATACACCTATCATCTTCATACCAAGTATTGTACATGTAAACTCATCTTTAAAGGGGCACTCCAGGCAAGACTGGTACATGCTGCTATAACACAAAGATAACAAACACTGCACGGCGGGTATCTCTTTGTTATGGTCCACCCCCACAGGTATGATACAGTGTATCAAAGTTACCTGGAGTGTCCCTTTAAAGATCAGCAGTCGTCCAATATAAAAGTATTGATCTGCAGCTTTTATTCTTTCTTTTTTGCTCATTCCAGGCTGAAACAAGAGATATAGATAAAGACCAGATAGGCAGGGTGTAGAGTCATCTGTACAGGCTCATATACTCAGGCTCGATGCAGAGTTCCTCCATATATAAACTGCTCTATTGAATAGTAAATGGTACCATAGTCCCTGTTTCTCCTGCCCCCCATCAGTACATGGCTACCACGTATAGCCGTCTCTGCATCTATGCTGTTTTGCAGCTATAGTTAGACACTCATGGCTTAAAGGGCCCAAGTTGTACAACTATGTTAGGATCTTGAGATGAAATGCAGAAAAAAAATTGCATAATGTGTCTGGACCATTTACATAGAACGCTACACGCTACTCACTGCAATATACACAGCACTATATATGCATACTGCAAGGTACGTATGTACTGTATACCTGCATCCTAACATAGATGTAGAGCACATACTGCCATACATTAACAAATCCACATCTCATTCATCTCTCCATAGACATACCATATAACGCACATACCTTTCCATTGTCTTTATAAATGTGGGTCAGTCAGCTGAATACGTTCTTCTACATAAGAATGGTTTATTACAGCTACAGGGCCCATCGCTAGTAACCAGAGATCATACAAGTAGTGCTAAAAGTAGACTTTGTGGTTCATGATGGGAGCGCTCCTCCTAGCCTTGTATACAGCCTGTCTGTCAGCGAGGCTGATGTCACTCAATAAGAATTTGTCTTATGGCCTGACCATGACCCTGATGATCCGACCTGACAGAGAGGGGGGCTCATCTCATAAATACGCAGGATACATAACTAGTAGTGTTCCTCAACCTGCGGCTACAAATCCCAGCATGCCCTGTAGCTGTAGTTTTACAACAGGTCATTACTTTAAGCACACCTATAAGTTTTCTGTGCCACTTTTGGCCTGTAGTGATAATATTCTGCCCTTATGTAGAGAGCGCATTGAGATGACAGATGAGATTTAAAGGAGTTTTCCCATAAGCTATTGTATAATGAAAGGTTTTCGCAATCTAATCTTACAATTTAAGATCCCGGTTTACACTGGAAGGCTAAAAAAAAACAACTTCCTCTCACTCACAGCATGATGAGGAACCAGGAATAGTAGGAACTTGCAAAACTTTTTATTTTACAACTAATGCACAAAACCCCTTTAACCCCACTGGGGACATTTTTCCCCTATCCACAGAATAGGGCATAACTAGCAGAGCAGTAGTGGTCCGAGCAGAGCGCTGGAACTTCTACTGATCATGAGAACAGAGGTCACATTCACTGTCTATGGGACTTCCAGACATATCCAGGTTCATGTGCTTGTCAATCTTCAGACGCCCCCTAGAGATTGAATGGATAGTCTGGCGTTTAAAGGGGTTATCCAGCGCTACAAAAACATGGCCACTTTTCCCCCTCTCTTGTCCCCAGATTGGGTGGGGTTTCAAACTCAGTTCTATTGAAGTAAATGGAGCTTAATTGCAAAGCACACCTGAACTGGAGACAAGAGAGGGGACAGTGGCCATGTTTTTATAGCGCTGGATAACCCCTTTAACATTTACTATTGATACAACTGTCCTCCATTCTTGTGATCAGCGATGGTCTATGCCAGTGATTTTCAACCAGTGTGCCGCGACACATGGTCAGGTGTGCCGCGGGGAAAGTTCCCCAAACTATGGTGCCCCTGTGAAACAGGAGAAAACAATGGGGGAGAGAAACCTGGGAATGGGGGAGAAACAGGGGAGAGAAGCAGGGGGAGAGAAACATGGGGATGGGGGAGAGAAACAGTGGAGAGAAGCAGGGGGGAAAGAAGCAGGGGGAGAGAAACATGGGGATGGGGGAGAGAAACAGCGGAGAGAAACATGAGGATGGGGGAGAGAAACATGGGGATGGGGGAGAAACAGGGTGGAGAGAAGCACAGGAGAGAAGCACGGAGGAGAGAAGCACAGAAGAGAAGCAGGGGGGAGAAGTATGGTGGAAAGAAGCACAGGAGAGAAGCACGGAGGAGAGAAGCACAGGAGAGAAGTATGGGTGAGAAGTATGGTGGAGAGAAGCATAGGGGGGAAAAGCACAGGAGAGAAGCAGGGGGGGGAGAAGTATGGTGGAGAGAAGCACAGGAGAGAAGCAGGGGGGAGAAGTATGGTGGAGAGAAGCACAGGAGAGAAGCAGGGGGGCGAAGAAAACAGGCCCAGGTTTCACACTGAGTGAGTATAAATACATTTAGAATCTATATTATTAACTATATGTATAATATGTACTGTTTTAGTGTCATTTTGTGCCATTTTGGTTGGTGGTGTGCCCCGGGATTTTTTAAGTATAAAAAGTGTGCCGCGGCTCAAAAAAGGTTGAAAATCACTGGTCTATGCTGTCGGCCCCCCCACTGATAAGCTAGTTATCTCCTATTCTGTGAGTAGACGAAAAACTTTAATCTTAGTATAACCCCTTTAAGGGCCAATAAGGTTACAGCTTCATATCATTAGTATTGTCTATATGAGTATAAGGTTAAGTCTACATATGGAGGATATCTGTGGCGAATAGGTGGTATAATCTACTCGCGTTACATGTGGATTTGCTACAGATTTACCCTCAAGGAGTAAAATCTAAATCCAGGACATAAACTGATATGCTGCCGATTTAAAGGGGGTTATCAAGGATTAGAAAAACATTGCAGCGCCACCCCTCTCCTTAGGTTGTGTGTAGTATTACAACTCGGCTCCATTCACTTCAATAGATCTGGGCTGCAATACTGTGCACAAACTAAGGACAAGAGTGGCGCTGTCTATGGAAGAAAGCAGCCATTTTTTCTCCCTTTTTCTGCAGCATGTGGATGAGATTTATTAAAGCTGACCCACTCTTATACCTGCATCCCCCTGTGTGGACTTACCCTCGGGACCGTTCACATGGCCAGATTTTCAGTCTGTGTCTCACCCACATACCCCATACCAAGCACAGAGTGGAGATGTGGCCCTGTACACGCGCCCTCCATTGCACTAGGTTTTGTGTCTTGTCCCAGTATATACATGTAATAGTGGATGTCTTCATATACATCCTTATTAACGTCTCTTTGCACATTCTTTTCTCCTTTCCTCAAAACTATTTCACCCTCCCTCCCATCATTTTCCACCATTCGCTCTGTCTGTCGTTCCATCATCATCCTCATTTGGTTTCCACCATTTCTGTTCTTCTCTAACCTTCCATTTTTTTTCCCCTCGCTTAATTTGCCGACTAAATCTCTCTCCGGATATCTTTCTGCACCTCTGCCCTCCCATTATTCCTCCTTTCCTTCCATCACCCCTTGCCCTTCCCCCTCTCAGGACCTGGAGAATGACTACAAATGCGTGTGCCCTCGAGGTTTCTATGGCAAGAACTGCGACATCAGTGCCATGACGTGTGCCGACGGTCCATGCTTCAATGGTGGCACCTGCGTAGAGAAAAGCATTGTGGGTGGTTACATCTGCCGATGCCCCATCAACTACCATGGATCCAACTGTGAGAAAAAGATCGATCGTTGCACCAACAACCCGTGCTTGAATGGTGAGTCTTCACCTGGATGGTGCAGCATGTATGGTGCGAATTCCTCTTTACACATCCTATAACGTTTCACCTTCTCTCCTTAGGTGGTCATTGCTTAGACGTTGGACGTAACGCAGTGTGCAAATGTCGTGTGGGCTTTTCTGGGCCTCGTTGTGAAGTAAACATTGATGACTGTGCCAGCAACCCTTGTGCCAATGGAGGTACCTGCGTAGACGGGCTGAACACTTACACTTGTTCCTGTACTCTTGGCTATGGTGGTAAAGACTGTACCCAGCGGGTAGATGCCTGCAGCTCCAGGCCTTGCCTGAATGGAGGCACTTGTTATACCCACTTCAGCGGCCATGTCTGCCAGTGCCCCTCCGGGTTCATGGGCTCCAGTTGTGAGTTCAGAGTGCAAGAACCAACTCCGTCTTCTTACTATCCCGATCCCCCATCCAACCTGGCCCTGACAGCTTGCCTGGGGGTGATCACTTTGTGTTTGTTGGCATGTGGACTGGTGCTCCTCATGAGAGGTCTTAAGAAAGGACTGATCAACCAGAAAGGAATGGTCAACAACGACCTGGAGCACAAGAACAACCTGAAGGAGAAGGAGCCGTTCCTCATCTCTCCTCCTCACTTCAAGATGCCCAATCAGGACTGTCTAAGGGAAAAATCCCGGAGCAAGCAAAAACTGCTCCCGACCTCAGACGTGGAAGAGGAGAGAGACGGGAGACGGTGAGTATTCCTTCTTCCATCATCAATGCTGTACAGTACATATATAGGGTTATTCTAGAGGCATTATGGGTAACAAGTGTTACCAATACTCCTTATATCCTTCTATAACAGTTGTATGTTTCGTTATAGTGCAAAGTCTGACGTCAGGAACAGCAATATCCCAGGGCAACAACAAGATGCTCTTTTCCATCCAATATACCTGCTCCCCGGCTCCTCTGAGCAGTGTGTATTTGCAACTGAGGTAACAATCCTGCATTTATGTCTAAATCCTTTCCCTTAAAGGGTTTGCTCTGGAGGACCTGTCTTGTCCTGCGTAACACAGGGAGCACACTAACGTGAATAGACACAAATGTGCAATGCTTCATTTCCCCTGTGGTGGCGCTATTGGGAAACAGAACACTAAATGAGCCAGGCTTCTCTACAGATCACAGCTGATTCTTGTGGGGCCAAGGGGAAGACACTTTGTGATGGGTTTTACTGACCCAACATATAGACTGTTCAAAGAACCCCTTTAAATTGCACTTTTTACAGGAATGTGCAACTTCTGTAACAAGTTTGGTAATATAGCTGCCTGTGATAATGTAGCTTCTGTTACATGGCTAACACCACTCACGTAGGTTCACAAGTATCAAAGGGACCAAAGCATGCAAAGAACCTTCTAGAGGTGAAGCAATGCAATAAGGACAATAAGCTGATTGATGGGGATTCTGCTGCCAGCGTACCCATGGGCATCAGATGGTAAGCTACTGACCAGTATAGACATTTCCCATGTAGTGACAGGTAATATATGATAACACCGGGACACGCTAATTCTTTTTGGCAATAGCAGGGGACCCTGAATACCTTCATACCTATATTCAAGACCAGAGATAAGCACGACTCGAGTATGCTCCAGTTGGATCACCTGGCATTTGAACACTGAAGAAGTTGGATCCGGGACTCCCTAGGGTTGCATCAAACTTCTTCTGCCACCGGTATTTAAATGATGAGTGGTCTGGCCTGAGCACGCTCGAAATGCGCTAATCTCTGGTCAAGACCTTATTTGAGAAAATCAAGAAAGGCAGTCTTGATGGGGCGACCCATTTAAAGGGCTATTGCTGGTATAGGCCTACAGCTGTGACACACAATGATAGACTGATAGAGCCATCTTTTAGCTTCCAATAAGTGCAACTTGCAGAACTTTTTGTGGGCTAAGACCCATAAGGGTCATGAGTTGATGTCATACGACTTTTTTCATTGAAATTAACCTGTGATGGTGAAAGTTAAAGGGGTTGTCCAGCGAAAATCTTTTTCTTTCAAATCAACTGGTATCAGAAAGTTACATAGATTTGTAATTTACTTCTATTAAAGAATCTTAGGTCTTCCCATACTTATTAGTTGCTGTATGTCCTGCAGGAAATGTTGTTTTACTTTCAGTCTGACACAGTGCTCTCTGGTGCCATCTCTGGCCGAGACAGGAACTCTGTCTCGGTTTTCTATGAATCCCCATAGAAAACCTCTCCTGCTCTGGACAGTTCCTGTCTTGGCCAGAGCTGTCAGCAGAGAGCACTGTGTCAGACTGGAAATAAAACATTTCCTGCATGACATACAGCAGCTAATAAGTATGGGAAGACTGGATATTTTTTAATAGAAGTAAATTCAAATCTATATAAAACTTTCTGACACCAGTTGATTTGAAAGAAAAAGATTTTTGCTGGACAATCCCTTTTAAGTGTAAGCGACATGTCAGAAGTGAGTATCGGTGGGGTCCTGGGTGCTGAGACCCCAATGATCGCTAGAATAAAGGAGCAGAAGCGCCTAGCAGCGTGCGCTCTTCCCCTTAATCTCAATATAATGGGAGCCTAGGGCACTTCTGGCTGGAAGTTCCATAGGCTCTAAAGAAAAAAAAAAAATCAGAGCCCACTGATCTTAACCCCTATTTAAAAAGTGGTTTTTCAGGGATAGAATTTTATATATATATATATATATATATATATATATATATATATATATATATATATATATATACATATATATATATATGAAAGGGGTAGTGTAAAGATTAAAAAGTAGTAATACTCACCCTATCCTGATCCCCTGCAGCTGCCATTCTGATGGCTCCTGGTCTGTTTCACATCATCCACCCAGGAACTGCTTTGTTGAGCCAGACCCTGTCCCACCTGAGTCAGTTGAACCATGAATAAGTGGGGACCAGGAGCTTTTCGAATGGCAATTAGGGTAATCGAGTATCTTTTTTTTTTTTTTTTTTTTTTTTTACATTTATTACTTTTTATTACACCACCCCCTGCCAAACACAAGAGATAATCCCTGGACAACCCCTTTGCATAAATTGTATGACTAAGTTAACACTGGTACCTGGTTTTGTTGTATACTAACATGTGTTCTCCTGCTTTAGGTGTAACCTACTTCAAACACAGGACTGAACATCATCCTTACACTTCCGTGGGGGGAAAAAAAAACTACCTTATACATGCTTCACTTTTATACGTCATTATTTATTGGACTGTCGTTTCCTTGTATATATTTATATAGATGTATATATATTTTTATATTTATTACCTGCGCTGCTGCTAAAAAAAAGGACTGCAGAAAAATTTAATTATCTTTTCATTGCCAAAGGCTTCAGAACCAATAGGTTCAACTTCCTCCCTCAATCTGCCGGACTCTACGGTGACCCCGGTACAGCTGTGGTTGTACTGGAAGGCAGTAAAATAAAAGGGAGCTTTAAAGAGGACATGACGGGGGTTACCGATGACACAGGACCCCCGTGTGACTCCTCTGACTTCCGAAGAAACCTCAACGATGGACTTTTATTTATTCAGGAACTGATCCTGAGACTGACTTCTGATCCAAAGCGTTTATTTAACTTATAGACGGTTTATCTATACTATTCATAGCTTTGTTATCTCAGTAAAATTCAGACCTATTAAACTTATATTTAATGCCACTAATTTTATGTAGGTCAATTCTGTTTATTGTACTTGGCTGTATCTCTGGATTGACAAATGAAATGACAAAGGTTAAAAAAAAAAAAAAAAAAAAATATACTCACCTGTCTCCTACTCCTAGCTGCATCCGTCCTGCTAGTCCAAACATGCAGAGCTTTCCGATTTCATCTTAATATGCAGGAAATGGTGCTCAGCCAAACACGAGCTCAGGCAAATGACCTCTATAGACAGTGACTGGCTTAGCAGTGGTTCCTGCTTGTTGAAATAAAGGCAGGACATGCTACTTAACAGGGACTGGACACTTTCGGATGGGGGATCAGAGCAAGAAAGTATAACTTTTTTTTCTTCCGTTTTTATACCCATGTAAAATGTTTTGTGGGCCCAGATAAAGGGATATTCTTGATGAAGTGATGGTATATTGCAAGATTTCTCAGCCATCCTGAGAAAAAAGGGTCACAACTAGAGATGAGAGTCCGATCGTTCAGCATTTGAATACCGGTGGCTGAACAAGTTAAAGGGTAAGTCCGGCGAATATTTTTATTAAAGTATAGTATTGCCCCCCAAAAGTTATACAAATCACCAATATACACATATTACGGGAAATGCTTCTAAAGTGCTTTTTCCCTGCACTTACTACTGCATCAAGGCTTCACTTCCTGGACAATATGGTGATGTCACTTCCTGGACAACATGGTGATGTCACTTCCTGCATAACATGGTGATGTCACTTCCTGCATAACATGGTGATGTCACTTCCTGCATAACATTGTGATGTCATGCCCCGACTCCCAGAGCTGTGCGGGCTGTGGCTGCTGGAGAGGATGATGGCAGAGGGACACTGAGGGACACAGGGCACTGGAGGGACACTGAGCATCCCTCTGCCATCATCCTCTCCAGCAGCCACAGCCTGCACACCTCTGGGAGTCGGAGCGTGACATCACCATGTTATGCAGGAAGTGGCATCACCATTTTTATCCAGGAAGTGACATCACCATATTATCTAGGAAGTGAAGCCTTGATGCAGTAGTAAGTGCAGGGAAAAAAGCACTTTATAAGCATTTCCTGTAATAAGTGTATATTGGTGATTTGTATAAGTTTTGGGGGGCAATACTATACTTAAATAAAATTTTTCCCTGGACTTCTTTAAATGCAGCCCTCACTGTATCTATGTTTTCCTGGACTCCCAAGGGCTGCATCCAACTTTTTCAGCCACCAGTAATCAAATGCCGAACGATCGGTCTCACGCTCCAGCTGCACTCATCTCTAGTCACAACTAATGCAAGATGAAGGGACACTGCATTATCCACGTGCTGTCAATAACAAACAGGGGGCCAATGACCATCACTATTTATTTACAGCCGTGTACACGGGAGATAAACAGAAATCTAACACTGAATAGGAACAATAACAAAATCTTCCCCTTTTTAGCCAGGGTGATTGAACGAAGGAAAAAAAAATAATAATAAAACTATAAGTGTAAACCGATTACCGGTAAGGGTTAATGATACTGAGCTTCAGGGTTTCAGTCCGGCTCCTGCCCTGTGGAGGCTTTGAATCTGTCCACACACAGCTTCCGGGGCCACATACCATGGCCGTAGGCATTCAGCTGGGAGTACAGCAGGGCCTTGACACGCTGGTACTGGTCTGAGGACGCCTGGTTGGCAGGAAGAGAACATTCTGCTTATTTTAAGGATCTCTGCACATCTACAAACTATTTTTGACTTTACTGAATAGCAACTGTAACCTCCTAATATACTTTTACTTGGTAATATACTTATTTCGCATGTCAATCTAAAATAGGTTATCCAGGCCATTTCATGGGTCATCAATGCTAAATCAACTCCTGGCACTGCCACCAATCAGTTATTTGTGGAGACCATGGTGCTTAGGTGCCGCTGCACCACTCAGCCTCTTCCACCCATTTAAACTATAGCGTAAAAAGTTGCATATGAGGCTCACACAAAGAACTGCAACTTTATACCAGAAAACTCATGTACAGGACATAGTACATTCCCCCACAGTATCTGACTTCAATTGTCAAGGAATCTGCTTGCTGTCAATTAATCGAATTTTTTTCCTAAGGCCCAGAGCTGAGAAACCACTTGTGTATAGGTCCTTACAAGTCAGGGATGGAATACAGTGTAATGAGCTATACAGGATGGGTTCTCAGCCAGTAATTAGATGAGCAACCTGTCACTGCCAGAGTCCGTCTGGGAACTTGCTGTAGCTGCGTTCAGCAGAGGACCCATAGGCACTGCAGGAGGACACCAGGGGAGCACGGCAAGTTAACAATAGCATGTTTGTTATGTTGAATAAAAGGACAGCAATGTATATAAAAAAAAGCCCAGACTACCTCTTTAAATATGTCATGGGCATAACTCCCCAGTAAAGTTTCTCTATAATTAATATTTCATGAGATGCACAATATTTACTAATACAGACAGGTCAGCAGGGAAGACGGGCACTCTTTAAAGTGACTCTGTACCCACAATCTGACCCCCCAAACCACTTGTACCTTCAGATAGCTGCTTTTATTCCAAGATCTGTCCTGGGGTCCCTTCGGCAGGTGATGCAGTTATTGTCATAAAAACAACTTTTAATCCGGCAGTGCAGTGTCTAACGGCCGGGGCTTACATTAGTATATACATTAGGCTGGCACCACCTCTCCGTCCTTCCTCCCCACCCTCCTCATCATTAGGAATACTCCAGGCAGATTGCTTCCTATTCCTCAGCTGTGTGTATAATGAACATGGGCTGGATTGTTAATACACCTGTGCAAAGCTCAAACAGCAGTTAATGTTCCTGGATCATTCCTAATGATGAGGAGGGTGAGGAGGAAGGACGGAGAGGTGGTGCCAGCCTAATGCATATACAAATGTAAGCCCCGGCCGTTAGACACAGCGCTGCCAGATTAAAAGTTGTTTTTATGACAATAACTGCATCACCTGCCGACCGGACCCCTGGATAGATCTTAAATTAAAAGCAGCTATCAGAAGGTACAAGAGTTTTGGGGGGTCAGATTGTGGGTATAGAGTCGCTTTAAAGTGGTTATTCAGCGCTACACAAACATGGCACTTTTCCCCCTCTCTTGTCTCCAGATTGGGTGGGGTTTCAAACTCAGTTCCATTGAAGTAAATGGAGCTTAATTGCAAACCGCACCTGAACTGGAGACAAGAGAGGGGGAAAAGTGGCCATGTTTTGTAGCACTGGATAACCCCTTTAAAAACTTTGGCTCACCTAAACACATGAATTTATCCAACAAGATGACACCACAGTGAAACAAAAACACAACTTAAATCAACTTCCTAAAAGTCTTAAAGGAAACCTGTCACCCCCCTGTGCCGGGGTGACAGGCTCCCGACCCCCTGTTAGATCCCCCTATACTTACCTCATCGCGCCGGGTCCCGCTTCCTGAGCCGGTCGGGTGACTGAGATTTCAGCGCCCGAAGCCCGGCACACGCGCTCACAGGAGAGTCCGATGCCCATACAGAATGACGGAGCATCCGACTCCCAATTCACTCTCTATGAGCATCTGACCCTCTTGTGAGCGCAATGAGGTATGTATAGGGGGATCTAACGGGGGTTGGGAGCCTGTCAACCCGGCACGGGGGTGACAGGTCCTCTTTAAGTCCTAAATATGTTCTATGTAATTCAAATGTTGCCCACTACATGGCAGGAAACATGAACAGTAATGGGATACACTTAATATGTAATAAATGGAATCCTAATAGGGGACATTACTCGGGAATACGCTACTGTTACTATGATGCGCTGTTGTGCCGCGTTTATTTAATGGCTTTTTTGGCTGCAGCGGTCAATGAGAGACGAGGAGCTGCACAGAAAATTAGTGAAAGGATAATTTTTCATGTGAATAAAAGGGGTACTCCGGGCTGGGGTCATTTTTAGGTTAAGGCCGGGGAAGGGGTGGAAATAGAGGCCAATAACTTACCTCCCCAGTTCCAGCACCGGCTTCCAGACAGAAAAACATCACAGGTACAACCCTACTTACCTTAGCTTGGAAATAGGAGTCTGGTATCTCTTGTTTGCCGAGAGACTTCAGGATATACGTGTAGTACATAAACATGGCTGCTTTGCACAGACGACTCTCAGGAGAAGGCGGTGGACTGAAATTACTGTAAATGTAACAATCAGGACATAAAATGATTAAGGTGCCTGAATACTTCTTACTGTGGTAGAGTAGAAGATGAGGTCGATGTACAGTAGCTTAGGGAACAGTATATCACTATGTATGTGTATATCACTGGCTGTGTTACGTGCTGTCATAGAGGTTTTGTCCAGCCATTTAATTATTCTTTTTAAATACAGCTCAGCATGTCATAGTTGCCCTGCTGATCCCTGCTGGTCTCTGTGTCCTAATCCTCTAAAAAAAGGCATGGTTGACTGTAGCAGGTCACCAGGGTGGCCACTGGCTGCAGCAGTCACATGTATGGAAAACTGAAGGTATCAGGGGGTGTCAGGATGAGAAAGGTGGAGAATCAGTAAGGTGGGTCTGACCACTGGGCCCCCCACGATCTAAAGAATAGTGAACACAGTCTCCCCAGCTTCACACTTACTTTGCTGCTATTTGGCCGGTGTTGGCATCTACAATCTCGATTTTCTCGTCTCCCTTGGTCCAGTTGATGCTGTGAGAGGCGTGAACGGGTGGAGGGTGTTTGCTATTAACTTCTGGTCCAATAAACAAGTATGGATGTTGCACGGCAAAGTGGGGAAACAACGCCAGGTTCAAGGGAGGTTGTAGTCGACCTATAACAGCGTGGTACAAAGCTTCCATCTGCTGCTCTGTGGTCCCTGTATTCAGAGTACAAACACAGACATAGTCTCCTATAGAAGCGGCTTGTGTGTGTATATAGAAGCTATGTTACCTGTGACGATGCTAGTTATGTACAGGGGTGCCATAAACTGACTAAGCATTGCTCCCTGGACCCCGAGGACGCTCCATTTAAGCAACTTGTCAGTAGCGGTCATACAGCAGACACGGGCAGCCAATATACTGGGAGGACACTCAGATACTGGAAGCGTGGAGCCTTTAGCGTGAATACTCAGGTGTATGCCAGTCCGTTCCATCCAAGAACTAGACAACATAATACAGAAGGAAAGTTTATCAGTATATACTTCATAATAGTGATCATTACACACAAGTTTATCATGACTAGTCCCCTAAGGCAAGGATTCTCAAACTTTTTCTACCCATTTTCCTGCCTGCCTGTAATGCTGGAGCCTACTGACAAACACCCTCTCCAAAATGGCCAACTTAACAGATTAAAGTGTCACTGTCGTTTACATTTTTTTTGCAGAAATCAATTGTACAAGTCATTTTAAAAAAACTTTGCAATTGGGTTTATTAGGCAAATATGGCATTATCTGCATTCAAAAAGACTTTCCCCCTTCCTCCTCTCTCTCATCCACTGCTTATTATCAGAAAATCTCGACTCTTTTACATCAGTTGAGCCCTGTCTGTTCTATGGAGAGGGAGGGAGAAGGGAGATTAGTTGCAGCAGAGTTGAGAAAAAAGATGTACACAGCAGGACCTGTGTGAAAGCCGGTATTCAAAGGTCAGAGAGGTCAGTGCTGACTTCAAAGGAGATAGCCCGATGATTTAGCTGTAAATTAACTCTTTGTTGTCCTGTTTTTGTGCCTCATCTCCCTCCACCCCTTCCCTCTCCATAAGAGAACCATGAAGACAGGGGGAGAGCTTCAAACTGCTTTTTCATGATAAAAATGCATTTTTCGGCTAACCCAATTACAAAGTTTCTTAAAATCGCCTGTACTATTGATTTCAAACGACAGTGACGCTTAAAGGCCCCCTGCACACTGCTGTGTTTAGTCCGTATGTTGGCCGTATTACACAGACTGTACACGTCCCTGTGAATGAATGATGCAGTGATCTCCCAAACGGTCAGAGAAATACAGGACTGGAAGTCATCTGAATCTGAAAATGGGACTACTGACCAACCATGTATTGTTCTATTGCATATTTGGGGGTCTCTGATGGCAGCAAGAGAGAAGGTTTGGGCATGATGTGTTCCAACAATGAGTTCCAATATGCCCGATCCTTTTCTTGTTACAGACACAAGTCGCTGTAATAGGTGTTTAGTAGCACTCACAGGCCTTTCTGTGTGGCCTCTTCTGGGATGCAGCTTAGGTACAGATGCAGATGGATGTTCGGTTTCAGAACCAGTGTCTGCGTCTCCATGCACAGACAGAATATGGACTTTTCGCTGGCCCCGGGAAGCTGACTGTAGTGGAGGGCGACCTCTCTGTACAAATACCTAGAAAAAGAAATGGAAAGTTTTGAACTCAAAAGAAATGCTAGTACATGCCCACATCATCTCCCACCTGGACTACTGCAAAATTTCTTGGTAGCCTCCCATCCAAAGGTGCCTATACACCTTCAGTAAGTTGTGTAGACAATGCTGACAACAAGAGCCTGGTGCCTAACTCACAGAGGCCCAAATGGTCAGACCTAGACAGATCAGGGCAAGACCATCCCAGCATCTATCAACATGCATGACAGATCATACAGCGCAGGTCTCACCTCATCAGAGCCCTCCTGGCCATAACCACCGCATGGCAATCATGAAGCAGAAGCCCTTGGTATTCTTGCCATCCCTGATACCAGGTAACACCAGTTCCCAGTGCCACCACCTCATAGACATCACCGTCCGCTTCTTTACCCAGTTCATCTGTAGATCACATACACAATAGGATGCTTAGTGTTAATGACATTATATAATCAGAGAATGTAAGACCGTGTTAGCTCACCTCTCTGCAGTATGAATGCCGCCAGATTAGTCCGGTGCTTTTTATATTCCGAGTCACCCAACAAGCAGAGAAATGTATCATTGGCCACGGCAGCGCATCTCTGCTCATGTGTGATGATCAGATCTGCGGGAGAGAAAGCTACGTATGATCTCTACAGCTGAGCACGCCTACAATATCACTTTATACTGTTATTACTGATCTGACCGGTCCCTCAGGAAGCATACATAGAGGGGCAGAAGCCGAGAGCATAGATAAAGCCTGGAAATACTCCTTTCCCCACCCACCCATATAAAAAGCATATGGGTCCTGCTTCCCTAACCCACTCAGAGAAAGTCCTAGTTCCCCCACCCCTTAAAGAAGAAAAATGGGAGTGCTGCCTCCCCCTCTCTTATAAAGGAAACCTGCTTCCCCCTGTCCACCCATAGAGAAAGCCTGTAAATTCTGCTTCTGCATCCATACATAGAGAGAGCCTGTGAGTCCTGCTTACTCAGCCCACCTATACAGAAAGCCTGCGAGTCCTGCTTCCCCTGCCCACCTATAGAGAAAGCCTGTGAGTCCTGCCTCTCCTGCCCACCTATACAGAAAACCTGTGAGTCCCGCCTCCCCTGCCCACCTATAGAGAAAGCCTGCGAGTCCTGCTTCCCCTGCCCACCTATAGACAAAGCCTGTGAGTCCTGCTTCCCCTGCCCACCTATAGAGAAAGCCTGTGACACCTGCTTCCCCTGCCCACCTATAGAGAAAGCCTTTGAGTCCTGCCTCTCCTGCCCACCTATACAGAAAACCTGTGAGTCCCGCCTCCCCTGCCCACCTATAGAGAAAGCCTGCGAGTCCTGCTTCCCCTGCCCACCTATAGACAAAGCCTGTGAGTCCTGCTTCCCCTGCCCACCTATAGAGAAAGCCTGTGACACCTGCTTCCCCTGCCCACCTATAGAGAAAGCCTGTGAGTCCTGCCTCTCCTGCCCACCTATACAGAAAACCTGTGAGTCCCGCCTCCCCTGCCCACCTATAGAGAAAGCCTGCGAGTCCTGCTTCCCCTGCCCACCTATAGACAAAGCCTGTGAGTCCTGCTTCCCCTGCCCACCTATACAAAAAGCCTGTGACACCTGCTTTCCCTGCCCACCTATAGACAAAGCCTGCGAGTCCTGCTTCCCCTGCCCACCTATAGAGAAAGCCTGTGAGTCCTGCTTTCCCTGCCCACCTATAGAGAAGCCTGAGTCCTGCTTCCCCTGCCCACCTATAGAGAAAGCCTGTGAGTCCTGCTTTCCCTGCCCACCTATAGAGAAGCCTGAGTCCTGCTTCCCCTGCCCACACAGACAGAAAGCCTGTGAGTCATGCTTCCCCAGCCCGCTCATACAAAAAGCCTGTGACACCCGCTTCCACATCAACACACAGAGAAAGCCTGTAAGTTCTGCTTCCCCTGCCCACCCATAGAGACCACCAAGAGTTCTGCTTCCCTATGTACACCCATAGAGAAAGCCTTTGAGACCTGCTTCCCCTACCCACCCATAAAGGAAGTCTGTGAGACAAGCCCCCCCCCCATAGAGAAAGCCTATGAGACCTGCTTCCCCTGCCCACCCATAAAGGAAGTCTGTGAGACAAGCCCCCCCCCCCAATAGAGAAAGCCTATGAGACCTGCTTCCCCTGCCCACCCATAAAAAAAAAAGGCTGTGAGACAAGCCCCCCCATAGAGAAAGCCTGTGAGTCCTGCTTACTCAGCCCACCTATACAGAAAGCCTGTGACACCTGCTTCCCCTGCCCACCTATAGAGAAAGCCTGTGAGTCCTCCCTCCCCCTATAGAGAAAGCCTGCGAGTCCTGCTTCCCCTGCCCACCTATACAGAAAGCCTGTGACACCTGCTTCCCCTGCCCACCTATAGACAAAGCCTGTGAGTCCTGCTTCCCCTGCCCACCTATACAGAAAGCCTGTGACACCTGCTTCCCCTGCCCACCTATAGAGAAAGCCTGTGAGTCCTGCTTCCCCTGCCCACCTATACAGAAAGCCTGCGAGTCCTGCTTCCCCTGCCCACCTATAGACAAAGCCTGTGAGTCCTGCTTCCCCTGCCCACCTATACAGAAAGCCTGTGACACCTGCTTCCCCTGCCCACCTATAGAGAAAGCCTGTGAGTCCTGCTTCGCCTGCCCACCTATACAGAAAGCCTGTGAGTCCTGCTTCCCCTGCCCACCTATAGAGAAGCCTGAGTCCTGCTTCCCCTGCCCACACAGACAGAAAGCCTGTGAGTCGTGCTTCCGCAGCCCGCTCATACAAAAAGCCTGTGAGACCTACTTCCACATCAACACACAGAGAAAGCCTGTAAGTTCTGCTTCCCCTGCCCACCCATAGAGACTACCAAGAGTTCTGCTTCCCTATGTACACCCATAGAGAAAGCCTTTGAGACCTGCTTCCCCTACCCACCCATAAAAAAAAAAGTCTGTGAGACAAGCCCCTCCATAGAGAAAGCCTGTGAGTCCTGCTTTCTCTTCTAGCCTGTGGTTCCTCTTACACACATAACACAAGTGAAAAGGGCGGAGCAGTAAGGTAGTAGTAAGAGAGATTACTCACATTGGCCACTAGGTGTCATGAGCATACGCTTGCTCTGCTGACATCAAGTGACCAACATGAAATCAAATACCACTAACTATGGGAGGCATTTATTAAGTCCGACGTTTTTTACGCCGGACTTAAAAATGCCCCCGCAGCTCCGGCGGTACGGGGATTTATGTAGAGGCGGACTGCCTGTACATAAATCCTGTGCGCGCCGGTGCGCACCGCCGAAAACCTACGCCAGCTGAGGACTGGAGTAGGTTTTCGGCGTACATTTGGGCGGAACGGATGATAAATCGCGCGGACTCTGAGTCCGCGCCCTCCGTTCCGCCCACTTCCCGCCTACTTTCCGCCCCCTTTCCGCCCCCTGGCGTACTCGGCGGAAAGTGCCGATTTGCGATTATTTTATTCGCAAATCGGCCATTTGCGTATAAAATAATACGCAAATCGTCACTTTCCGCCAAAAATCATCCGTCCGCCGGATGATAAATGTGGCCCTATATGTTTTTTCCCTTAAAAATCCTTTCCACAGGTCTGCGTGCCTTGTGATTTTTTTTTTAAGTGACAGTAATGCATTAGTAACATATTATGACACCTAACAGATCAGGAACCTCACCTGTGTCCTCTCCGCACTGCTTCAAGCCTGCAGCTGTACTATATAGATTCTTTTCGGGGGGCTTGGTCTCCATCAGGATGATCAGTAAGGCTGCGTACACATAACAAGAAGAACAATGGTATTACAGAAATCACATAACTATTATACAGACGAAGGAGAGGGGTCCCTGAGCACCATACAAAACAGGCTGAAGGGTCCCTGACCACCACACAAAACAGGATGAAGGGTCCCTGACCACACAAAACTGGCTGAAGGGTCCCTGACCACCATACAAAACAGGCTGCACAATTACAGACAACCTACGGAGCTGTGTAAGTGATACATTGCTGTGCCGGGATCCGGGCTCGAGCAGCCCTGCAGTTCCTGACACAACCTCTACTGCCAAAAATTTCCACCATTTCTGTCGCATGTTATCTTAGCTGTAGTCCAATCGCTGGCTGCACAATCACAACGGACAACTCCTCACTACTGTGGTCACATGGCCGGGGACTTATAAGATGTGGCAGACACTGGTCTACCAGCTGCTGACAAGGAAGTAACTGGGTCATGTAACCTGTATATGAATGGGAAGATTTACAGTGTCATGGGAGGACAGGCACAGTACAGGGGGATACCACTCCACAGGCATAGTACAGGAGGTCCTCCCTGACAGGCACAGTACAGGGGGTCCTCCCTGACAGGCACAGTACTGAGGGTCCTCCCTGACAGGCACAGTACAGGGGCTCCTCCCTGACAGGCACAGTATGGGGGGGGGCCTCCCTGGCAGGCACAGTACTGGGGCTCCTCCCTGACAGGCACAGTACAGGGGCTCCTCCCTGACAGGCACAGTATGGGGGGCTCCTCCCTGACAGGCACAGTATGGGGGGCTCCTCCCTGACAGGCACAGTATGGGGGGCTCCTCCCTGACAGGCACAGTACAGGGGCTCCTCCCTGACAGGCACAGTATGGGGGGCTCCTCCCTGACAGGCACAGTATGGGGGGCTCCTCCCTGACAGGCACAGTATGGGGGGCTCCTCCCTGACAGGCACAGTATGGGGGGCTCCTCCCTGACAGGCACAGTACAGGGGGTCCTCCCTGACAGGCACAGTATGGGGGGCTCCTCCCTGACAGGCACAGTACAGGGGCTCCTCCCTGACAGGCACAGTATGGGGGGCTCCTCCCTGACAGGCACAGTATGGGGGGGCTCCTCCCTGACAGGCACAGTATGGGGGGCTCCTCCCTGACAGGCACAGTATGGGGGGCTCCTCCCTGACAGGCACAGTACAGGGGCTCCTCCCTGACAGGCACAGTATGGGGGGGGAGGTCCTCCCTGACAGGCACAGTACAGGGGCTCCTCCCTGACAGGCACAGTACAGGGGCTCCTCCCTGACAGGCACAGTATGGGGGGGCTCCTCCCTGACAGGCACAGTATGGGGGGGCTCCTCCCTGACAGGCACAGTATGGGGCTCCTCCCTGACAGGCACAGTACAGTATGGGGGGGCTCCTCCCTGACAGGCACAGTACAGTATGGGGGGGCTCCTCCCTGACAGGCACAGTACAGTATGGGGGGGCTCCTCCCTGACAGGCACAGTACAGTATGGGGGGGCTCCTCCCTGACAGGCACAGTATGGGGGGGCTCCTCCCTGACAGGCACAGTACAGGGGCTCCTCCCTGACAGGCACAGTACAGGGGCTCCTCCCTGACAGGCACAGTATGGGGGGCTCCTCCCTGACAGGCACAGTATGGGGGGGGGGGCTCCTCCCTGACAGGCACAGTACAGTATGGGCCATGTATGAGGTCGGCAGGCAGTACACCCTCTCACCTTTTTAGCTCCGCTTCACGTCTTCCACAGTTCCTCGCCCACGTGACCAGACGCGCAGAGCCAATCAGCGTCCGCAGAGCTCTCCTCCAATCAGAGGCCACGCTCTGCCTTCGCCGAATCAGAATTCAGTACGACCTCCTAGCAACCAATTAGAAGCGCGTTCCCGAGCGGTCGCTATGTAGTCGCGTAGAGTCGTCCCGAGCCTCTTGACTGGTGAAGGGGCGGAGCTTTGCGAGGCCTTTAAAATACATTCAAATCGATCGGCCGTAAACTGCAGCGTAGCAACTGTCGTGAAACTACCTCTCCCGGCCCGACCCGTCTGCAGGCGCTGATTTATCTATTGCTGCTATGCGGCTCTAGTGTAAGGCCCAGCCAGGTCACGTGATTGTTCTATCAGGGGCTTCCCAGCTGTGTGAGGAGAGCACAGACAGTTTACAGGCTCTGAACTTGAACTGTCCCTTCAATGACAGGAAGCAGAGATCTTTAAAAAAAAAGGGAGGGAAATTTGATCAAAAGCTGGAAATTGGCTGCAGTCACCATAGACCCGTCTGTGAGTGATCCTAATAGAATACAGGGGATAATCTGCAAAGTTTAGTCCAATGTATTATATCTGGCAGACACAGGACCCCCCATTCTAAGGTGGGAGTGCCCCTTTAATATCAGTACGGAAGAAACATCGCTGTTGTGAACCAGCTGTCAGTCGGGGGTCATAGGTGGTGAACGTGTTATAGAACTACAACTCCCATCATGCCTGGACAGATACTTTCCAGGCAGGGTATGGGTTAAAAAGTCAGTTGCCCCGATCAGGGTACAGGACCGTTCCTCCGTCAATAGAGGGTATACGCTATATACCTCAGCTCTGAGGGTACAGGAGCGTTCCTCCATTAATAGAGGGTATACGCTATATACTTCAGCTCTGAGGGTACAGGAACGTTCCTCCATTACTAAAGGGTATACGCTATATACCTCAGCTCTGAGGGTATAGGACCGTTCCTCCATCAATAGAGGGTGTACGCTATATACCTCAGCTCAGAGGGTATAGGACCGTTCCTCCATCAATAGAGGGTATACGCTATATACCTCAGCTCTGAGGGTATAGGACCGTTCCTCCATCAATAGAAAGTATACGCTATATACTTCAGCTCTGAGGGTACAGGACCGTTCCTCCATCAATAGAAAGTATACGCTTTATACCTCAGCTCTGAGGGTATAGGACCGTTCCTCCACCAATAGAGGGTATACGCTTTATACCTCAGCTCTGAGGGTACAGGACCGTTCCTCCATCACTAGAGGGTATACACTATATACCTCAGCTCTGAGGGTATACGACCGTTCCTCCACCAATAGAGGGCATACGCTATATACCTCAGCTGTGAGGGTATACGACCGTTCCTCCACCAATAGAGGGTATACGCTATATACTTCAGCTCTGAGGGTACAGGACCGTTCCTCCACCAATAGAGGGTATACGCTATATACCTCAGCTCTGAGGGTATAGGACCGTTCCTCCATCACTAGAGGGTATACACTATATACCTCAGCTCTGAGGGTATACGACCGTTCCTCCACCAATAGAGGGCATACGCTATATACCTCAGCTGTGAGGGTATACGACCGTTCCTCCACCAATAGAGGGTATACGCTATATACCTCAGCTCTGAGGGTACAGGACCGTTCCTCCACCAATAGAGGGCATACGCTATATACCTCAGCTCTGAGGGTATAGGACCGTTCCTCCACCAATAGAGGGTATACGCTATATACCTCAGCTCTGAGGGTATACGACCGTTCCTCCACCAATAGAGGGTATACGCTATATATCTCAGCTCTGAGGGTACAGGACCGTTCCTCCATCAATAGAGGGTATACGCTATATACCTCAGCTCTGAGGGTACAGGACCGTTCCTCCATCAATAGAGGGCATACGCTATATACCTCAGCTCTGAGGGTATACGACCGTTCCTCCACCAATAGAGGGCATACGCTATATACCTCAGCTCTGATCGGCTGGCAGCTGCAGGCAGAGCTCCGCCATCTCCGGTTACATGGAGTATGACACGGCGACCGCCCCCGTACGCTTTCCCTTTCTTCCTCACGCAGTTTCCCCTTTATTCCCGTACGGCAGAAGAGATTTTTGGATTGTTTCCATGTACGCTGAATTCTTCTGTATAAACATTTGTGCAGCCTGGCGGCCGGAGGCACGTCGTCACATTCCCAGCATGGAGGGAGGGAGCCGATGGCCGGACAACAATCACCTGCTCTCTCACTGGGGAAGAATTCTGCCCTGTTGTCATCCGCTGTCACTGAGCCCAGGGAGCTTTATAGAGCGACGGCCGCAGCTGTCATGTGGCCGCAGCATCCTGCACAGATCTGTCAGATAGCTATCATCAGGAAGCTGAACACGCACCCCCAGCATCAGATAGTTAACATTAAAGGGGTTCTCCAGCAAAAATCTTCTTTAAAATTAACGGATTTCAAAAAGTAATATAGATCTGTAATTTACTTTTAATTAAAAATCTCAAGTCTTCCCATACTTACCAGCTGCTGTATGTCCACCAGGAAGTGGTGTTTTTCCAGTCTGACACAGTGCTCTCTGCTGCCACCTCTGTCCATGTCAGGAACTGTCCAAAACAGCAGCAAATCTCCATAGAAAACCTCTCCTGCTCTGGACAGTTCCTGACATGGACAGAGGTGGCAGCAGAGAGCGCTGTGTCAGACTGGAAAGAATACACCACTTCCTGCAGGACGTACAGCAGCTGATAAGTACTGAAAGACTGGTGATTTTTAAATAGAAGTAAATTACAAATCTATATAACTTTCTGACACCAGTTGATTTGAAAGAAAAAGATTTACACTGGTGTACCCCTTTAACCATAGAAAATCAGGGATGAAGAATGAGAGATATTACCATTAAATGGGCACTGTCACTTTAAAAAAACTTAAAAAAAAAACTTTAGCTATTGAATGATCACTAGAACAAGAGGTGAGATCCCTCCCGGCTCTGGTCACCTGACCAAGATAAACTTTTATAGTAAGTCTATGGGGCTTAGTAATCGGTGGGGGGCTGAACAAGTGAGAGGCACACTTGGCATATGATGGCATATGGCTACTTATCGCCCAACCATTGTGGGTGCCCCATTCACTTGATGCAGCTGTGCTGTATATTCATGCACAGGAGGGTGGTCATTGGAGACTGCACTGGTACAGTGATCAGTCAGGGTCATGCTGCGTTTACACGGAACGATTATCGCGCGAATTTGCACCATAACAATCGAATTTCTAAAGATAATCGTACGTCTAAACGCAGCGAACGATCAAACAACGAGCGAGAAATCGTTCATTTTGATCTTACATGTTCTGAAATCGTCGTTCGCAAAAAATTCGCAGATCGTTCCGTGTAAACAGTCGTTCACCGATTTAACCTACGTGCGAGATAGCCTTAAGCGATCGCAAAACAATTTTTCCACCTGAACGCTATTCGTTCAAAAAAAAATCGTTACTTCGAAATTGTTAATCGTACGATTGGGCGAATTATCGCTCCGTGTAAACGCAGCATCACAGTTATTAAATTTATTTTTTTTTTTTTTTACTTTAAAGAAATCAACAGGGGTTATGATGGCAGTTTTGCAGTATTCTCTATTTTTAATTTTCTGTGCTTGAATCAATGTTATACATATGGCCACTAGGTGTCTCCCTTCACTGTGCATGTGTACAGCTGCTGTGTGTCCACATTCAGGAGCAGAGCATCCTGGAGGTGCTAGCATTGTATGGTCAGCTCTCCTGTCACACAGCACCAAAACCTCTGTAACCCCAATGTAACACACGTGACATTATACTGACTGAATTGTGACATAACAAAGAGCGTTGTCTCCTGGTAAGCTGCAGGGCCGATATTAGCAAAACTTAAGTGAATGTACCATCAGGCCTGGGCTGAAGCACTGGATGCGGGCTGACCCACCCCCAGTGGGAGGAAACCCCTGCCCCTCTATGATACAGCTCCATTGATTCTAATGGAGTCACGTCATGGAGGGGCTGGAGTTTCTTCCCACTAAGGATGGGTCGGCCCGTCTCCAGTGCTTCGCTCAGTGGGATGATTGACAGGCAGAGAAACCTGTTAGTGGCCTCTCTGCCTTTCAATCATCCCCGAACTGCAGGCTAAGACTAGTCACGGACAGCTCCCCACCCAGATTACTAGTCGCCGCCCCTCTCCCGGCCTCGTGCCCCGTGGTAAAACACTTTTTTCTACAATATAAAGTTACCCCGGCAGACGCTGCTCATATGCTAGGGGAGCTGCATCCTAGATCTGTAGGCTGCAGCTAGGAGCCGTATCAGCACAAATGTACTGACTGGTTCCCTTTAAGGGGGTTGGCCACTTTATAGTAAAATAGTTTAGTATACAGTATTAGTAGGTGCACTTACTGTATATACTGACAGCAGCTCCCTGTGTACCTCATAGAACTAATATCAGACTCCCCTTCACCAGGCTCGGCTGCCCTGCTCTGTTTTGTTTCTGTCCATAAAATGTCCGACATGGAGGAGCATTTGACCAGGCCCTGCCCCCTGTGTCCTCCATAGACATATACAGGCTCAGTGGTTGACACTGGGGGCGGGGCCTGGTCACATGCTCCTCCATGTCGGCCATCTTATGGACAGAATCACCACAGAGCAGGACAGCACAGCCTGGAGGAGGGAAGTATGATTATAGCTCTATGAGGTACACAGGGAGCAGCTATTAGTATATACAGTGAGTACACAGGGAGCTGCTGTCAGTATATACAGTGAGTACAGTTACTTACACTGTTCACTGAACTATTTTACTATAAAGTGGCCGACCCCTTTTGTTACTTCAACAAGGTCTATAGTTCTTAACGTTAATTACTGGGGATAACAAGGTGCTGAGTTCTTATTACACAGTTCCAGGCTGGCCATACTGGCACAGCAATATCTCAGTCTCTATCCCCTGCACCAGCAGCATCCTCTCCATAGTCTCAGTCTCTATCCCCTGCACCAGCAGCATCCTCTCCATAGTCTCAGTCTCTATCCCCTGCACCAGCAGCGTCCTCTCCATAGTCTGTCTCTATCCCCTGCACCAGCAGCGTCCTCTCCATAGTCTCAGTCTCTATCCCCTGCACCAGCAGCGTCCTCTCCATAGTCTCAGTCTCTATCCCCTGCACCAGCAGCGTCCTCTCCATAGTCTCAGTCTCTATCCCCTGCACCAGCAGCGTCCTCTCCATAGTCTCAGTCTCTATCCCCTGCACCAGCAGCGTCCTCTCCATAGTCTCAGTCTCTATCCCCTGCACCAGCAGCATCCTCTCCATAGTCTCAGTCTCTATCCCCTGCACCAGCAGCGTCCTCTCCATAGTCTGTCTCTATCCCCTGCACCAGCAGCATCCTCTCCATAGTCTCAGTCTCTATCCCCTGCACCAGCAGCGTCCTCTCCATAGTCTCAGTCTCTATCCCCTGCACCAGCAGCATCCTCTCCATAGTCTCAGTCTCTATCCCCTGCACCAGCAGCGTCCTCTCCATAGTCTCAGTCTCTATCCCCTGCACCAGCAGCGTCCTCTCCATAGTCTCAGTCTCTATCCCCTGCACCAGCAGCGTCCTCTCCATAGTCTCAGTCTCTATACCCTGCACCAGCAGCGTCCTCTCCATAGTCTCAGTCTCTATCCCCTGCACCAGCAGCATCCTCTCCATAGTCTCAGTCTCTATCCCCTGCACCAGCAGTGTCCTCTCCATAGTCTCAGTCTCTATCCCCTGCACCAGCAGCATCCTTTCCATAGTCTCAGTCTCTATCCCCTGCACCAGCAGCGTCCTTTCCATAGTCTCAGTCTCTATCCCCTGCACCAGCAGCATCCTCTCCATAGTCTCAGTCTCTATCCCCTGCACCAGCAGCGTCCTCTCCATAGTCTCAGTCTCTATCCCCTGCACCAGCAGCGTCCTTTCCATAGTCTCAGTCTCTATCCCCTGCACCAGCAGCGTCCTCTCCATAGTCTCAGTCTCTATCCCCTGCACCAGCAGCGTCCTCTCCATAGTCTCAGTCTCTATCCCCTGCACCAGCAGCTTCCTCTCCATAGTCTCAGTCTCTATCCCCTGCACCAGCAGCGTCCTCTCCATAGTCTCAGTCTCTATCCCCTGCACCAGCAGCGTCCTCTCCATAGTCTCAGGGTCCTATTACACGGAGCGATTTTTAACATTTAACAACTAACGATAAACGATTGCAAATTAGATATTTTTATTGTTAACCTAAAATCGTTCCCCATATTACACAGAATGATAATTGTTAAGTTACAATCATTACTATTGTTTATTCCTTCAGATCCCAGCAAAACAATGAACAATGTGCAATTACACTGAACGATTAGTGAACAAATGCGGAACTTGAGCGAATGAATGTGGAATTACAGTGAACGATTAACGATAATTTTGGACCCTTAGGGTGCGTTTACACAGACAGATTTATCTGACAGATCTTTGAAGCCCAAACCAGGAACAGACTATAAACAGGGATCAGGTCATAAAGGAAAGACTGGGATCCATCCTCTTTTCAAATCCATTCCTGGCTTTGGCTTCCAAAATCTGTCAGGTAAATCTGTCTGTGTAAACGCACCCTAAGGGTCCATTTACCCAGAAAAAGAGCGTGCGGGACCTGTGGATAAGCGGACCGCAGGAGCAGCCCTGGAGCGTGGACAGGTAATGTATGTAGTTTAAACAAGGGCTGCAAGGACAGCCCCTGTTAAACGATTATCGGGCCGTGTAAACGATAATTGGTCCGATCGTTCGATTAACGATGCCCGAGTAACGATTTTTTTTTCATAACGATCAGCGTTTAGACGGTACATTATATCGTACGGAAAATAATTTTGCGATCACTTAAGCCTATCTCACACATTGGTTAAATCGGCGAACGTCTGTTTACACGGAACGATCTGCGAATTTTTTATGAACGACGAACGACGATTTGAGAACATGTTGAAAAATCAAAATGAACGATTTCTCGTTCGTCGTTTGATCGTTCGCTGTGTTTACACATACGATTATCGCTCGAATTTGATTATCGCGCAAATTCCTATATAGGCCCAGTAAACGAGCAACGATCTAGCAGATCGCTGCTCGTTTACAGGTATTATCGGGCCCCAATGTAATATCACCCTAAGGCTGGGTTCACACTACGTATATTTCAGTCAGTATTGTGGGCCTCATATTACAACCAAAACGAGGAGTGGATTGAAAACACAGAAAGGATCTGTTCACACAATGGTGAAATTGAGTGGATGGCCGCCATATAGCAGTAAATAACGTCCATTATTTCAATACAACAGCCGTTGTTTTAAAATAACAGCAAATATTTACCATTATATGGCGGCCAGCCACTCAATTTCACCATTGTGTGAACAGAACCTTTCTGTGTTTTTAATCCACTCCTGGTTTTGGTTGCAATATGAGAACCACAATACTGACTGAAATATACGTAGTGTGAACCCAGCCTTATGCTGGGTTTACACGGAACGATTATCATGCGAATTTGCACGATAACGATCGAATACGAACGATAGTCATACGTGTAAACGCAGCGAACAATCGAACGACGAGTGAGAAATCGTTCATTTTGATCTTTTAACTTGTTCTTAAATCGTCCTTCGAAAAAAATTCGCCAATCGTTCCATGTAAACAGTCGTCGCGAAAGTCCGGCCACCCGCAGCCCGGCCCCCCGCTCATCCGCAGCCCCCTGCGCCGGCTCGATCGCCACCCCCGCCGCCGCTCCGATCGCCACCGCTCCGATCGCCACCCCCGCCCCGATCGCCACCGCTCCGATCATACCTTACCTGCTCGGCGTAGCGGGTGTTCGAAATTCCCGGCTCCCCTCTTCAGTGCATTGATTGGCTGAAGAGGGGAGTCGGGAATTTCAAACAGCTCCTCTTCAGCCAATCAGTGCTCCTCTTCAGCCAATCAGTGCTGCCGTGCATTGATTGGCTGAAGAGGAGCACTGATTGGCTGAAGAGGAGCCGTTTGAAATTTCCCGGCTCATCTCTTCAGCCAATCAATGCACTGAAGAGGGGAGCCGGGGATTTCGAAGACCCGCTACACAGAGCAGATAACGTATGCTTGTGGCCGGGGCGGCGGGGGTGGCGATCAGAGCGGTGGCGGCGATCGGGGCGGCGGGGGTGCCGATCAGAGCGGCGGCGGGGGTGGAGATCGGGGCAGTGGGGGTGGTGATCGGAGAGGCGGGGGTGGCAATCGACCCGGCGCAGGGGGCTGCGGATGAGTGGGGGGCCGGGCTGCGAGCGGACGGACTTTTGCGCGATGACTGTTTACACGAAACGATCTGCGAATTTTTTGCGAACGATGATTTAGGAACAAGATAAAAGATCAAAATGAACGATTTCTCGCTCGTCGATCGATCGCTGCGTTTACACGTACGATTATCGTTCGAATTCGATCGTTATCGTGCAAATTCAAACGATAATCGTTCCGTGTAAACCCAGCATTAATCTCTTGCAATCTGACACCTTTGCTGTCTGACTACACCAGGGATTTGGAGGCTGCAGCCCTCCAGCTGCTACAGACCTGCAGCTTCCATCATGCCCGGACAGCTTTTCTTTGGCTACTGTTCAGACATGACGGGAAGTGTACTCTTGCAGAAGCTGGAGGGTTCCCCATCCCTGCTCTACACTCACCCGGCCCAGATGTCATCTCAGCTACTGCTGTGCAGTCCAGTCACTCCATTGCCCTAAGCGCTCTCACAGCTCTGCTACATCCAGGCGGCCTGTGGAAATCACCATTGGATCAGTGAGGAAACTACACACAGGCCGGGAAACTGAGCATGTCTGACTGTGCTCCACAACCCAGCACAGGGGGGATTCCCATCATGTTATCCTCTACCCATAGGACGGGGGTCAACAAGCTGATCGGAGAGGGGTCTGACCACTAGGACACCCACCAATCCCAACAATAGGGACCAAATTATTTCTGGAATGAATATTATGCATTGTGAGAGTGTGCCTGTGCTTCCTTAACTCTCTACAGCAGGGACGGGGAACCTTCTGCCCTCCAGCTGTTGCTAAAACTACAATTCCCATCATGTCAGCACAGCCAAAGCTACAGCTATCCTTGCATAATGGGAATTGTAGTGTTGCAATGGCTTATATAGATTTGTAACTTACTTCTGTTTAAAAATGTAGTCTTACTGTACTTATCAGCTGCTGTATGTCCTACAGGAAGTGGTGTTCTCTTTTCACTCTGACACAGTGCTCTCTGCTGCCACCTCTGTCCAGAGCAGGAGCAACTACCCATAGAAAACCTCTCCTGCTCTGGACAGAGGTGGCAGCAGAGAGCACTGTGTCAGACTGGAAAGAATACACCACTTCCTGCAGGACACACAGCAGCTGATAAGTACTGGAAGACTATAGATTTTTAAATAGAAGTTAATCACAAATCTGTATAACTTTCTGACACCAGTTGATTTAAAAGAAGAATATATTTGCCGGAGTCCCCCTTTAAGAATACAATACTTATACTTGAACAACAGTTAAGGAACAAAGGGGAATAGGGGAATATTGAAATCCAAGATGGAGGTCCTTGTTTTGATGGACGGGGACAGGTCACCCCCATAGGTATGAGACGGTCTTCAGCGAACCATCCTGCCACATTCGCCAGCGCCATTGGTGTTCCTGGAAATAAAAAAAAAAAAGGCAGATCAGTTTATGTACAGTAATATAACTGCGCCAACAAGGCGTATTACGGTAGAATTTTTGCGTCAGTATTATGGCCGCATGTTGCAGCCTGTCCGCGGGTCTGATGGCCACAAGCGGCAGCCTGTCCGCGGGTCTGATGGCCACAAGCGGCAGCCTGTCCGCGGGTCTGATGGCCACAAGTGGCAGCCTGTCCGCGGGTCTGATGGCCACAAGTGGCAGCCTGTCCGCGGGTCTGATGGCCACAAGCGGCAGCCTGTCCGCGGGTCTGATGGCCACAAGTGGCAGCCTGTCCGCGGGTCTGATGGCCACAAGTGGCAGCCTGTCCGCGGGTCTGATGGCCACAAGGGGCAGCCTGTCCGCGGGTCTGATGGCCACAAGCGGCAGCCTGTCCGCGGGTCTGATGGCCACAAGTGGCAGCCTGTCCGCAGGTCTGATGGCCACAAGGGGCAGCCTGTCCGCGGGTCTGATGGCCACAAGTGGCAGCCTGTCCGCGGGTCTGATGGCCACAAGTGGCAGCCTGTCCGCGGGTCTGATGGCGGTCACACATCACACACAGTCAGATCAGGACTTGGGGCCATAATACCTGCCAGGTCTATAGGTTCAACAATCAAAAACGCACAATGTGAACACAACCTTCTACTATGAACCTATCACCACACTACTGCACCCTTACAGATACTGAACTCCACATCCTTCATACTGATGATATTATCGCAGCAAATCCGCACCGTGTAAACATTTACAGGTAAACAGGTTACAGGTCAGCCAGCAGGAGCCCTGGGTGGAGCAGCTGTCATCACCCCCGCATTATTCCCGCAGCCCACGCCCGGCTCTTCCCCCTGTCACTCCGCATCAGGAATCTGTCTATAGGCCGGACTGGTCTCCACAAAGATGGCGGCGGAGCCGGAGACACAGCGAGGAGCCCTCTGGTTGGCTGCACTGTTAGTTGGTGGGTGTGGCTATGGGTGGGCGTGTTCACTGCTGTCAGGACCGTGAGTCACTAGTCCCGCTGCCGCGCCCTGTCCGGAACCGAAGAAGGAACCCCGGAACCTGCGGCGGGGAGGTGAGTGCGGCACCGGCCCGGGACCGTATGTATGTGATCTGTAGTGTATAATGTGTATATGGTCTATAGTGTGTCATGTGTATACAGTGTGTGGTCTATAGTGTGTAATGTGTATATAGTGTGTGATATATACTGTACAACGTGTATACAGTGTGTGATCTATAGTGTGTCATGTGTATACTGTGTGTGATCTATAGTGTACTATGTGTATACTGTGTGTGATCTATAGTGTATATTGTGTATACTGTGTGTGATCTATAGTGTATATTGTGTATACTGTGTGTGATCTATAGTGTACTATGTGTATACTGTGTGTGATCTATAGTGTATAATGTGTATACTGTGTGTGATCTATAGTGTACTATGTGTATACTGTGTGTGATCTATAGTGTACAATGTGTATACAGTGTGTGGTCTATAGTGTACAATGTGTATACAGTGTGTGGTCTATAGTGTACAATGTGTATACAGTGTGTGATATATACTGTACAATGTGTATACAGTGTGTGATCTATAGTGTGCTCTGTGTATACTGTACAACATGTATACAGTGTGTGGTGTATAGTGTGTATACAGTGTGTGATCTATAGTGTACAATGTGTACAGTGTGTGATCTATAGTGTACAATGTGTACAGTGTGTGATCTATAGTGTACAATGTGTACAGTGTGTGATCTATAGTGTACAATGTGTATACAGTGTGTGGTCTATAGTGTACAATGTGTATACTGTGTGTGATCTATAGTGTACAATGTGTATACTGTGTGTGATCTATAGTGTACAATGTGTATACTGTGTGTGATCTATAGTGTATAATGTGTATACAGTGTGTGGTCTATAGTGTATAATGTGTATACCATGTGTGAGATATAGTGTGTAATGTGTATACTGTGTGTGGTCTATAGTGTATAATGTGTATACAGTGTGTGGTCTATAGTGTGTAATGTGTATACTGTGTGTGAACTATAGTGTATAATGTGTGTACAGTGTGTGATCTATAGTGTATAATGTGTATACCATGTGTGAGATATAGTGTGTAATGTGTATACTGTGTGTGGTCTATAGTGTATAATGTGTATACAGTGTGTGGTCTATAGTGTGTAATGTGTATACTGTGTGTGAACTATAGTGTATAATGTGTGTACAGTGTGTGATCTATAGTGTATAATGTGTATACAGTGTGTGGTCTATAGTGTGTAATGTGTATACTGTGTGTGATCTATAGTGTACAATGTGTATACTGTGTGTGATCTATAGTGTACAATGTGTATACAGTGTGTGGTCTATAGTGTACAATGTGTATACAGTGTGTGGTCTATAGTGTACAATGTGTATACAGTGTGTGGTCTATAGTGTATAATGTGTATACCATGTGTGAGATATAGTGTGTATACTGTGTGTGATCTATAGTGTGTAATGTGTATACTGTGTGTGATCTATAGTGTGTAATGTGTATACTGTGTGTGATCTATAGTGTGTAATGTGTATACAGTGTGTGATCTATAGTGTGTAATGTGTATACTGTGTGTGATCTATAGTGTACAATGTGTATACAGTGTGTGGTCTATAGTGTGTAATGTGTATATAGTGTGTGATATATACTGTACAATGTGTATACAGTGTGTGATCTATAGTGTATAGTGTGTATACAGTGTGTGGTCTATAGTGTGCTCTGTGTATACAGTGTGTGATATATACTGTACAACATGTATACAGTGTGTGGTCTATAGTGTGCTCTGTGTATACTGTACAACATGTATACAGTGTGTGGTCTATAGTGTGTATACAGTGTGTGGTCTATAGTGTACAATGTGTATACTGTGTAATATGTGCAGTATAATGTGTATATGTGTAGTATTCTGCTGTCTATTCAATTTATGTGTGTAGTTTTATATACCATTGGTATCTTTAGTTATATGTAGTATATATGTGTATGCTTGTGTAGGATATATATATATATATATATATATATATATATATATATATATATATATATATATATATTTATGTTTAGCTCTATGCTATGTGTGTACCGTCTACCTAGTAGTAAGTAATATTTGTGACTGTATACCCTGTATAGATGTATGATATATGTATATACACTGTGACTGCATCCTTAGTATGTATACTTTGTAGTTGTTTATGTGTACTGCATGCAGTTGCATGTTAGTGTATATATGCCTAGTGTGTCTCTGTGATGTATATACTGGGGTGTATACGTTATATCAGTGCACGGATTCTCCAGTACATGACTGATAGCCGTGTGATGCAGTCACTGACACTCATCCAGCTCTCCAACGCTCTCATTTAGCATCGCTCAGTGATACTGTTTGGCTTCACACTGGCATACATGTATTTCAGTATGGAGATAAGCAGCAATAGACTCCAGGCAGCCCCTTATAGGCAGCACTAGAGATGCCAGGGAGCCCCTTATAGGCAGCACTAGAGATGCCAGGGAGCCCCTTATAGGCAGCAGTAGAGATGCCAGGGAGCCCCTTATAGGCAGCAGTAGAGATGCCAGGGAGCCCCTTATAGGCAGCACTAGAGATGCCAGGGAGCCCCTTATAGACAGCACTGGGGATGCCGGGGAGCCCCTTATAGGCAGCACTGGGGATGCCAGGGAGCCCCTTATAGGCAGCACTAGAGATGCCAGGGAGCCCCTTATAGGCAGCACTAGGGATGCCAGGGAGCCCCTTATAGGCAGCACTGGGGATGCCAGGGAGCCCCTTATAGGCAGCACTGTGGATGCCAGGGAGCCCCTTATAGGCAGAACTGGAGATGCCAGGGAGCCCCTTATAGGCAGCACTGGAGATGCCAGGGAGCCCCTTATAGGCAGCACTAGAGATGCCAGGGAGCCCCTTATAGGCAGCACTAGAGATGCCAGGGAGCCCCTTATAGGCAGCACTAGAGATGCCAGGGACCCCTTATAGGCAGCACTAGAGATGCCAGGGAGCCCCTTATAGGCAGCACTAGAGATGCCAGGGAGCCCCTTATAGGCAGCACTAGAGATGCCAGGGAGCCCCTTATAGGCAGCACTGGAGATGCCAGGGAGCCCCTTATAGGCAGCACTGGAGATGCCAGGGAGCCCCTTATAGACAGCACTGGAGATGCCAGGGAGCCCCTTATAGACAGCACTGGAGATGCCAGGGAGCCCCTTATAGACAGTACTGGGGATGCCAGGGAGCCCCTTATAGGCAGCACTAGAGATGCCAGGGAGCCCCTTATAGGCAGCACTAGAGATGCCAGGGAGCCCCTTATAGGCAGCACTGGGGATGCCAGGGAGCCCCTTATAGGCAGCACTAGAGATGCCAGGCAGCCCCTTATAGGCAGCACTAGAGATGCCAGGGAGCCCCTTATAGGCAGCACTGGAGATGCCAGGGAGCCCCTTATAGGCAGCACTGGAGATGCCAGGGAGCCCCTTATAGGCAGCACTAGAGATGCCAGGGAGCCCCTTATAGGCAGCACTGGAGATGCCAGGGAGCCCCTTATCGACAGCACTGGAGATGCCAGGGAGCCCCTTATAGGCAGCACTAGAGACTCCAGGCAGCCCCCTATCCCTATGGCAGGATACATATACGTTGGTGGGGGGCTGAGGACTGCCATGTGATGTATGGCCAGCAGTAGCCTGCAGCCACCACACCCTGCCTGCCTGACATCCTATGTGCACTGCAGCCTCAGCTCCCAGTTCCTGCTCACTCATCCCAGTTCCTTGTAATCATCAGGGAGATTGCCGGATCAGCCATCATCCCTGGCTCATCTATATTTCACTGTACACAGCTCCACGTCTGCAGCATATAGACTGACCATCTCCTCTGCACTATCCCCCCCGGGGTCTTGGGGGGGGCGGTCTACCACTTAGCAGGGAGTGGTTATAGATCTGCATTCCTTACAAACCAGACGGACTGGTCCTGTATGTGCGTGATCTATCTGCACAGGGATGAATGGCGCCTGCAGCGCTGGATGGAAGACTATAGAGGGTGTTCATGGCCGCAGGGTACCTAATACCTGTCTGTACAATGGTAGACCATCCCTTATTACCGGCACAACCGGTTCCTCCAGTGACTCTACTGTATTTGCTGTAATGGCGTATACTGAAGCCAGGTGTACACAGGTGGGGTCAGCGTCTACATGGCAAACAGAGGCCGCGGCCCGTAACGCCAACTCACAAGATCATAGAGGACTGTCTATACTAGTCTGAGAGGCGTCTTCACACACCCCATTGTCCATAAGCCATTGATCTTTTACGTTTAACTATATTTTTCTTCGAATTTTGTCATTTTTCATTTTACAAATGTACACGCAGGTTCGTAAATGTTGGTAGGCGAAATGCCTACCAACATAAGCGAGTGTCAATGAAAGAGCATATACACTGTATGTGTAATTCAACATAGGGCGTAGCGCAGAATGACTACTATTTCCCTATATGGTGGCAATACAAACTCAGTACATTATGCAACGGTGAGACACAATTATGAGCAGTCGAGAAAAACAAATGCAATATTAGAACATAAACATAGCGCAACATATACAGGTATGAACGCAGCCTAGTAGTGCTATGTAATAATCCAAACAAAGGCTTTGTTGTGGCGTCGTGCCAATCGATAACTGTTGGGGCGCACGAGTTCAGCACATGCCGAGGGAATATCTAAAGTAAATGAAAAGTGGAACATATCCCTGATTCGTCCTACTGCAGAAGTTAAAGAGTCACTGTCGTATTTTTTTTTTTTTTTTTTTTTTTGCAGAAATCAATAGTCCAGGCGATTTTAAGAAACTTTGTAATTGGGTTTATTAGCCAAATCTGCCATTATCTGCATGTAAAAAGCCTTTTCCCAGGTCCCCCCCTCCTTCCTCTTTTCCATCCACTGCAAAATATCAGGAAATTGTGACTTGTTGCAGGAGACGTCCCCTGTCTGCTCTAGGGAGAGGGGAGGGGGGGGGGAGGAAGGAGGGAGTTAGCCAGCAGCAGAAAGCAGATAACAGAGGATTACAGGCAGGGAGCTGGGTGACAGCTGTAATCTGAGCTCAGGCAGGTCACTGGTGACTGTCCCAGGAGATAACAGGTGAGGTATTTGTAGATTAACTCTTTGTTGTCCTGTTTTGTTTTTTTCTTTAGCTCTCTGCATAGGAGAACAATGAAGACAGGGGGGAGAGCTTCAAACTGCTTTTTTATGATAAAAATGCATTTTTTGGCTAATAAACCCAATTACAAAGTTTCCTTAAATCTCCTGGACTATTGATTTCTGCAAAAAAAAAATTCACGACAGTGACACTTTCAGTTAGTGGCGCAGTGAATTTATGGGATCCCCGGAAGCTGTGTCCTTGGTGTACAGGTCGCAATATTCCAGGAGTAAAGTAACTTAAAGTGTCACTGTCGTTTAATTTATTTTTGCAGAAATCAATAGTGCAGGTGATTTTAAGAAACTTTGTAATTGGGTTTATTAGCCGAAAAATGCATTTTTATCATGAAAAAGCAGTTTTAAGCTCTCTCCCCTGTCTTCATGGTTCTCTATGGAGAGGGGAGGGGTGGAGGGAGATGAGGCACCAAAACAGGACAACAAAGAGTTAATTTACAGCTACATCACCGGGCTATCTCCTCTGAAGTCAGCAAACACCTATCTGACCTTTTGAATAGTGGCTTTCACACAGATCCCGCTGTGTAATCCTTTGTTTTCTGCTCTCTGCTGGCGACTATTCTCCCCTCTCCCCCCTTCATAGGTCACACAGGGCACGACTGATGTAAACTAGTCAAGATTTCCTGATAATGAGCAGTGAATGGGAGGGGGGGGGACACCTTGGGAAAGTCTTTTTGAATGCAGATAATGGCATATTTGCCTAATAAACCCAATTACAAAGTTTCTTAAAATCCCCTGGACTATTGATTTCTGGAAAAAAACAAACAAACAAACACAGTGACACTTTAACCTATTAAGGACGCATAACGTACCCGTACGTCATGTCTCCGCAAGAGGTGTTCAGAGCGGGGCCGCGCGGCGACCCCGCTCTGAACCACCACGATCCTGGGTGCCACGTGTAGCCCGGGACCGCGGCTATTAGCGGGCACGGGACCGCTAATCAGGTAATCAGATGCAGCTGTCAAACTTGACAGCTGCATCAGATTACCTTCTGCAGAACTTCCCTGGTGTCTAGTGGCGGAGATCGCCCCCCCGGGACGTTGTCCCAGAGGAGCGATCTCCATGTCTGGTGCCGGCCGGGGTTTCGGCCAAAATGGCGCTGATCCCGGCTCGGCACTCAAATGCTTTCGGTTTCGGTTTATTTGTAAAAATTGTATTGTGGGAGTTGTCCTTTAAAGGGAACCAATCACCCAGAAAATCAATGTAAAGACAAGGATATGTGCTGATAGATCACCCAGCACACTTCCCAAATATGCCCCTGTAACCTCTGTGCCCCCCTCAATTAGACAGTAATCTTACTTTGTTCAGGTCACGCGCTGTATGTAAATTTTTGCTAAGTAGTCCTGGTGGGCGTATGTAGTCCTGGTGGGCGTATGTAGTCCTGGTGGGCGTATGTAGTCACGGTCCGGGGGCGTATCTAGTCACGGTCCGGGGGCGTATGTAGTCACGGTCTGGGGCTGTAATCACGCCCAGAGGGGCGTGATTCGGAGGCTTGCGGTCCAGTGACGTCATCAGGCGGCTTGCGTTCCGCGTCGCGGCCGCGCCGACGTGTTCGGGAACCCGCGCATGCGCAGTACGTCAGCGTCGTCTCCCGCCGTACTGCGCATGCGCGGGTTCCCGAACACGTCGGCGCGGCCGCGACGCGGAACGCAAGCCGCCGGATGACGTCACTGGACCGCAAGCCTCCGAATCACGCCCCTCTGGGCGTGATTACAGCCCCCGGACCGTGACTAGATACGCCCCCGGACCGTGACTAGATACGCCCCCGGACCGTGACTACATACGCCCACCAGGACAACATACGCCCACCAGGACTACTTAGCACGTGCTGTGTGGTGTTACAGGTAGAAAATACAGCGTTCTGTGTGGTGATACAGGTAGAGAATACAGCGTGCTGTGTGGTGTTACAGAAAGAGAATACAGTGCTGTGTTTTGTTACAGGAAGAGAATACAGTGCTGTGTGGTGTTACAGGTAGAGAATACAGAGTGCTGTGTGGTGTTACAGGTAGAGAATACAGTGCTGTGTGGTGTTACAGGTAGAGAATACAGTGTGCTATGTGGTGTTACAGGTAGAGAATACAGTGCTGTGTGGTGTTACAGGTAGAGAATACAGCGTGCTGTGTGGTGTTACAGGTAGAGAATACAGCGTGCTGTGTGGTGTTACAGGTAGAGAATACAGCGTGCTGTGTGGTGTTACAGGTAGAGAATACAGTGTGCTGTGTGGTGTTACAGGTAGAGAATACAGCGTGCTATATGGTGTTACAGGTAGAGAATACAGCACTGTGTGGTGTTACAGGTAGAGAATACAGTGTGCTGTGTGGTGTTACAGGTAGAGAATACAGCGTGCTGTGTGGTGTTACAGGTAGAGAATACAGTGCTGTGTGGTGTTACAGGTAGAGAATACAGCGTGCTATGTGGTGTTACAGGTAGAGAATACAGCGTGCTGTGTGGTGTTACAGGTAGAGAATACAGCGTGCTATATGGTGTTACAGGTAGAGAATACAGCACTGTGTGGTGTTACAGGTAGAGAATACAGTGTGCTGTGTGGTGTTACAGGTAGAGAATACAGCGTGCTGTGTGGTGTTACAGGTAGAGAATACAGTGCTGTGTGGTGTTACAGGTAGAGAATACAGCGTGCTATGTGGTGTTACAGGTAGAGAATACAGCGTGCTGTGTGGTGTTACAGGTAGAGAATACAGTGCTGTGTGGTGTTACAGGTAGAGAATACAGTGTGCTGTGTGGTGTTACAGGTAGAGAATACAGTGCTGTGTGGTGTTACAGGTAGAGAATACAGTGCTGTGTGGTGTTACAGGTAGAGAATACAGCGTGCTGTGTGGTGTTACAGGTAGAGAATACAGTGTGGTGTGTGGTGTTACAGGTAGAGAATACAGCGTGCTGTGTGGTGTTACAGGAAGAGAATACAGTGCTGTGTGGTGTTACAGGTAGAGAATACGGAGTGCTGTGTGGTGTTACAGGTAGAGAATACAGTGTGGTGTTACAGGTAGAGAATACAGTGTGCTGTGTGGTGTTACAGGTAGAGAATACAGCGTGCTGTGTGGTGTTACAGGTAGAGAATACAGTGCTGTGTGGTGTTACAGGTAGAGAATACAGCGTGCTGTGTGGTGTTACAGGAAGAGAATACAGTGCTGTGTGGTGTTACAGGTAGGGAATACAGCGTGCTGTGTGGTGTTACAGGTAGAGAATACAGCGTGCTGTGTGGTGTTACAGGAAGAGAATACAGTGCTGTGTTTTGTTACAGGAAGAGAATACAGTGCTGTGTGGTGTTACAGGTAGAGAATACAGTGTGGTGTGTGGTGTTACAGGTAGAGAATACAGAGTGCTGTGTGGTGTTACAGGTAGAGAATACAGCGTGCTGTGTGGTGTTACAGGTAGAGAATACAGCGTGCTGTGTGGTGTTACAGGTAGAGAATACAGTGTGGTGTTACAGGTAGAGAATACAGAGTGCTATGTGGTGTTACAGGTAGAGAATACAGCCTGCTGTGTGGTGTTACAGGTAGAGAATACAGTATTCTGTGTGGTGTTACAGGTAGAGAATACAGCGTGCTGTGTGGTGTTACAGGTAGAGAATACAGCGTGCTGTGTGGTGTTACAGGTAGAGAATACAGCGTGCTGTGTGATGTTACAGGTAGAGAATACAGTGTGGTGTTACAGGTAGAGAATACAGTGTGCCGTGTGGTGTTACAGGTAGAGAATACAGCGTGCTGTGTGGTGTTACAGGTAGAGAATACAGCGTGCTGTGTGGTGTTACAGGTAGAGAATACAGAGTGCTGTGTGGTGTTACAGGTAGAGAATACAGGGTGCTGTGTGGTGTTACAGGTAGAGATTACAGCGTGCTGTGTGGGTGGAACCACAATGAAATGATAAAGTTCTGCAAATAATTCAGTTACACAATGAAACTGCAATGTGTGAACACAGCCTAGATGTTCTGCAACAGATTTGGGTGGGGAATAGGCAGGGTGGGGGACAGTGATAAACAGCTGAAGGAAAGCAATGCATTCTGGAAACTGTACTGCATTCTGGGAACTGCTCAATCAGGAAGTACACAAACACAATACAGAACAAAACAAAACTCCTCAAAACAAATAGATTTTTGGTAGTTTCAAAACTGGGATAGATAGGTAAGTAATGCGTTATGCTTCATAATATATGCTTCATTCTTCTATATGGACTTGTCTAAAAAGCATTGCTGAGAACGGTGCTCGGTCCTATAGACAGTAAATGGAGCAGCCGTGCAGGCACTATTTGGGACCCCCGTTCATGACTTCGATAGATGGGTTCACACTAGTGTAATACGTTTTTGCCTGCATGACCTGAACTGACTAATGTGAACTTTGCCCAAGTGGTGTTGTTGGTGATACCCTAGTAATGTGTTACTGTCACTTTAAAAAAAAAAATTAAAAAAAATGATGTGTTACACAAACATGTCAATAGTTTTGATCAGTCAGGAATGTTCAGACCCCAACCAGTCACTAGATGGAGCTGTCTGCTTTCCCTATCTCATTGCAGTAGTCGGGCTCCTTTGACTTACTGTACTTCCCATCTCCTGCAGGAAGAGTGAGATTACGGGAGGAAAGAAGCTCTTAGTCACGTGCTTCTCCCAGCTCTATTTAGCACTTACTGGGAATCTGAACACCCAGAACCCCTTATAGAACACAATCCTAGATATAGGTTTTGATCACTCGGGTCTGAATGTTCTGAGTGCCGCCAATTTCTATAATGAGCTGGGAGAAGCGTGTGGCTGAGCGCTTCTCTCCCTCTCTTACTGCAGGAGGCTTTAGTAAATCTATGGGATCATCTTCTGCAGTGAGCTGGGGAGGGAAGCGCTTGGTTGTGTGCTTCTCCTGTCTAGATCTAGAAATTGATGGGGTTATGGACTCTGACACCCTCATCACTTGAAACGTTTGACTTGGTGGCCCCCCGTCTGATTTCCTTGTATACTTCTAATATCTAAAATGTTATGGTTTCCTTTCTCAGGAAATGTGGGTAATGGCGGCTGATCGTGTCTGGTGCATTGTCTTTTCAGGTGTAGATAGACTGCAACCATGTTCCTGATCGATCAAATTGGCAGAGGAGGAGGCCGCGGCGGAGGAGGAGGATTCGGTGGTGGTGGTGGGGGGGGAATTTTCGGAGGAATCCTTAACATTCTCAGGTAGGTAGCACTATGAAGGTTTGTATTTGTTATTTTTCCCTAAAAATAGCACCCCCCCTTCTTGTTTCTGGATTGTGTCTGTGAATAAGTCCCAATACATCAGGGGGAGGGAACCTTCTCTCTTCAGCTGTTGCAAAACTACAACTCCCATCATGCCTGGACAGCCAAAGCTAAAGCTTTGGCTGTCCAGGCATGATGGGAGTTGTAGTTTTGCAACAGCTGGAGAACCAAGGTTCCCTACCCCTGCAATACAAGATGCAGCCTGTGATCAGGGGTGGTGCTAATAGAGGCGGCCTCTTTATTATCAGAGTGCTGTGATCAGCTGATCATTACCAATCAGGACCCTTTTAGCTGTACACTTCTCCTGCAGTGGCCTCTACTGGAGAAATGTAGTATTACACCTTCCCATTCAAATGAGTAACGGGTTACTCAGAAGATGCTGTCCTCTCTTTTCTATGTAAAAAAAAAAAACTACTGGGCAGTGTATGTTATTTTACAGTGGCGATGTAGGCTTCTCTATTCCTATACAGTGCTATACATCAGGGGGCACTCCCAGTGTATATGAAGGCTCGGACACCATGTGAACACAGCCCATCTTACGTTAATATAGACGTGGTATTGGGTTATATTACCTCAATCCGACCTGTAATCTATCGCTTTCTGTTCTTTACAGTGATGCGGCTTCAAACTACAACCCAACCCCTCCGGTGAGACAATATTCCCCTGGTTAAAGTGGCTGATAACAGAGAACAATAGCGATTGTGTTCTAATGCCATGTGTATTATCCCCTCCCTCTCTTTCCAGCCCCCTCGGAGCCACATTTCTGTCATTCAGGCCAATGAGAGCGAGGAGGAGCGACAGTTCCGTCGGCTCTTTGGTCAGCTGGCTGGAGATGTAAGTAATGGGGAGGTATTGGTGTGTGTTCAAGGGCTGGCACCGTCAGTGTTGTCATAGGGAGGGTGCTCAGTATCACTGTCCTCTGTCTCCTGGGTTGTGTCCACAATGTCTGATGGTGACTCCTGTTTTTTTTAGGACATGGAAGTCAGCGCCACAGAGCTCATGGGAATTCTAAACAAAGTGGTCGCACGCCGTGAGTATCGTTCTGATCATAAGTCGCCTTCCCGATCCTCTACCGTGGTGACCATCATCATCATCATCATCACCCACTGGTGACCGCATCCTGGTCACTTCTACACACAGAAAAAGCCAGCTCAGCAAATCACTGGATCACTGATCGTCTGAGCGGCCTTGTCTGTGTTTCGAGATGGGACCATAAAGCGACGATCATGCCCTTTAATTAAAGGGAAAACTAAACTTCCAGCCGCAGAGAGGGATACACAGCCTATTGGGTCAAGTAAAAAGCAAAAAACAGAAAACCTTTTGACATATCGCAGTGATATTTTAAAAGTTTTGATCAGTCAGGGGCTGGGTGTTCAGACACCCACTGATTGCTAGATACTGCAGGGAGAAGAGCGTGGCTGAGTGCTTCTCTCCTGTTTTCCCTGTGATTTCCGCCTTGCCGTATGAGACAAGCTCCATTATACAAACTCCGTTATAAGTGTATAGAGCTGGTTTTGTGTAGCAAGGTGATAATCACAGGGGAGAGAAGCGCTCAGCCATGTGCTTCTCCCAGCTATATCTAGCAAGCAGTGGAGGTAAATAAAACTTTTAACATAACTCTGAGACAAGTTAACTTTTTTTTTTTTTTTTTTTTTAAGTGTCACTTCACAAAGCTTTTGACGGGTCATAGAGACATGTGAAAAATTTTGATTGGTCCGTGTCTAAGGCTTCAAGCCCGTACCGATCGGGAGATAGAGCCGGGAGAAGATGCACTGCAGCACGTCCTCTCCCTGATCACGTGACACAGAGCCAGGAGAGGACATGCTGCATCTCCCGATCAGTAGGGGCCTGAACACTCAGACCCAGACGAATCAAAACTTTTGTGAAACAACTTGTACACTTTAAGTTGTGGGTTAACAACATATATTCAGCTAACACCATTGTGCTTGCTTAGGTAAACAGTCTGGAGTAGAGTTATCTCTGATCTCGGCCATCAGTGTTCAGATCTGAATGCTGTAGATATGGGGTACTGTAAAGGGTTAAAGACAATGTTTCCAGGCTTCCTGTTACATGATTTGAATTCCCCTGAAGTTCCCCTATCTCCACATGTAAATGTCGCTCTTGTATTTGTATATGCAGCTGCCTGTGCAGTAACAATGTTTGCCTGTGGTTCATTCTCTTACAGATCAGGACCTGAAGACGGACGGCTTCAGCGTAGAGTCATGTCGCAGTATGGTGGCCGTCATGGATGTATCCTTTAAGGACTTTTATTCAATGGAGAATGTGGAAAACCCATCAGCCCGTTTTGCCCAGAAAACCCCTTTAAAGGAGGGATATTTTTCCCCCAGAAACAGCGCCACATCTGTCCACAGGTTGTGTGTGGTATTGCAGTTAAAAGCTATATCTATTTATCGCTCCAGTGCATCTACAAATGGAGCTACTTTGCTCATAGCCCCTTTTAACAACATCTGACATATATTTACGTCATGATATCGCTCCCTGTGTTAAGAGAGGGGTCGCACCATGATCCTCTGGTGCTCTGAACCACAGCGGCTATTCGCTGCTTTTAAATCGTACTAAAGCCCCATACCTTATGGTCTAGTGGGCCCACCTCGCGATGTGATCGCGGACTGTTGACCCGGGCTCCTTGCTGGGCCGGTGCTCTGTGCCGTAATGACACTGATCTCAGCTCAGCACTCCATTGCTCTGTGCTCCACCAGCCCATAGTAATGGAGAAATGATCTCATTGATCAAAGCAGTATATGTATGCTGCATTGATCTATATGAGAGATAAGAATAGTTATAATAGAAGTCCCCCACGAGGACTTAAAATTTCTGTGTTAAATTAAAAAAAAAAAAAAGTTTCATTAATAAAAAAAATCCCCTCCCCTAATAAGTTTAAATCACCCCCTTTTCCCAGTCTATAAATAAAAAAAAATAAACATATTTGGCATCGCCAGGTGCGTAATGGCCTGAACTATTAAATTATGGCATTTTTGCAGCATATTTTGTTGAAAATTAAGTCCGTCACTGCAAAGTATAAATGGTTTCATAAAAAATAAGGGCTCATGTGGGTCTGTAAGTGAAAAAATACAAGCGCTATGGCCTTTATATCGTGAAAAAACAAAAACTGGCGCTGTCTTTAAAGGGTTAAATATGTCTTACCGATTGTCTACGTCTCCGTGGTTACAGACTACAAACGAACCCTGTGTTGTCTGATTTCATGTGCCTTCTTTTGGATGTCATACAGAATTAAGAGACATATGTCTGCACAGGAGCTGCGTACACAAAACGATAAAGTCTTTAATCAAAAGTAGTTGCAGAGTAGAATCCTTATTCATTTTATGTTGGGATGACTGACTAGGTGGCAACTATTATGACAGTAGGGAGGAATATAGAAATGTTTGTGCCTTAACCCCTCCGTACAGAGTGACAGCACCGGCAAACTGGGCTTTGAGGAATTCAAGTATTTGTGGAACAACATCAAGAAATGGCAGGTGAGGAAACTGTGGATTGTAAGAGGACGGCACACGTCTGATATCTGTAGGGGGCAGTAATGAGCTTACAGGAGGTTTATTATAGGGGTTAATACCATTGTTACATTGCCAGTACAGTAGAGGTTTAGGCTTTGTGAATGTTTGGTGCTCTGGTGAAATGTTGTGGTGACATATAGTATACATGATATAACGTCCGCACCCCCTCTGTCTACAGTTATACAGATGTTCTGAGGGGACATCTAGTAGTCTACAGTAGAGGGACATTATACTGTATATAAGATGTTGACATCATTTCATTAAATTTGGCAGCTGAGGTGTGTAGTATGATGTTCTGCAGCAACTGAGGTGTGTAGTATGATGTTCTGCAGCAGCTGGGGTGTGTATTATTAGGCTCTGCAACAAATGAGGTGTGTAGTATGAGGTTCTGCAGCTGCTGAGGTGTGTATTAGGAGGTTCTGCAGCAACTGAGGTGTGTATTAGGTGGTTCTGCAGCAGCTGAGGTGTGTATTATGAAGTTCTGCAGCAGCTGAGGTGTGTATTATGAAGTTCTGCAGCAGCTGAGGTGTGTGTTATGAAGTTCTGCAGCAGCTGAGGTGTGTATTATGAAGTTCTGCAGCAGCTGAGGTGTGTATTATGAAGTTCTGCAGAAGTTGAGGTTTATGATGAAGTTCTGAAGCAGCTGAGGTGTGTACTATGATGTTCAGCAGCTGAGGTGTGTACTATGATGTTCAGCAGCTGTGGTGTGTAGTATGAGGTACTGCAGCAGCTAAAGTGTGTATTAGGAGGTTCTGCAGCAGCTGTGGTGTGTCTATTGACCTTTTCTATGTCTTCAGGCTGTCTACAAGAGATTTGACACTGACCGATCAGGAACTATTGGAAACAGGGAGCTGCCCGGAGCGTTCCAAGCAGCAGGTGGGTGGTAGTAGTAGTAATAATAATAATAATAAATCTTTATATAGAGCCAACTTATTTGGCAAGACATTACACTGTGGACCCTATCCCCATTAGGGCTCACAGTCTAGGGTACAAACACACACGCCGCATACGCAGCGTATTTACTGCTGCAATACGCAGCAAATACGCAGCAGATATGCAGCAGATTAGATGTAAATAACTGAACATAGCATCAAATCTACACCATCAAATCTGCTGCAGATCTGCTGCGTATACGGTGGGCGTGTTTGTACCCTAAGGGTCCATTTACACAGATTATCTGCCAATTGAAGCCAAAGCCAGAAACAGACTATAAACAGAGATCAGGTCATAAAGGAAAGCCTGAGATTTCTCCTCTTTCCAATTTCATTCCTGGCTTTGGCTTCAAATCTTTGGCAGATAATCTTTCTGTGTAAATGGACCCTTAATCCATCTGTATGTTTTGGGTGTGGGAGGCCCCTGGTAGTCATACCGCTCCTGCCCTCCACTCATTAATTTTAGTTATAGGAGGAAAATCCATTCAGGATTGGTGGGATCTGACTGGCTGAGGAATCCCCGCAATCTAACAGCAGACAGGGAGAAGACAAGACATATGGGAGAACATATTTGAAAATCCTTCTCTTTCAAATAAACTGGTTTCAGAAAGTTATATAGATTTGTCATTTACATCTATTTACAAAAATCTCCAGTCTTCCAGTACTTATCAGCTGCTATATGTCTTGCATGAAATAATGTATTCTTTTCAGTGCTCTCTGCTGCCACCTCTGTCCGAGACAGGAAGTGTCCAGAGCAGGAGAGGTTTTCTATTGAGATTTTCTGCTACTGCTCTGGACAATTACTGACATGGACAGAGGTGGCAGCAGAGAGCACTGAAAAGAAAACACCATTTTATGCAGGACATACAGCAGCTGACAAGTACTGGATGACTGGAGATTTTTAAATAGAAGTAAATTACAAATCTATATAACTGAACAAAAAAAAAAAAAAGGATTACCCCTTTTAAACTATTATATCAGATGGGGCCACCAGATTTTATTACAAGTCCTTATCCAGAGATTCAGGAGTGATGGGATCGGTCATCACTGAGCTGCCAGGTGGTTGTACTGTATATATGTGAATGATTCAGAATACATACGGACACATCATATACCCGTATACTAATCCTGCTCTATCACCTTCTCCTCTTAGGATTCCAGCTGAACAGTGAATTGTATCAGATGATCATCCGCCGGTATTCTGATGAGAACGGGGAAATGGACTTTGACAACTACATCTGCTGTCTGGTGCGACTCGACGCCATGTTCCGTAAGTAACGCCAGCGGTGTGAGCGCCGAATGTGTATACAAGGGAACCAGAAGTATATCAATGAGTAATATACTCCATGGGGGAGATTTATCAAACATGGTGTAAAGTGAAACTGGCTCAGTTGCCCCTAGCAACCAATCAGATTCCACCTTTCATTCCTCACAGACTCTCTGGAAAATGAGAGGTGGAATCTGATTGGTCGCTAGGGGCAACTGAGCCAGTTTCACTTTACACCATGTTTGATAGATCTCCCCCCATATATACAAATATCAGGTCTTACAGTATGGTCCAGTACAACGTCCAGATAGAAAAAAACCAGTACAATCCATTTCAAGATTAACTGTTGTCCTCAGTAACCTGGTCAGACACGCACCTGTACATCTTAAAATACAAAGAGCCCTGGGACCACTGATGTCGGGATCCTCCTCTGCATATAGTCACATGTCACTTTCTTGCTTTCCAGGGGCTTTCAAAGCTTTGGATAAAGATGGAGACGGGAAGATTAGAGTGACAATTCAGGAGGTGAGAACTTAAAGGGGTATTCCAACCTCATTCATTATCCTGTGGATAGGGGTAACAAGCTTATTGGTGGAGGTCCGACCACTGGGACCCCAACCGATCCTGAGAACAGTGATGTAAGTGTCCCTGGAACAGATGGGGTGCACCGTGCACATGGCCTCTGCTCTGTTCATGTCCCCACATCAAATATTTAAAAGTTTATAATTAAATGTTCAGCGTCCGCAAAGAGAATTATTGGAGCGGTGGCCAAGAATACAGAGTGCTCAATTCCGTTATATCCCTCTTCTTAGGATTGGTTCGATAAGGGATAACGTAATGAGTTTAGGAGGCCATGATGAACATGATGCCTTAAAGGGGTACTCGAGCTAAATCAACTGGTGTCTTAAAGTGCCAAATATTTTTTTAATTGCTTCTATTAAAAAAAAAAAAAAAAATCTTAAGTCTTCCAATACTTATCAGCTGCTGTATGTTCTGCAGGAAGTGGTGTATTCTCTCCAGTCTGAAACAGTGCTCTCTGCTGCCACCTCTGTCCATGTCAGGAACTTTCCAGAGTAGCAGCAAATCCCCATAGAAAACCCACTCCTGCTTTCCAGACTGGAAAAATACACCACTTCCTGCAGGACATACAGCAGCTGATAAGTACTGGAAGACTTGAGACTTTTTTTAAGTAGAAGTTAGTTATGAATCTCTGGCACTTTCTGGCACCAGTTGGTTTAAAATTATTTTTTTTTGTTTGCTGGAGTACCCCTTTAAGGAGCATCCCAGAAGTCCTGTTCAGAATGGATTGGCTTTTATTGCAATACCACTTACAGCCTGTGAACAGGTGTGGCGCTGTTTTATAACCCTGGATGACCCAGTGAAATATTATGACCCCTGTAAGTCCATGTGACGTGACTTCCCCTTTGTCTTGCAGTGGCTGCAGCTGACCATGTACTCCTGAACCCGAAGACGTCCTGCCCAATGGAGCTGTGAAGACCTGCCCCCTCTGTCCCGGCTGTAGACATGCCTGACCTTTTTTTTTTTTTTTTTTACACTCCTTATCTTTGTAAACTTTAAGAGACAAAATATTTTACACTTTAATATTGGAATATAGCTGTGGCCCAGTAATGGTTGGAGCCTGACTGACTGGTGCAATTCCCTGTGTGATGCTTGTGCTCTCTTATCTGCTCTGTAATGCCAGGTGAATGACAATAAATCCAACCAGTGCAATGGGTGTGAATACCGCCAGTCTGACGTGTGATCAGCTGATCTGCTGTGTGTGAGAACTAGGCTTTCCTCCATATGTCTCTGTATTATAAAGAAAAAGCAGGCCATGGTCCATGAGATACCATACAGGTGAAGAAGAGTACCTCCATACTATGGAAGCACCCTATGGCAGCACACTGAGTGACTACTGCTCCCTACTACTCCCTAATACACAGTAGATACTCTGCACCCATACAGTCTCTGCAGTACATATCCATGGAGTTTTCCCTTCTTGCAAAGTTATGTCTTCCAGTACTTATCAGCTGCTGTATGTCCTGCAGGAAGTGGTGTATTCTTTCCAGTCTGACACACTGCTCTCTGCTGTCTCCTCTGTCCATGTCAGGAACTGTCCAGAGCTGTAGCAAATCCCCATAGAAAACCTCTCCTGTTCTGGACAGTTCCTGACATGAACAGAGGTGGCAACAGAGAGCACTGTGTAAGGGTAGGTTCACACTACGGAACCCGAGCGGAGAATTTCCGACGGATTCCGTAGCTCGTACCAGTTCACGCCTCTCCGCCCGTGCCATAGATACCATTCTAGGCACAGGCAGATTCCGCATCTCACCAAAAGAATTCACAATCTTTTCAGCGGATAGCGCCCCGCCCATAGAATGGTGTCTATGGAGCCAGCGGAAAGGCACGCGGCTGTGAACGGGTACAAGCTACGGAATCCGTCGGAAATTCTCCACTCACGTTCCGTAATGTGAACCTACCCTTACACAGTGCTCTCTGCTGCCACCTCTGTCCATGTCAGGAACTGTCCAGAACAGGAGAGCTTTTCTATGGGGATTTGCTCCTGACATGGGCAAAGGTGGCAGCAGAGAGCACTGTGTCAGACTGGAAAGAATACACCACTTCCTGCAGGACATACAGCAGCTGATAAGTACTGGAAGACTGGAGATGTTTAAAAAGAAGTAAATTACAAATCTATGTAACTTTCTGAAACCAGTTGATTTGAAAGAAAAAGATTTCCGCCTGAGTTCCCCTTTAACCCCTTAGCGACCCATAACGTATCTAATACGTCATGGCGCCGCGGGGGGTATTCAGAGCGGGGTCCCGCCGGGACCCCGCTCTGAACGGCGCTGATCCGTGCCTCTGTTAGCCGGCGCGGGTCCCGTTGCCGCGCTGGCTAATTAAGCACTTCAATGCAGCTGTCAAACCTGACAGCTGCATTGAAGGGCTTCAGACATCACATCCCTGGTGTCTAGTGGGTCGGATCTCCCCCCCGCGATGCGATCACGGGGGGGAGATCTGTTCTTCTGCCCGTGCCGGGCCTCAGCGTCGGAACGACGCTGATCCCGGCTCGGCAGTAGATTGCTATGGCCTGCAGCAGGCCATAGCAATCTATGACCAATCTCATGGATCTTTGCTGTGTATATACACAGCATTGATCTCTATGAGAGATCAGTGCTGTCTATATACAAGTCCCCCAGGGGGGCTTCTAGTGTATGTAAAAAAAAAGTAAAAAAGTGTTTTTATTAATAAAAAATCCCCTCCCCTAATAAAAGTCCAAATCACCCCCCCTTTTCCCATTTTATAAATATAAATAAATAAATAAATAAATAAACATATTTAGTATCGCCGCGCGCGTAATCGCCCGAACTATTAATTAATCACATTCCTGATCTCGCACGGTAAACGGCGTCAGCGCAAAAAAATTCCAAAGTGCAAAATTGCGCATTTTTGGTCGCATCAAATCCAGAAAAAATGTAATAAAAAGCGATCAAAAAGTCGTATATGCGCAATCAAGGTACCGATAGAAAGAACGCATCATGGCGCAAAAACTGACACCTCACACAGCCCCATAGACCAAAGGATAAAAGCGCTATAAGCCTGGGAATGGAGCGATTTTAAGTGACATATATTTGTTAACAATGGTTTGAATTTTTTACAGGCCATCAGATACAATAAAAGTTATACATGTTACATATCATAGTAATCGTAACGACTTGAGGAACATGCATAACAAGTCAGTTTTACCATAGGGCGAACGGCGTAAATGCAAAACTCCCCGAAATCAAAACAAATTCGTTTTTTTTTTCAATTTGACAGCGCAAATGATTTTTTTCCGGTTTCACAACATATTTTATGGAAAAATTATGCCTGTAATTGCAAAGTACAATTGGTTTAGCAAAAAATAAGCGCTCATATACGTCTCTAGGTGAAAAAATGCAAGCATAATGGACTTTTAAACATAAAATGGAAAAAGCAAAAGCGCAAAAACGAAAATTGGCTTGGACCTTAAGGGGTTAATCATGATAAAAGTCTGCCTGCAGCCACCATTAGGGGCAGATCAATAAAACAGTATGCAGTAAACTCCTTAGCTCCCCCAAGTGACAACTGCAGGCACACAGTATATTACATACACAACTAGATTTGCATTTCCAGGGAAATACATAGTACTTGAAAAGAGCGCCCCTTTACCAGTGACTTCCCTTTAAGAGAAACTTTAACCCTTGATACCCTCCCTTTAAGAGCGACTTTGGAACAGTCCCTTTAAGAGCAACTTTGGTACAGTTCCTTAAGGAGGGACTTTGGTGACAACGCTTTGAGTGATCTATATACTGTCCCTTTAAGACCAGCTTAAGTACTCTCCCTTTAAAAGTGACTTAGGTACCACCCTTTGAAGACCAGCTTAAGTACTGACCCTTTAAGAGCGACTTGGGTACCGCCCCTTTAAGAGCGACTTGGGTACCGTCCCTTTAAAAACGGCTTGGGTAACGTCCCTTTAAGAGTGGCTTGCATACCGTCCCTTTAAGAGCCAATTGGGTACCGTCCCTTTAAGAGGGACTTGGGTACCGTCCCTTTAAAAGGGACTTGTGTAATGCTCCTTTAAGAGCAACTTGTGTACCCTCCCTTTAACCCCTTGCCTCTTCAGCCTGTTTTGGCCTTAATGCCCGGGGCCAATTTTTGTCAAATCTGACCTGTCTCTCTTTATGTAGTTATAACTCTCCGATGCTTTTAACTATCGCGGTTATTCTGAGATTGTTTTTTCGTGACATATTCCTCTTTATGTTAGTGGTATACTTTGGTTGATACATTCAGTAGTTTTTTGTAAAAAACACATGTGCGCAAAAATTTGAAAAATTTACATTTCTTTATATTCAAAATTCTCTTTTCCTAAGAAAGATAGTCACGTCACATGAACTAATTATTACTGCAACATCTACAACATGTCTGCTTTATGGTGACGTCATTTGGTGAACATCCTTTTACTTCTTAGGATGTTAGAGGGCTTTGAAATTTTGAGGAAAATTTCAAATTCAGATTTTATTAGGGACCAGTTCAGTTCTAAAGTGGATTGTGGAGCCTGTTTGTTAGTTACCCCCATAAATCCCTCCACTGTACAAACTGCACCCCATAGAGTATTCAAAGTAACATTTCAAAAGTTTATTAACCCTTTAGGTGTTTCGCAGAAATTGAAGCAAGTTGGAGGGGAAATTAAAAATTTTCATTTTTTTGGCAGATATTGCATTTTAATGCATTTATTCCTCTAACACAGCAAATACTAACTGAGAAGTGGAACTCACTATTTATTCCCCTTCCAGTGTTTCTAGAAATCCCCCATATGAGGCCGCAGTGCGTCACCTGACTCAACCACAGGCCGCAGACATGACAGAAGCCTTGTGTATTTTTGGGGTCCTTTCTTATTTCAGGTTTTTATAGCCATTATACCATGTGACAGAGGCCTTGCGGTGCCAAAATATTTGTGTAACACAAGTTGACGTTCCCATCGGTACCTTTCTGGGGGACATGTGACACCCTGATAATTTTTTATTAAGTTTTTTATGAGGTGGTCCGAATAAAAAAAACACAATTTAGCAGCAGTTGTTCTCCATTTTTTGTACGCCTTTTACTATACATCACATATGACATGTTATCCTTATTCGTCAGGTCAGTACGATTACATTGGTATCCATGTTATATAGCTTTTGTTATAGTTTATGGCATTTATACTATATATACTGTTTGAGTCTTACATATTGTAAGACCTGTTCTATTTAAATTTTTTCGCCAATGGAGTTATGTGAGCTGACGTTTTTAGTGGTACACCTTTTGGGTACATGTGTCGTATTGATAGCTTTTTTTCTAAATATTTTAGGGGGCGGGATTAACAAAAAAATATGTCATTTTGGTTAGTTTTTTTTTTTTTTTTATGGCATTAATCAGGCGGTATAATTAAAGTAACAGGTTAATAGACAGGGTCATTACGGACGCGGCGATACCAAATATGTGTATCTTATTTATAGGGGATCATTTATAAAGGGGGATAGGGAATGTGTATATATTTATTTATTCATTTATATTTATTTATTTTAATTATTTATTTATTATGTATTTATTTTATTTAATTTATTAGTTTTATTAATTTTATTTATGTGTGTGTTTTTTTTTTATATACTTTACAGGTGTATATACAGTATAATGCATTACAGCACATGATGAGTGCTGTAATGCATTACACTGTATATTGAATGAATTAGCAGTCAGTGTGTCACACTGACTGCTCATTCAAACGATCAGACCTCTGCTTCAGTGCACGGGCCTGATCGTTGTATAGCATAGTAACCCAGACGCCCTGGGAAGCGTCTTGGTTACCATGGTAACCCCCCGAAGCCGCACGATTGCTCGCGTGGCTCGTGGGGGGATCTGTGCCGAGCGGGGGGGGGGGCGGAGAGGAGCACGGGAGGGAGATCGGGCGGAGGGTGAGCTGCACTGGGAGGGTGAGCAGCACGGGCAGGGAAGGAGCAGATTCGGGGGTGGGGGGAGCAGCACGGGAAGAGAGAGCACAGGAGGGAACAGAGCATGGGGGGGAGGGAGATCGGGGTGGGGGGAGCGATCCTGGGGGGGGGGGAACGGACCAGGGGGAGGATCAGCAGTGGCGGCAGGAGGAGGCAACATGCCGCCCGATCTCCCCATAAGTCAGAAATCTCCCCATAGACGCTGCGGTCGCATTGACCGCGGCATCTATGGGGTTAACTGTCCAGGGAGGAGTGCGGCTCCCCTCCGGGCAGAGGCAGCAGGAGGATGCTGTGTGATACAGCCTCCTCCTGCTGCCCGATCTCACTTAGGCAAAGAGGGGGGAGGCAGGGAAAGCATGACGTTTGGGAAACGTCATGTTGCATTAACTACCTTCTTTACATGACGTTTCCCAAACGTCACTTTGCGGCAAGGGGTTAAGAGCGGCTTGGGTACTGTCCCTTTAAGAGCGGCTTGGGTTCTGTCTCTTTAAGAGCGGCTTGGGTACCGTCCCTTTAAGAGCGACTTGGGTAGCGTCCCTTTAAGAGCGACTTATTTAACGCCCCTTTAAGAGTGACTTGGGTACCATCCCTTTAACCCCTTAATGACAGAGCCAATTTCGATTTCTCTCCTCACCTTCACGACGGCACCATAGGAGGATGGGTTGTACCCTAGGGACAGGAAAAAGCACGAGAGGTTAAAAGCCCCTCCCCTTCCCTCCAGCACCAGTGCTTTTTCCTGTCCTGCTAGGGCAGACACGAGAGGGGGGGATCCGCGTGAAGATGAGGAGAGATCCCCCAAGAAGAAGAAGATTAGAGGCGAGGGGTCGATCGGGGCCTTCGGTCTCCTTCCTCCCCCGTCCTTTACCTGAGGGTCCGGCGTCTTCAGAGACCTCGCTCCCGGAATCAGGTATGGTGCGCGGCGTCCTGCGGCAGCATTCGGCAGTGCGAGGGGTCCGGCGGGCTACTCTCCTACTGCTAGGCAGGTCCGGCGACTTCCGGATGTAGGCCGCAATCTCGGCCTTCAACCGGAAATACGTCAGCCGGACGACATTCCGTGCGCACACCGGAAGCGCGTCATAGCACTTCCGGTCCGGCGCCATCTTTAAAAAGACAGCGCGAGCGGACCGAATCGTCGGCATGAAGATGGATTCCTCCGCTTCAGAAAAGACTACCTCGGCGGTAACCGTGAGTAGCTATTACAGTCACGCTTCCGTGTGCCGATCTCTGCAATACCAGTGCGCTTCCAATGCCAACTCTGCATATGGGGCCTACTCGGGTTCTGGTCTACACATCACCTGGTTCACTTCTGTTTACACTTAGTCACCAGGGGATAACGCTATGACACGTATATCTGAGTGTATAGAGAGATTTATAATGAGATCCTACTCACATAGATTCTTGGCTCTCACATTTATTTTAGGAGTCTAAACAATCTACTGCATCTACTTCTGCAGGGAAAAAAGAAATAAAAAGTAAAACACCTGCAAAGTTATGTGTATCCTGCAACTGCAGGATCCCATCTAACTACAAAAAGAACATCTGCGCAGGATGTATTGGAGACATTATTAAAAAAGATAGATCTTCCTTCTTGGAAGACATCAGGAAAATGATGAAGGATGAAATAGCTGCGTCCTTGGCCAGAGAGCCAACTATACCCGCTCAGGAGATACCTTCTACTGCGCCTCAGCCCATTGCTCCTCCGGCATCTCTGCCAGTGGAACCTATTATCAGGGATACTTCCCCGGCTATTCCCCAGCCCAGGGAATCTGTATCCCTAGCACCAGCTTCCATTGAATCTGAGTCAGCTATGTCTGTGGCTTCCTCTTCTAAAAGAAAGAGACACTCTTCAGACTCATCCTGTGAATCTGGTCAGATCCCTGAGTCCCTGGATCTGATGTCAGATGAGACCGAATATAAAGAGGAGCATAAAAAATATATGTTTTCCTCTGATCATACCCTGCCACTTCTCAGAGCAGTTAGGAGTGCCCTTGGGTTTGAAGAAATTCAAGAGGAAATACCGGCAAAGGACCAAATATTTCAGGGGCTTAGACCAAAGAAAAGATTGGTCTTCCCTGTACATGACACACTCCAAGCCCTAATTATGGATGAATGGTCTGACCCAGAGAGATGAGATCAAAAGACGTCTCCCATTTAGTGACACAGATACAGAGAGTTGGGGAGAAATCCCATTAATTGATGCCCAAATGGCCAAGGTGACAAAAAAGACCCTCCTGGCATTTGAGGATTCCTCACAGCTCAAAGACCCAATGGATCGCAAAGCCGAGAGTTTGCTCAGGAGATCCTGGGAGACAGCGGCATACTCTATTAAAAACAATATCGCATCCACATGTGTAGCAAGAGCCCTACACCTATGGATAGGACAACTAGAGGAACACCTAAACAGTGATTGCTCTAGGGAGAGAATCATTAGCTCTCTACCTCTATTAAAAGATGCAACAGCTTTCCTTTCAGACGCCACGGCAGAATCGGTAAGATTCGCTGCGAAAGATGGGGCCTTGACAAACGCTGCACGTAGAGCCCTCTGGCTAAAGAACTGGACGGGTGACTCCACATCCAAAGCTAAACTATGTGGGATCCCCTTTAAAGGGAAATACGTATTTGGTTCTGCATTAGATACAATTATTGAGAAAAGTGCAGATAAAAAGAAGGCTATTCCAGAGAGTAAGACTCCCCAGAAAAAAGAACAATTTAAGAAACCCAGATACCAGGACTCCTATAGGGGCAAAGGTAAAGGGGGTCGCTGGAGTTATCCTAAAGGGGGCAAAGGTAAAAATATTTTTTACAGCCCCAAGGCCTCCCAGGATAAGCAATGACGCTTGTCCTGTAGGGGGGAGACTGTCGGAATATTCACAAGCCTGGAACAATATCACAGACAACAGCTGGACCTTAAATATTATCAAAGAAGGGTATCAAATAGAACTAACTTACCCTCCCCCAGAAAGATTTGTCATCTCCCGACAGTCTCCAGGTCCCCTACAAACAGAAATGGTGGCGAGTGTACTCAATCTCCACCGCATGAAGGTTGTTTCCCCTGTTCCCCGAGAAGAAAGGGGATCAGGCCACTACTCAAGCCTTTTTTTAGTAAAAAAGCCAAACGGGACATACCGGCTGATAATAAATCTCAAACCGCTGAACAAACATGTAAAATATATAAAGTTCAAGATGGAATCGATAAAATCTACTACTCCACTCATAGCCAAAAACGCCTGGATGATCTCTCTGGATCTCCAAGACGCATACTATCATGTGCCGACTCACCCACAATCTCAGAAACTTCTGAGATTTGCACTGACAATAAACACAAAGATATGCCACTTTCAATTCAGGGCCCTTCCCTTCGGGATATCATCGGCGCCCAGGATTTTCAGCAACATCATGTCAGAGGTAGTATCACACCTACACATACAAGGCATAAACATGGTGGCATATCTGGACGATCTGCTAATAATAGCAGAGTCGCAAGAGAAGACCTTACAAGATTTAGAGACCACCCAAAATCTACTCCAGTCCCTAGGGTGGATCATAAATATAAAAAAGTCGGATTTTATACCATCCCCCCCGAAAAGTTTTTTTGGGGATCCTCCTGGATTCCGACCTGCAAATGTCGTTTCTCCCAGAGGAAAAAATAGTAAAACTAAGGGAGAAAATTCAGAAATTCAAAACAAGGACACTTCCTTCTGTCAGGGAAGCAATGTCTGTTCTGGGGTCTATGACAGCTTGCATCCCGGCAGTCCCCTGGAGTCAAGCTCACTCCAGATCCCTACAGGCTCAGATACTAAAAATTTGGGACAAAAGACCCACGGGCCTCGAAAGGACCTTTGCTCTTACTCCCCAGGTCAGGTCTTCACTGAGCTGGTGGCTTACAAGACGAAACCTGGAAAAAGGAACAGAGTGGAACCCCCAAACGAAACAAGTAATGAGGACAGACGCAAGTCAGTCGGGTTGGGGTGCTCAAGTAGGAACGAAAATCTTTCAGGGTGTATGGGACCTAGAAACCCTGAAACAATCTTCAAATGTGAAGGAACTAAAAGCAGTTCAGATATCCTTGATATCTGCTCTAGATATCTTAAAGGGGACTCACGTGCATATCCTGTCAGACAATATGACAACGGTAGCCCACCTTCGACATCAAGGCAGCGCAAAAAACAACAGGTTATGGAAAATCTCTCAGCAAATATTCTCCTGGGCCGAGATTCATCTGTTATCCCTTTCAGCAACACACCTGAGAGGAATAGACAACATACATGCAGATTTTCTCAGCAGGAACAAAATCCACCCGGGCGAATGGTGCCTAAACAACCAACTCTTCCTTCAACTAGTGGAACGCTGGGGCAAACCGCAGATAGATCTGTTTGCCACCAGGCAAAATCGCAAAGCAGAAAAGTTTTTCTCTCTGAATCCTGCAGATCACCCTACCGGAATAGACGCACTAACACAGAGATGGTGCTTCAAGATGGCTTACGGATTTCCACCAATCCCACTAATTCCCAGGGTGCTCCAGAAGATACGGGAAGGGAACCTAAAAATAATACTGATTGTCCCGTATTGGCCCAGAAGAGGTTGGTTTGGACTTCTAAAATCCCTTGCCTTGGAAGAACCAATCCTTCTCCCTCAGTCTCCAGACTTGCTGTTCCAGGGCCCAATAGTACACCCGGAACCTCAGAAATTCCATCTATCTGCCTGGATCCTGAAGAGTCAATGTTAAGGAGCAGAGGATTATCAGAGACCGTAATCTCTACTCTGATGAAAAGCAGGAAAAGGGTAACAGCAGCTATCTACCTTAAGGTATGGAAGGTCTTTTCCTCCTGGTGTCAAACCCCTCCTCCTTTTCCAGCAGAGCCCAATATTTCTCAAATACTGGACTTTTTGCAATCAGGGCTATCAAAGGGCCTCAAACCCGCTACACTAAAGGTCCAGGTCTCTGCGCTCTCAGCGATCTATGATATAGATTTAGCGAATCACCGCTGGATAAAAAGATTTATTCGCGCTGCCTCGAGAATAAATCCAACAGTGCAAAACATACATCCACCTTGGGATCTAAACGTCGTATTGGAAGGACTTACAGGAACCCCATTTGAACCCTTAGATGAGACAAATCTGAAGTTCCTCTCCTACAAAACCGTCTTCCTCGTAGCTATCTGTTCAGCTAGAAGAATAGGCGAAATACAGGCTTTGACTACACGACAACCTTATTGTACGATCTCAGAGGATCGGATAGTTCTGAAGACCGATCCCTCTTTTCTACCTAAAGTGGTTTCCAACTTCCACAAGTCCCAGGACGTCATACTCCCCTCTTTTTGTCCAAACCCCAAAAATCACTTAGAGAGGAAATTTCAGACATTAGATGTCAGAAGAATAGTCCTAAAATATATTGAGACAACCGCCCCATGGCGGATAGACGAAAATCTCTTCCTACAATTTCAGGGGAGAAATAAGGGGAAGAAGTCATCCAAAAGTACCATTGCAAGATGGATAAGGAACGCCATTATACAGGCATACCAATCGCAGAATCTTCCATCTCCTATTAATATTCGAGCCCATTCTACAAGATCAGTATCAACCACCTGGGCTGAAAGAGCATCTGTCTCTATAGAACAGATCTGCAGGGCAGCGACATGGTCGTCTCCTCACACGTTTATGAAACACTACCGGCTACAACTACAAAGTTAAGAAGACCTGTCCTTCGGACGCAGGGTTCTTCAGGCTGTAGTCCCTCCCTAAAGGTAATTGCTGGTATTACTCCTATGGTGCCGTCGTGAAGGTGAGGAGAGAAAATAGGATTAGTCCTTACCGGTAAGCCGGTTTCTTCGAACCTTCACGACGGCACCAGTTACCCTCCCTAGTATTTATATATATAATGTATGATACTCACGTGGTGCTAAAGTTCTGTTATAAAGACACTGGTGCTGGAGGGAAGGGGAGGGGCTTTTAACCTCTCGTGCTTTTTCCTGTCCCTAGGGTACAACCCATCCTCCTATGGTGCCGTCGTGAAGGTTCGAAGAAACCGGCTTACCGGTAAGGACTAATCCTATTTTTTGCGTTTTAGTTTTTTACCTCCTTGTGCTTAAAAGGCCATAGCACTTGCATTTTTCCACCTAGAAACCCACATGAGCCCTTATTTTTTGCGTCACTAATTGTACTTTGCAATGACAGGCTGAATTTTTGCATAAAGTACACTGCGAAACCAGAAAGAAATTCAAAGTGTGGTGAAATTGAAAAAAAAAAAAGCATTTTGTTTATTTGGGGGAAATGTGTTTTTACGCCATTCGCCCTGGGGTAAAACTGACTTGTTATGCATGTTCCTCAAGTCGTTACGATTAAAACGATATATAACATGTATAACTTATATTGTATCGGATGGCCTGTAAAAAATTTAAACCATTGTCAACAAATATACGTCACTTAAAACCGCTCCGTTCCCAGGCATATAGCGCTTTTATCCTTTGGTCTATGGGGCTGTGTCAGGTGTTATTTTTTGCGCCATGATGTGTTCTTTCTATCGGTACCTTGATTGCGCATATACGACTTTTTGATCGCTTTTTATTACAATTATTCTGGATTTGATGCGACCAAAAAATGCGCAATTTTGCACTTTGGGATTTTTTTGCACTGACACCGTTTACCGTGCGAGATCAGGAATGTGATTAATTAATAGTTTGGGCGATTACGCACGCGGTGATAGCAAACATTTTTGTTTATTTATTTATTTACTTTTATTTATAACCTGGGAAAAGGGGGGTGATTCAGAGTTTTATTAGGGGAGGGGGCTTTTTACTATTAACAACACTTTTTTTTTTTACTTTAACACTTATACTAGAAGCCCCCCTGGGGGACTTCTAGTATAAGTGCTTTGATATGCTGCAGAGATCCATGAGATAGGCACTCGTTTGCTTTCGGCTGCTGCAGCCGGAAGTAAACGAGTGCCGAGCCGGGGACGGCGCCATCTTGGAGCGGTCCCCGGCCGGCTTCAGAAACGGAGATTGCTCCTCTGGGATAACATCCCGGAGGAGCGATCTCCGCCACTAGACACCAGGGAGACGCTGGATCCGGTAATCGGATGCAGCTGTCATGTTTGACAGCTGCATCTGATTACTGTATTAGCGGGCACGGCGATCGGACCGTGCCCGCTAATACCTACGGTCCCGGGCTACACGCGGCACCCGGGACCGCCGCGGTTCAGAGCGGGGTCGCCGCGCGGCCCCGCTCTGAACGTCCTTACCGGCATCAGGGCGTAAATTTAAGAGCGACTTGGGTCCCATCCTATTAAGAGCGACTTGGGTACCGTCCCTTTAAGAGCGACTTGGGTACCGTCCCTTTAAGAGCGACTTGGGTACCGTCCCTTTTAAGAGCGACTTGGGTCCCGTCCCTTTAAGAGCGACTTGGGTACCGTCCCTTTAAGAGCGACTTGGGTACCGTCCCTTTAAGAGCGACTTGGGTACCGTCCCTTAAAGATCGACTTGGGTACCCTCCCTTTAACAGCGTTTTGGGTACCGTCCCTTTAAGAGCGACTCGGGTACCGTCCCTTTAAGAGCAGCTTGGTTACCTCCCTTTTAAGAGCGACTAGGGTACCGTCCCCTCAGCTCTGCTATTTTACTGACTGAACTCTGCTACTTATAATGGTAAAGATCATTGCTCGGTTACCATGACAATCTTACTCATGTCAGTGAGACAAAATCGTTAAGGACCTACCATCTTCTATGTCTTCTATTGGCTAATAGTGGACATGTGACTATGTGGATGTTGTGATACATTGCCTGACAAGACCTTAGAGTTCCTATTGGCTGCTATATTTCAGCTATTTGCATATGTGCTGTGATTGGCTGTTAGCGGTTAGAGTGTGACCATTTTTTTTTCAATGGGCCATTATTTTCTATCTGACATTAGGGGTCTTTAAACGTAAATTTCTTAAAAATGACAAATCCAATTAAAAAACGAAAAATAGATAGCACACCACACACCGCTGAGGGCTTTCAAACGCAGTTTGAATGGAGTCTGTGCGCAAAGCGGTGCGGGCTGTATTAATCGCAGAAAAATGACTGGAAGAAGAAGAATATTTATTACAATATAATACTAGATTTGCATTTCCAGGGAAATACATAGTGCTTGAAAAGAGCGCCCCTTTAATAGTGACTTCCCTTTAAGAGAAACTTTAACCCTTGATACCCTACCTTTAAGAGCAACTTTGGTACAGTCCCTTTGAAAACCAGCTTAAGTACTGACCCTTTAAGAGAGGCTTGGGTACCGTCCCTTAATGAGCGACTTGGGTACCGTCCCTTTAAGAGCGACTTATTTAATGCCCCTTTAAGAGCAACTTGGGTACCGTCTCTTTAAGAGCGACTTATTTAATACCCCTTTAAGAGCGATTTGGGTACCATCCCTTTAAGATCGACTTGGGTACCGTTCCTTTAAGAGCGACTTGGGTACCATCCATTTAAGAGCTACTTGGGTACCGTCCCTTTAAGAGCTGCTTGGGTACCATCCCTTTAAGAGCGACTTGGGTACCGCCCCCTCAGCTATGCTATTTTACTGACTGACCTCTGCTACTTATAATAGTAAAGATCATTGCTCGGTTACCATGACAACCTTACTTATGTCAGGGAGACAAAATCATTAAGGACCTTCCATCTTTTATTGGCCAATAGTGGACATGTGACTGTGGATGTTGTGATACATTGCCTGACAAGACCTTAGAGTTCCTATTGGCTGCTATATTTCAGCTATTTGCATATGTGCTGTGATTGGCTGTTAGCGGTTAGTTTGGCCATTATTTCCAATGGGCCATTATTTTCTATGGGAAGTTTGGGGTTTTGAAACGGAAATTTCTTAAAAACAACGAATCTGATCGAAACCGAAAATAGATAGCACACCTATCACCGCCGAGGGCTTCGAAACGCAGTTTGAACAGAGTCTGTGCGCAAAGCGGTGCGGGCTATATTGATCGCAAAAAATAGCTGGAAGAAGAATACGGATTACAATATAATACTAGATTTGCATTTCCAGGGAAATACATAGTGCTTGAAAAGAGCGCCCCTTTACCAGTGACTTCCATTTAACTTTAATCCTGGGTGCCGTCCCTTTAAGAGCAACTTGGCTCCCGTCCCTTTAAGAGCGACATGGGTCCCTTTAGGAGCGACCTGGGTCGCTTTAAGAGCGACGTGGGTCCCTTCGCTCTTGAAGGGAGCCAGGTCACTCTTAACGGAACCCAGGTCGCTCTTGAAGGGACCCAGGTCGCTCTTAAAGGGTCCCAGGTCGCTCTTAAAGGGTCCCAGGTCGCTCTTAAAGGGTCCCAGGTCGCTCTTAATGGAACCCATTTCGCTCTTAAAGGGACCCAGATCACTCTTAAAGGGACCAATTTCACTCTAAAAGGGCCCCAGGTCGCTCTTAAAGGGCCCCCATTGCACTTAAAAAGATCCAAGTGGCTCTTAAAGGGACCCAGGTCGCACTTAAAGGGACATATTTTGCTCTTAAAGGTACATATTTCACTCTTAAAGGGACCCAGGTCACTCTTAAAGGGCCCCAGGTCGCTCTTAAAGGGACCTATTTCGCTCTTAAAGGGACTTATTTCGCTCTTAAAGGGACCCATTTTGCTCTTAAATGGACCCAGGTCGCTCTTAAAGTGACCAATTTCACTCTTAAAGGGACCAATTTCGCTCTTAAAGGGACCCAGGTTGCTCTTAAAGGGACCCATTTTGCTCTTAAAGGGACCCAGGTCGCTCTTAAAAGGACCCATTTTGCTCTTAAAGGGACATATTTCGCTCTTAAAGGGACATATTTCGCTCTTAAAGGGACATATTTTGCTCTTAACGGGACATATTTCGCTCTTAAAGGGACCAATTTCACACTTAAAGGGACCCATTTCGCTCTTAAAAGGACCCCGGTTGCTCTTAAAGCGACCCAGGTCGCTCTTAAAGGGACCCAGGTCGCTCTTAAAGGGACATATTTCGCTCTTGAAGGGACATATTTAGCTCTTAAAGGGACCCAGGTCGCTCTTAAATTGGACCAATTTCACTCTTAAAGGGACCCATTTTGCTCTTAAAGGGACCAATTTTGCTCTTAAAGGGACCCAGGTCGCTCTTAAAAGGAACCAGGTCGCTCTTAAAGGGACCAATTTTGCTCTTAAAGGGACCCATTTCGCTCTTAAAGGGACCCATTTCGCTCTTAAAGGGACCCATTTCGCTCTTAAAGGGACCCAGATCGCTCTTAAAGGGACCCATTTTGCTATTAAAGGGACCCATTTTGCTCTTAAAGGGACCCAGGTCGCTCTTAAAGGGACCAATTTCACGTTTAAAGGGACAAATTTTGCTCTTAAAGGTACCCAGGTCGCTCTTAACCTCTTAAGGACATAGGACGTATGCGTATGTCATATGTCCTCACTTGCACTTCAAAGCGGGGCCACGCGGCGGCCCCGCTTTGAAGTGCCGCGATCCCGGGTGCCGCGAGTAGCCCGGGACCGCTGCTATTAGCGGGCACGGTCTGATCGCCGTGCCCGCTAATTAGCTAATCGGAGGCAGCTGTCAAAGTTGACAGCTGCCTCCGATTACCGGAGGCAACGTTTCCCTGGTGTCTAGTGGGGGAGATCGCTCCTCCGGGACCTTGTCCCGGAGGAGCGATCTCCGTTACTGATGCCGGCCGGGGACGCGTCCAAGATGGCGCCGTCCTCGGCTCGGCACTCGTTCGTTTTCGGCTGCATATATTACATCTTCTATTGGCCAATAGTGGACATGTGACTGTGGATGGTGTGATACATTGCATGACGAGACCTTAGAGTTCCTATTGGCTGCTATATTTCAGCTATTTGCATATGTGCTGTGATTGGCTGTTAGCGGTTAGAGTGTGGCCATTATTTGCAATGGGCCATTATTTTCTATGGGAAATTCGGGGTCTTTAAACGTAAATTTCTTACGGGACCGCCGCTATTAGCAGGCACGGTCTGATCGCCGTGCCCGCTAATTAGCTAATCGGAGGCAGCTGTCAAAGTTGACAGCTGCCTCCGATTACCGGAGGCAACCGTTCCCTGGTGTCTAGTGGGGGAGATCGCTTTACTGATGCCGGCCGGAGACTCGTCCAAGATGGCGCCGTCCCCGGCTCGGCACTCGTTTACTCGTAAACGAGTGCCTATCTCATTGATCTCTGCAGCATATCTAGCATATTCCCTAGGGGGAATAACCCTAACCCCAGGGGGGCTTCTAGTATATGTGTAAAAGAAAAAAAAAAAAAAAGTGTTGTTTATAGTAACTAGATTTGCATTTCCAGGGAAATACATAGTGCTTGAAAAGAGCAACTTTAGCAGCAACTTTATTATAGTCCCTTTAAGAGCAACTTTGGTACAGTCCCTTAAGAAGGGACTTTGGTGACAATGCTTTAGTGAACTATATACTGTCCCTTTAACCCTTTAAGGACAGAGCAAATTTCGATTTTTGCGTTTTCGGTTTTTCCTCCTTGTGCATAAAAGGCCATAGCACTTGCATTTTTCCACCTAGAGACCCACATGACCCCTTATTTTTTGCGTCACTAATTGTACTTTGCAATTACAGGCTGAATTTTTGCATAAAGTACAATGCGAAACCAGAAAAAAATTCAAAGTGTGATGAAATTGAAAAATAAAACGCATTTTGTTTATTTGGGGGAAATGTGTTTTTACGCCATTCGCCCTGGGGTAAAACTGACTTGTTATATATGTTCCTCAAGTCGTTACCATTAAAACGATATGTAACATGTATAACTTATATTGTATCTGATGGCCTGTAAAAAATTTAAACCATTGTCAACAAATATACGACACTTAAAATCGCTCCATTCCCAGGCTTATAGCGCTTTTATCCTTTGGTCTATGGGTCTGTGTGAGGTGTCATTTTTTGCGCCATGATGTGATCTTTCTATCGGTACCTTGATTGCGCATATACGACTTTTTGATCGCTTTTTATTACAATTTTTCTGGATTTGATGCGACCAAAAATGCGCAATTTTGCACTTTGGGATTTTTTTGCGCTGACGCTATTTACCGTACGAGATCAGGAATATGAATAATTAATAGTTTGGGCGATTACGCACGCGGCGATAGCAAACATGTTTATTTATTTATTTATTTATTTACTTTTATTTATAACCTGGGAAAAGGGGGGTGATTCAGACTTTTATTAGGGGAGGGGGATTTTTACTATTAACAACATTTTTTTTTTAACTTTTACACTTATACTAGAAGCCCCCCTAGGGGACTTCTAGTATAAGTGCTTTGATCTCTCATTGAGATCTCTGCAGCATAGATATGCTGCAGAGATCCATGAGATAGGCACTCGTTTACTTCCGGCTGCTGCAGCCGGAAGTAAACGAGTGCCGAGCCGGGGACGGCGCCATCTTGGAGCGGTCCCCGGCCGGCTTCATTTACGGAGATCGCTCCTCCGGGATAACATCCCGGAGGAGCGATCTCCCCACTAGACACCAGGGATGACGCTGCGTCCGGTAATCGGATGCAGCTGTCAACTTTGACAGCTGCATCCGATTACTGTATTAGCGGGCACGGCGATCGGACCGTGCCCGCTAATACCTACGGTCCCGGGCTACACGCGGCACCCGGGACCGGCGCGGTTCAGAGCGGGGCCGCCGCGCGGCCCCGCTCTGAACTCCCTTACCGGCATCAGGGCGTAAATTTACGCCCGATGTCGTTAAGGGGTTAAAGGGGTAGTGCGGCGGTAAAAAATTATTCACAGAATAACACACATTACAAAGTTATACAACTTTGTAATGTATGTTATGTCTGTGAATGGCCCCCTTCCCCGCGTCATCAGCTGCTCAGCCGCGATTGGCTGAGCATAACTGTGCTCTGCCAATCGCGGCTCAGCGGCTGATGATGCGGCCGACACTCGGGAAGATCGGAGGTGTTCGGGCCGGCCGGCCAAAGATGACATTTGGCACAAGATGGCGGACGCGTGTCGGCACGGATCAGGTATGTATAATGCACTACACTTCCGGGTACACGGGCGGGGGTGGTGGGACACGGGGAAGGGGGCCATTCACAGACATAACATACATTACAAAGTTGTATAACTTTGTAATGTGTGTTATTCTGTGAATAAATTTTTACCGCCGCACTACCCCTTTAAGACCATCTTAAGTACTGTTCCTTCAAAAGTGACTTAGGTACCACCCTTTGAAGACCCGCTTAAATACTGACCCTTTAAGAGCGGCTTGGGTACCGTCCCTTTAAGAGCAGCTTAGGTACCGTCCCTTTAAGAGCGGCTTGGGTACGGTCCCCTCAGCTCTGCTACTTTACTGACTGAACTCTGCTACTTATAATGGTAAAGACCATTGCTCGGTTACCATGACAATCGTACTCATGTCAGTGCGACAAAATCGTTAAGGACCTTCCATATATTACATCTTCTATTGGCCAAAAGTGGACATGTGACTGTGGATGTTGTGATACACTGCCTGACAAGACCTTAGAATTTCTATTGGCTGCTATATTTCAGCTATTTGCATATGTGCTGTGATTGGCTGTCAGCGTTTAGAGTGTGGCCATTATTTCCAATAGACCATTATTTTCTATAGGAAATTCGGGGTCTTTAAACGTAAATTTCTTAAAAACGACAAATCCGATCAAAACCGAAAATAGATAGCACACCTCACACCACCGAGGGCTTCGAAACTCTGTTTGAACGGAGTCTGTGCACAAAGCGGATTGGGTTGTATTAATTGCAGAAAAATGCCTGGAATAAGGAGAATACGGATTACAAAATAATACTAGATTTGCATTTCCAGGAAAATACATAGTGCTTGAAAAAGAGCGCCCCTTTACCAGTGACTTCCAGAGCGCCCCTTTACCAGTGACTTCCAGAGCGCCCCTTTACCAGTGACTTCCCTTTAGGAGCGACCTGGGTCCCTTCGCTCTTAATGGGACCCAGGTGGCTCTTAAAGAGACCCAGGTCGCTCTTAAAGGGACCCAGGTCGCTCTTAAAGGGACCCAGGTCGCTCTTAAAGGGACCCAGGTCGCTCCTAAAGGGACCCAGGTCGCTCTTAAAGGGAAAATTTCGCTCTTAAAGGGAAATATTTCGCTCTTAAAGGGACCCAGGTCGCTCATAAAGGGACCCATTTTGCTCTTAGAGGGACATATTTCGCTCTTAAAGGAACCAATATCACTCTTAAAGGGACCAATTTCACTCTTAAAGGGACCCATTTCACTCTTAAAGGGACCCAGATTGCTCTTAAAGGGACCCAGGTCGCTCTTGAAGGGACCCAGATCGCTCTTAAAGGGACCTAGGTCACTCTTAAAGGGACCAATTTCACTCTTAAAGGGACCAATTTCGCTCTTAAAGGGACCCATTTCGCTCTTAAAGGGACCCAGGTCGCTCTTAAAGGGACCCAGGTCGCTCTAGCTACATGGGTCTCTTTAAGAGCGACATGGGTCCCATACCTTTTGGAGTGACTTGGCTCCCTTTAAGAGCAACATGCATCCCGTCCGTTTAAGAGCAACTTGGGTCCCGTCCCTTTAAGAGCGTTTTGGATCCCTTTAAAAGCTACATGGGACCCTTTAAGAGCGACTTTGGTCCCGTCCCTTTAAGAGCGACTTGGCTTCCTTTAAGAGCGACTTGGGTCCCTTTAAGAGCGACTTGCGTTCCTTTAAGAGCGACCTGGGTCCCTTTAAGAGCAATCTGGGTACTTATAATGGTAAAGACCATTGCTCGGTTACCATGACAATCTTACTCATGTCAGTGAGACAAAATCGTTAAGGACCTTCCATATATTACATCTTCTATTGGCCAATAGTGGACATGTGACTGTGGATGGTGTGATACATGCCTGACAAGACCTTAGAGTTCCTATTGGCTGCTATATTTCAGCTATTTGCATATGTGCTGTGATTGGCTGTTAGCAGTTAGAGTGTGGCCATTATTTGCAATGGGCCATTATTTTCTATGGGAAATTTGGGGTCTTTAAACGTAAATTTCTTAAAAACGACAAATTCGATCGAAACGAAAAATAGATAGCACACCACACACCGCCGAGGGCTTCGAAACGCAGTTTGAACGAAGTCTGTGCGCAAAGCGGTTCGGGCTGTATTACGCGCAGAAAAATGGCTGGAAGAAGAAACGGAAGAAGAAGAAGAATACGGATTACAATATAGTGCTTTTCAAGCACTATAAAAAGCCCCCTCCCCTAATAAAAGTCTGAATCACACCCTTTTCCCAGGTTTTAAATAAAAGTAAATAAATAAACATGTTTGCTATCGCCGCGTGCGTAATCGCCCAAACTATTAATTAATCACATTCCTGATCTCGCACGGTAAACGGCGTCAGCGCCAAAAAATCCCAAAGTGCAAAATTGCGCATTTTTGGTTGCATCAAATCCAGACAAAAATGTAATAAAAAGCGATCAAAAAGTCGTATATGCGCAATCAAGGTACCGATAGAAAGAACACATCATGGCGCAAAAAATGACACCTGACACAGCCCCATAGACCAAAGGATAAAAGCGCTATAAGCCTGGGAATGGAGCGATTTTAAGGAACGTATATTTGTTAACAATGGTTTGAATTTTTTACAGGCCATCAGATACAATATAAGTTATACATGTTATATATCATAGTAATCGTAACGACTTGAGGAACATGCATAACAAGTCACCCCAGGGCGAATGGCGTAAAAACACAGTTCCCCAAAATAAAAGAAATGCAGGTTTTTTTTCAATTTCACCACACTTTGAATTTTTTTCTGGTTTCGTAGTGTACCAAATGCAAAAATTCAGCCTGTCATTGCAAAATACAATTAGTGACGCAAAAAATAAGGGGTCATGGGGGTTTCTAGGTGGAAAAATGCAAGTGCTATGGCCTTTTAAACACAAGGAGGATAAACCGAAAACGCAAAAACGAAAATGGGCCCCATCCTTAAGGGGTTAAAGGGACCCAGGTCGCTCTTAAAGGGACCCAGGTCGCTCTTAAAGGGACCCAGGTCGCTCTTAAAAGGACCCATTTTGCTCTTAAAGGGACCCAGGTCGCTCTTAAAAGGACTAATTTTGCTCTTAAAGGAACATATTTTGCTCTTAAAGGGACCCATTTTGCTCTTAAAGGTACCCAGGTCGCTCTTAAAGAGACTCAAGTCGCTCTTAAAGGGACCCAGGTCGCACTTAAAGGGACCCAGGTCGCTCTTAAAGGGACCCAGGTCGCTCTTAAAGGGACCCAGGTCGCTCTTAAAGGGACCCAGGTCGCTCCTAAAGGGACCCAGGTCGCTCTTAAAGGGACCAAGGTCGCTCTTAAAGGGACCAAGGTCGCTCTTAAAGGGACCAAGGTCGCTCTTAAAGGGACCCAGGTCGCTCTTAAAGGGGGTGCTGTTAAGGGAACCCGGGTTGCTCTTAAAGGGACCTATTTAGGTCTTGGGTACCATCCCTTTAAGAGTGACTTGGGTACTGTCCCTTTAAGAGCGACTTGGGTACTGTCCCTTTAAGAGCGACTTGGGTACTGTCCCTTTAAGAGCGACTTGGGTACTGTCCCTTTAAGAGCGACTTGGGTACTGTCCCTTTAAGAGCGACTTATGTAATTCCCCTTACACAGCGACTTGGGTACCGTCCCTTTAAGAATGGCTTGGGTACTGTCCCTTTAAGAGCGGCTTGAGTACCGCCCCTTTAAGAGCGGCTTGGGTAACGTTCCTTCAAGATCGGCTTGGTACCGTCCCTTTAAGAGCGGCTTGGGTATCGTCCCATTAAGAGCGGCTTGGGTACCTACATGGCTGCCTCAGCTCTGCTATTTTACTGACTGACCTCTGCTACTTATAATGGTAAAGATCATTGCTCGGTTACCATGACAACCTTACTTATGTCAGTGAGACAAAATCGTTCTTTTACATGTTCTATTGGCCAATAGTGGACATGTGACTGTGGATGGTGTGATACATGCCTGACGAGACCTTAGAATTCCTATTGGCTGCTATATTTCAGCTATTTGCATATGTGCTGCGATTGGCTGTTAGCAGTTAGAGTGTGGCCATTATTTGGAATGGGCCATTATTTTCTATGGGAAATTCGGGGTCTTTAAATGTAAATTTCTTAAAAACGTCAAATCCGATCGAAACAAAAAATAGATAGCACACCACACACCGCCGAGGGCTTCGAAACGCAGCTTGAACGCAGTCTTTGCGCAAAGCGGTTCGGGCTGTATTAATCGCAGAAAAATGGCTGGAAGAAGAAATGGAAGAAACAGAAGAAGAAAACAGATTACAATATAGGGATTTTCAAGCACTATAATAATGTGGGCCGATCCTCAAACAATGGCAGCGTTCCATACTGGGAATCAAGCTACTTTGCAGCTGATATAAGTTTGTGCGGTTGCACTTTGACCTACAAGTGAGCTGCGTACAAATTTTGATGGATTTTCTTTGCAACATTTACTTAGGTGTGATCCACAGAGAGTAACAAAGTGGTGTAGTCCCAGTCTATGAAGAACAAATATGGGGTGTACAGCGCCCTCATGTGGGAGGGTCTTGTATACTCACATTTTACTTGTATTTCTCGAAGCAGAAACAGAAGAGCGTCAGGCATCTGAAAAAAAAAAATAGGATTCAGCTGAGAGCAGAGGCGTCTTGTGACTGTGATGCTGAGAGGGAATGTGTCATCAGAACCTGTGTTAATAAGCAGAAGTAGATAGATGGACAATAGATTAAGCTCACAGCTCAGCCTTCCCCTCCCCGGTAGAATGACCTTTGCACTGGGTTGCTGGAGCTACAGACTATTTTTTCAAATGAGTCCAATATATTTGCGTCATGCTACAATATGTAGTTATCGGCCGCACGTCTCTGTATAAATAGGATGTTTGGCTGATAGGCCGCACAAGCGATAAAGACCCAAGACAGAAAAAGGTCTCCCACAAAATCATACGTTTGCAATCCAAAATGTAAATACTAACCAATGAAAAAATTGCAAAAACTATGCATAAGTAGAAAAGGTATATAATTCTTTATTTAGACCAATAATTTAGTACATGATACAAACATGGGATAAAAGATACACAGAAGTATATAACTGGAGTGGAGGACAGATGTCAGTGAGATATATGTGTAACTATATGCACAAATAAATGTAAATCACAGTGCTTAACGTACTAGCACCCTAAAAGGAACACCCAGTGTAAGGCATGCACTACTGATAGTTGGTGGCCCCCTGTACATGCTGGGCAGTAATCACGTCTGTACAGTGGAAAGAAATTGCTAACCACTCCAATGCCCAAAGAAAAGTAAATTAACCCCTTCACGTCAGCAATCTGTATATATACGTTCCTATTGCACATGCCCTGTGCAGTAGGAATGTACATATACGTTCCTGACTTGAGGGGTTTTTATGATGAGAGCGGGATCGCTACAGGGATAGCGATCCCGCTCTCATCAGACTGCGGCCCCGGAGGTAATGAGAGTCAGCTGCGATCCGGCAGCTGACCCCCATTAACCCCTTAGTGACCGCCGAAACGGCGGTCACTAATGGGCCGGTGCCGCCGCTATATTTCATCTCCCCCCACCGTGAATCCACGGTGGGGGGGAGATGAAAGAAGTAAAATCAGACCCCAGATCAGCCCCCCTAGTGCCCCAGTAACTAACCCCCCCTCCCCGCGGCAGCCATCAGATCCAAGATGGCCGCCGCCATCACTGTGAACAGAGTATATCGGAGGTAGCGGAGAGCATGGGGCAGTGATCGGGAACCCCCCCGTGGGGTCCCGGTACAAGCGATCAGCGGTATATACTATATACCACTGATCGCTTGTGCCATGTGCCGCTGGCACTTTTTATCCCCTGTCACCATGAATGATTGGTGACGGGATAAAAAGTGATGTGCCCCCACCCCCCCAGTCGCCCCCCACCCCTCCCCCAGTCACCCCCCGTCCCCCAGTCACCCCCCCTTCCCCATATACTCACCTGATCCTGGAGCTCCTTCCTCCTCGACGTCCTGGCTGGTTACGAAGTGCGCATGTGCTCCACAACCAGCCAGCTCTGAAAATTTAAAGTGACAGAGACCAATTTGGTCTCTGTCACTAAACTATGATTACTGTCATAGAAAATATCACAGTAATCATAGTAATACAGTGAAAATTAATGTGTAAAAGTACAAAAAGTGAAAAACATACAAAAAAATAAAACACACACTTTTTATTATAGTAATAATTGCAGTTTACTCCCAAATTACCCCTAACCCCCCCAGATTACCCGTAACCACCCCAGGTTGTCCATAATCACGTCAGATTGCACATAACCCCCCAGATTACCCGTAACCACCGCACGTTGCCCGTAACCACCGCACGTTACCCGTAACCACCACACGTTGCCAGTGACCCCCTCCAGATTGTCCGTAATCACCCGAGATTTCCTGTAACCACCCCAAATTACATGTACCCACCCCAGATTACCTATAAGCACTTCAGTCTATCCGTAACAATTCTAGATAGTCTGTAACCCCTCCAGGTTGCCCGTAACCACCGCAGGTTGCGCATAACCACCCCAGGTTGCCCGTAATCATGCCAGATTACATGTAACCCCCCAGATTGCACGCAACCACCGCAGGTTGCCTCTGACCACCGCACGTCGCCTCTGACCACCGCACCTTGCCTCTAACCACCACACCTTGCCTCTGACCACCGCACCTTGCCTCTGACCACCGCACGTCGCCTCTGACCACCGCACGTCGCCTCTGACCACCGCACGTCGCCTCTGACCACCGCACGTCGCCTCTGACCACCGCACGTCGCCTCTGACCACCGCACGTCGCCACTGACCACCGCACCTTGCCTCTGACCACCGCACCTTGCCTCTGACCACTGCACCTTGCCTCTAACCACCCCAAATTGCCAGTGACCCCCTCCAGATTGCCCGTAACCACCCCAGATTACAGGTACCCACCTCAGATTACCTATTAGCACTTCAGTTTATCCGTAACCACAGCAGGTTGCCTGTAACCACCCGAGATTGTCCGTAACCACCCCATGTTGCCCGTAACCACAGCAGGTTGCCTGTACCCACCCTAGATTGTCTGTAACCACTCCACGTTGCCCGTATCCACCCCACGTTGCCCGTATCCACCCCAGGTTGCCTCTAACCACCCCAGGTTGCCTGTAACCACCCCAGGTTACCGTAACCACAGCAGGTTGCCTGTAACCACCCCAGATTGTCTATAACCACCCCAGATTGTCTGTAACCACCCCAGATTGTCCGTAACCACTTCAGATTGTCTGTAACCACCCCACGTTGCCTCTAACCACAGCAGGTTGCCTGTAACCACCCCAGATTGTCTGTAACCACCCCACGTTGCCCGTAACCACAGCAGGTTGCCTGTAACCACCCTAGATTGTCTGTAACCACCCCACGTTGCCCGTATCCACCCCACGTTGCCCGTATCCACCCCACGTTGCCCGTAACCACCCCAGGTTGCCTCTAACCACCCCAGGTTGCCTCTAACCACCCCAGGTTACCGTAACCACAGCAGGTTGCCTGTAACCACCCCAGATTGTCTATACCCACCCCAGATTGTCTGTAACCACCCCAGATTGTCCGTAACCACCCCAGATTGTCTGTAACCACCCCACGTTGCCTCTAACCACAGCAGGTTGCCTGTAACCACCCCAGATTGTCTGTAACCACAGCAGGTTGTCTGTATCCACCCCACGTTGCCCGTAACCACCCCAGGTTGCCTCTAACCACCCCAGGTTGCCTCTAACCACCCCAGGTTGCCGTAACCACAGCAGGTTGCCCGTGACCACCTCATGTTGACCGTATCCACCCCAGATTACCCGTAACCACCCCAGAATACCCGTAACCACCCCAGATTACCCGTAACCACCCCAGATTACCCGTAACCACCTCAGACTGCCCGTAACCACCTCCAGATTACCCGGAACCACCCCAGACTGTCCGTAACCACCCCACATTACCTGTAATATCTTTTTTTTATTTTATTTTAGTAACTGAGATAATAACTATTACTAGCTGCGGTTTTGCTCCAGCAAATTGGCGCTCCTTCCCTTCTGAGCCCTGAGTGTGCCCATACAGTGGTTTATGCCCACATATGGGGTACCCTTGTACTCAGGAGAACCTGCATTACAGATTTTGGGGTACATTTTTTCTCCTGTTCCTTGGGAAATTTAGAAATTTCAAACTAAACCAACATATTATTGGAAAAATTCAAGTTTTTCATTTTTACTGGCCAATTTTGAATACTTTCCTCTAATACCTGTGGGGCCAAAATGCTCATCCTACCCCAAGATGAATTCTTTGAGGGGTGTACTTTCCGAAATGGGGTGACTTTTGGGGGGGGGGGGGTTCTATTCTGTAGACATTACAGGGGCTCTGAAAACGCACCTGGCGCTCAGAAACTTCTTCAGAAAAATCTGCACGGAAAATGCTAATTGGCGCTCCTTCCGTTCTGAGCCCGGCTGTGTGCCCATACAGTGGTTTATGCCCACATATGGGGTACCGTTCTACTCAGGAGAACCTGCGATACAGATTTTGGGGTGAATTTTCTCTCCTGTTCCTCGTGAAATTGAGAAATTTCAAACTAAAGGAACATATTATTGGAAAAATTCGAGTTTTTCATTTTTACTGTGTACTTTTGAATACTTTACTCTAATACCTGTGGGGTCAAAATGCTCACCGCACACCAAGATGTATTCTTTGAGGGGTGCACTTTCCAAAATGGGGTGACTTATGGCGAGATTTTACTCCGCTGGCACTACAGGGGCTCTGCAAACGCACCTGGCGCTCAGAAACTTCTTCAGCAAAATCTGCATTGAAAAAGCTAATTGGCGCTCCTTTCCTTCTGAGCCCTGCTGTGTGCCCATACAGTGGTTTATGCCCACATATGAGGTACATTTTTACTTAGGAGAACCTGCGTTACAAATTTTTGGGTACTTTTTTTCTCTTGTTCCTCGTGAAATTGAGAACTTTCAAACTAAACGAACATATTATTGGGAAAATTAGAGTTTTTCATTTTTACTGTCTAATTTTGAATACTTTCCTGTAATACCTGTGGGGTCAAAATGCTCACCACACCCCAAGATGAATTCTTTGAGGGGTTTACTTTCCAAAATGGGGTGACTTTCTCTCTCTGCTGACACTACAGGGGCTCTGCAAACGCACCTGGCGCTCGGAAACTTCTTCAGCAAAATCTGCAATGGAAAAGCTAATTGGCGCTCCCTTCCTTCTGAGCCCTGCTGTGTGCCCATACAGTGGTTTACGCCCACATATGGGGTACCGTTGTACTCAAGAGAACCTGCGTTACAATTTTAATTTTTCATTTTTTTACGGCCTAATAGTGAATACTTTCCTCCAGCCCCTGTAGGGTTAAAATGCTCATTATACCCCTAGATTAATTCTTTAAGGTGTGTAGTTTCCAAAATGGGGTCACTTATGGCGGTTTCCAGTATACAAGCCTCCTAAATCAACTTAAAAAAAGAACTGGTCCCTAAAAAAATCAGTTTTGGAAACTTTCACGAAAATGTGGTAATTTGCTGATAAATTTCTAAGCCCCGTAACACCCTAAAAAAGTAAAATATGTTTATGAAATTATGCCAGAATAAAGAAGACATATTGGTAATGTGACTTAGTAACTAATTTATGTGCTATGACTTTCTTTTTTTAGAAGCAGAGAATTTCAAAGTTCATAAAATGCTAATTTTTTAAAATATTTCATGATATTTTGATGTTTTTCACAAAAAAACACACAAAGTAGTGACCAAATTTTGCCACTAATATAAAGTGCCATATGTGACGAAAAAACAATCTCAGAATTGCTAGCATACGTTAAAGCATCTCTGAGCTATAAGAGCATAAAGTGAGACAGGTCAGATTTTGAAAAATGAGCCTGGTCTTTTAGGTGCAAATAGGCTTGGTCTTGAAGGGGTTAAAGCCCAAAAGTAAACGAAAAAAGGAGGAACAAAAAACAGCCAAACACAAAAGGAATATCAGGAGTGATGACGTGAGTGAAACGTACGTTGAGCTGTCTGTGCTTGAGAGCGGTAAGATGTCAGTATGGTAGGTAGTGTTCACCCTTGCTTTTGTGTTTGCCTGTGTTTTGTTCCTCCTTTTTTCGTTTACTTTTGGGCTTTGATTTATATATTTTTGCATTGGAGTGGTTAGCAATTTCTTTCCACTGTACAGACGTGATTACTGCCCAGCATGTACAGGGGGCCACCAACTATCAGTAGTGCATGCCTTACACTGGGTGTTCCTTTTAGGGTGCTAGTACGTTAAGCACTGTGATTTACATTTATTTGTGCATATAGTTACACATATATCTCACTGACATCTGTCCTCCACTCCAGTTATATACTTCTGTGTATCTTTTATCCCATGTTTGTATCATGTACTAAATTATTGGTCTAAATAAAGAATTATATACCTTTTCTACTTATGCATAGTTTTTGCTATTTTTTCTTTGGTTAGTACGAGCCATAGGGGTATCGTTCTTGTACTCTGGGTATATAGAACATGAAAGAGTCCATGAGGTAAGTTATATATGATCAGCACATGTTCAGAGGAGGTAACAGAGCCATACTACCCCTGCTGATGGTATACCACTCCATAATCCTCCCAGGGGACATGTCCTCCAGCCTGAACACCTCTGGGCGTTTAGGATTCCTCCAGTGCAGAGGAATAAACTGTAAGTTCACCATTATCTATATAATTGTCTTTATCCATCCATACCATCTGGCTTTTATCAGAGGGTTTATTCTGATTGTTTGCGGCAGTCACATGACACTGTCCCCAAAAGGAAGACTGGGGTGTCAGTGGAAACCTTACTTTGCTCCATTATAGTCAATTCAGCAAATGAGCCGGCTGGTTGGGAAGTGGAGCCTGTTACCACACTATTTCCCCGGCTATAGCTCAGGATCGCCGCAGGTCGCTGGAGTGAGATCTGATGTGATCTGCAACTTTTGACATTTCTGAGGACGTAAGTTACATTATCTGACACTTAAAGGAGAAGTCCGGTAAAAATGATAATTTTCTGGGAGGCAGGGGCAGAGAGGAACATAATAAACAAGCGCTACTTACCTCTCCCAGGGACTGTGAGTAGGTTCTATAGAGACACAGGTAGAGAGAAGTACAGATAGTTTATTATATTTCTTCCCTTTAAATATCATGGGACTTCTCTTTTAAATACATTGATCACTATTAATTAATGGCAGACAAACCGAACATCGAAGTGATCGCTGATGTTGGTCATTACTGATGAGTGTTGGCAGCTGATAGCAGCAAACACACACACAGCGCACAGACACGCACACACACACAGCACACTGACACACACACAGCGCACAGCACACAGACACACTCAGCACACAGACACAGCACACAGACACACTCAGCACACACACAGACACACTCAGCACACACACAGACACACTCAGCACACAGACACAGCACACAGACACACACAGCACACAAACACACTCAGCACACACACAGACACACTCAGCACACAGACACACACAGCACAGACACAGCACGCACACACAGCACAGACAGACACACACAGCACAGACAGACACACAGCACACAGACACGCACAAACAGCACACAGACACACACAGCGCACAGACAGTTACTTATAATGGGGAAACTTTATCAGCAGCTCCATGCCCCCCTCCTCCTGCTGGTGGCGGACCATGCTCTGTCGCCCCTCCCCCTCCCCCCTGCAGAGGGCAGCAGGAAACAGGTGACGGGGAGGACTCAGGACCCCACACTGCAGCATTAGGCAGCCTGGCTCAGTGCAGTTCTCCCGAATCGGCTGCCATTATCACAGCTGATTCGGGAGGACTGCAGAGAGGCAGGAAGTGGCGAGGGAGCCCAGCGGGCCCCCTGTAGCTAGGGGCCCGGTCACCATGGCGACCGTTGCGACCCCTATAGCTACGCCCCTGCCCTATGGTCAGGACCCCTTCCCCATCCTCTCACGCTGCTTCCTTTTATTACCAGCAATGTATCCTGACTGTAGAGAAGGAATGGGGAATCTTCGGCCCTCCAGTCGTTGCAAAACTACAATTCCCATCATGCCTGGACAGCTAAAGCTTTCCAAACATGATGGGAATTATGCTTTTGCCTCTATGTCTTTGAAAGAAAACTGTGAGTTTTATTCTTCATGTTAAAGTATAGAAAAAACTCCTGGGTCATATTGATTTTATAGTTTTTATTGGGGAAAACAGGCCGCACCCTGCAACCTCCGCATCTGCCACAATCCAGCAGGAAATATGTCACATCCGATAAGAAATACGTCACATCCGATAAGAAATACGTCACATCCGATAAGAAATACGTCACATCCGGTTAAATTGTCATATCCAGTTAAATTGTCATATCCAGTTAAATTGTCACGTCCGGAGAACAAAGTCACATCCAGGTTCTGCAGAAGGAATGGTGGAGATGTAGTTAGAGCAGAATACGGCAGACAATGGATTTATAGCCATTTGTGATTTGTGAGGTTACGGTGACAGAAAGGGAGCACCATGTGGGCGACATAGAACCTGTATATTGTAGGGCTTATACTCTGGTTATAAATGAGTGTGGGGTGTAGAGAGCCCCCTTGTGGGAGGGTCTTGTACATATACTCACATTCACTCTCTTTTAGGGAAGAAGCAGCAGCAGCAACAGAGAAGAGACAGAAATCTGAAAAATAAAGAAATGGGATTTAGGTGAGAACAGAGGTGTCTGGTGGTGGCACAGCTGTGATGCGGAAATATTCATATTATGTTGATGTTATTACATCATTGGGGGAGGGGACACTGTATAAGAACAGAAATATCTTATTCCTCAGCATCTGGGATATATTTACCTCGATGTCCATCTTGGTTGTTTGCTCTTCCTTCTGCCAGAGATAAAACAACAAGAAGTCACAAATGAATTGTCCAAGAACAGAACAAATCCAGAAGAATGTAGGAAACCCCCTGACCCTGAGTGCGACACAACAGAGCTCCTATATAAAGTCTATACCACAGGACCCCAATAGTCAGGAGTTTCCCCCCAGCTCTGTGTCCATGAATGACAGGATGGAGAAGCTGCTTTATAAAAGCAGCTCCATTCTCTGCAGCATGATGTATATGGACACCAGCGCCCCCTCTAGGCAGCTGGTTACTATACCGTGCCCCCGAGGAGAATCCAGAGAAAACCACAAAAAATAAGATGTGATGATCCCCAGAAGAGTAATGGTGACTATCACAGCAATTCTATGTGGACAATGCACTTACCCCTCAATCCTCTCCTCCTGTTTCTCCTCCTTGGCCTCCTCCTGTATCTCCTCCTTAATCTCCTTGATGGTATTGACTTCACTGAGAAATGAAGTCTGTCTGTAATACAAAAAATAGAAAATATATTATTATACAACATAGATTACCAGGAACAGGGGGTAAGGGTAGCTTCACACGTACCGGAATCGCAGCGAATCCTGGGACTGGGATTTTCAATGGTGTTACATACAGGGCCGATTCTGGGGTCTCCGCCGCCTGAGGCAAACCGCAGGCGGCCGCCCCCTCACTAGCTCCCGACTTCCCCCCCCCAGACCACAATGCGTACCCGGCACCCCCGTATACAAAGAACACCCCCCCCCGCGCGCGCGCTCCAGCTCTGCATCCGCTCACCTGTCCTGCCGCAGCACTCCCGCCGCCAAAGCTCACCGCTGTCCCCTGCCGCGCTCCCGCACCGCCAGTCAGCAGCTGTCATCGCCGCCATCCCGCCGCCAACGATAACCGCTGTCCCAGCTCATCGCGGCCCCCGCTGACCCCGGGCACTCACGACTTGCTGGAGGACCATGAAAGCTGCTGACTTGACAGCGCGGGAGCGCGGCGGGGGACATCGGTGAGCGTTGGTGGCGGGACCGGACGGCTGCCGCAGGACAAGTGAGCGGCTGCAGGGCGGCTATCTGCCGCCCCCTGCATGGCCGCAGAATCTGCCGCCTGAGGCGGAATACTCATTCCGCCTCATGGCAGAAGCGGCCCTGGTTACATACCCGCAGCAAAATTTTCATTCCGCTGCAAGTATTTAACGTCGGCCTGCTAGCTGGTCCGGGCTCTGGCAGCATTGGAGGCTCCCGGCCTCTATAGGTCCCGCTCAGCCAATCGGTGCACGGCCCTGCCGCAGTCACTGATTGGCTGAACGAGACCTACGGGAGCCGGGAGCCTTAGATGCAGTCAGAGCCCAGACCAGGTAGCGTATGCTGCGGGGGGATAAAGGGGCCGACGTTACCTACTTGCAGCGGAATGAAAATTTTGCTGCGGGTATGTAACACCATTAAAGATCACAGTCCCAGGATTTGCAGCAGATTTCGCTGAAAATCCCGTACGTGTGCAGCTACCCTAAAAATGTATCCGGCCCCCGACCTGGGACCTGTAATAGACGACTTCTCTACACTTACATCCATATAATCTCTATTATCTTCTCTTCTTTCTTCTCCTCTCTGTCTATATCATCTTTGTTGTTTCTCTTTTCTCCATTCTCCATCTCCTCCTCCTCCTCCTCCTCAGACTCACTTTTCTTCCTCCTCTCCTCTTCCTCTCTATCCTCCTCCTCTATCATCATGTCCACCATTATCTCTATCAGTTCTTCAATCTCATTCTCTGTAAGATCTGATAGATCTACTCTTTCTCTTTCTTCCTCCATATTATTGGCGATCTTGTTAGTCTCCACTAATTTATCCGCTTTATATCCTTTTCACTATGAGAGAGAGAACATAAAACATGTTAGATATCAATCTAGAAATAAACTTTGTGGCCGAGCAGGACTCCCAGGTTCTGCAAATGTCCCTTTAACTGCAACCATTCCTGACAAGCGATTGCAGTTATCCAGTTATAACTTGAAGGCTTAGTGGTCAGTCAGAGGGGCAGGGGGGGGGGCACCCAATCAAGTTTGCTATGGGGCTCAGCTGTTTCCGGTTACGCACTTGTTGGGGGTAGAAGTATATGGTTCCCTGTTTTATGACTAGAGAAGCTGAGGACGCCTTTCTGTGTCGATTGGGGAAGATTACCTTTATTCATTTTATATAATGTGTTTGTACCCTCTCCCATGAGATCAGAATAACACTGAGATAAATTCCACAATTCTGTTGACACCAGGGGGCGCTCACTACTATGAATAAATCCATATACATTGAGCTCTCCTAGTGGTGACTCCAGGCAGCCACACAGAGGACCCCCCTATAGCTCCCCCTGCTGGAGCAGTTACTGTGAAATAAAGCATTGGAGAGAAGCGGTGATGATATGCGGCGCTATCTGTTTCCTCATATCATCAGGGTCCTATTCAGTCACTATGACATTGAGCTCCAGCAGTCGCCCCCCCTCCCCCCAATATCACTAATATAACTCAGACATCGGTGGATGGTCTCCATCTATGGTAATAATTGACATAAATAAAGAAGATAGGGTCCTATGGGGGCAAAAAATAAGAAGTAGAGGAGCATGAGACACAGTGTACTTACCCTCTCACTCCAACCGGAACACTCTGTGAGATTCTGCTCAGCCGCTGCCTTTAGAATCTGTGATGTCACATCAGCCTATGACATCACAATGAGGCCAGATGTGTGTCATGCTGCAGAAGAACCTATTGTCAGGATGGATGAAGGATCTCTGTTTCCTGCACAATGATCCCCTTGAGCGGCGTCATACTCGCCAATAATCCGGATTTCTTTTTACAGATCAATAATCTTATCATGTTGATCCCAATTTACATTCACAACCAGTAAAAGCAACAGTGTCTGTCATGTAATGATTAAGTCCTGGATTCTTCTGTAGAAACATAGTAATGTAAAGCCGCCTTACTGACTATTAGGCCATGGATTAGTCAGAAGTTCCCGCAGCCGCCAAGGTTTCCTTCTATACTGTAGATATTGGCATTTCCCGCTTTGTAGTGACAGCAGGTGGTGTAGGGATGGTGTAGGGATGGTGATGGGCAGTGGGGGATTTCCTCCGGACATGTTACTTATTCTCTCTCTCCGCTCTGCCATACAGCTCAGGTTGGTGGAGGCTGCAGTGAAGGCTGACCTTCTGGAAGTTTTTCCCATCTAAACACAGGATCTGTGCTGAAAAGGTACATACATAGGCCCAGATTTATCACTGGATGTAATATAGACCTGGTGTAACCATAGCAACCAATCACAGCCCAACTGTCCGCTGTGGTAAAGTGACAGCTGAGCTGTGATTGGTTGCTGGGGGCAGTATACACCAGTCTCTATAATACATCCTGGGATAAATCTCCCCCATTATGTACAAACGTGAATCATAACTTCAGTCTTGTTCTTGTTCTTAAGGTGGACAACCTCTATAAACTATCTGAAAAAAGTCCATTATATGGTGCTAATAAGTTGTGGTAATACACAGTCTTTTATTACTTATACAGCAATGTTTTATAATTAGATATTGGGGACTGAATACTAAGAAATGGCGGCATACAGTCAAAGCCCTTAAATAGATGAAATGAATGTTTGTCATGATGTACTGAAGACTAAGAAGTCACATATAATTAAAGTAAATGAATGGAATGAGTATTGACAGAACAGTGTTTTAATAGGTCTTTAAAGAGGATGTACCATCAGGTATGCTGTCACGGGGAAGCCGGTGCCGCGGTCCGTTTTTTGAACCGCGGCCCGATTCCCGTGTACGGTGCCGTTCTATCCACGGGTACCGGGCCGGGGCTGAAGCACTGGAGGGGGTCAGGCCAGCCCCCAATGGGAAGAACCAACCCCCCCCCGCCCCTCTATGACGCGGCTCCGTTAGAATTAATGTTCCTTCCACTGGGGGCTGCCCGGCCCGCCTCCTGTGCTTCAGTACCCATGGATAGAATGGCGCCATACACGGGAACCGGGCCGAGGTTCAAAAAACAGACCAAGGCACCAGCTTCCTCATGACGGCGCCGTTCTATCCGCGGGTCATATTAAAGAGGATGTACCTGATGGTCCATCCTCTTTACACTGTATGATAATACCACCTGTAGCCTGTAGATGTCACTAGAGTGGTACAATGGAGCTAATGTTATTGTTTAGTTTACACATTGGTGTTTATGACGTCCCAGAGCTCCGAGCCACCAATTACTCTGTATGTGTAAATGTATGATCTGACCTATGTAAGGGTACTATTACACGGAACGATAATCAGCCGATTATCGCTCCGTGTAATAAAGACAACGATCAGCCAATGATCGTTGTCATCGGCTGATCGTTGATATAGGTTCTGACCTATATTTTTAAGGCGCCGACCGCACAACAATACGTGTAATAGCGGTGCGCGGCCGGCGACTGCCGATATACATTACCTGTCCAGGCGGAAGGGCTCCTCTTCCTCTGTGCTTCTCCCCGGGTTCCGTGCGCTGCAGATTCAGAGCGGGCTGTAGCTGAGGCTGCTCAGCCAATCACAGGCCGGGACCGGGATGAAGCACAGAGGAAGAGGAGCCCTGCCGCCTGGACAGGTAATGTATAAAGTTTAAACAAGGGCTGCTAGGACATCAGTAACGCTGTCCCTGCAGCCAGGGCCGATTCTAGCTTCTTTGACACCAAGCACCCCAAGCGATCGCTTGGGGCCCCCAACATCCAGGGGGGCCCCCACGCCCCGCTCTTGTGCTCAATACCGCTGGACAGGGCCGTTGCTGCTGCCATCTGAACTGTAACTATGAGCGCTCATAGTTACATGCTGCAGCACTGACAGGGCAGGAGACATTGGCTTACTTCCTGTCAGACACTCTTGTGGCCGCAGGAAGGGTTTTCCCTGCGGTCACAAGTGGCAGCTTTGTCCTTGTGGTGTCGGCGCTCCAGTGACATCACTGGAGCATCGGCGCCAGGACAAGGGGAGTGCAGCCTCTTGTGATCGCAGGGAAAACCCTTGCCGCCACAAGAGTGAAGAGAAGAGGAGATGCCCGGACCCAGGTGAGTATAAGTGTTGGTTTTATTGTGTTATATACTATATGGGAGGGGGAGCACACAGGGGTCTGTTTAACTGGGGGAGCGCACATTGGGGGTCTATATAAATGGGGGGAGCACACAGGAGGGCTATATAACAGGGGGAGCACACAGGGGGGCTATAGACTACTGGGGCTTCACAGAGGGGTCTATATACTACTGGGGGCAGCACACAGCGGGTCTATATATTACTTGGGGCAGCAGAATGGGGTCTATATACAACTTGGAGAGCACACAGGAGGTCTATATCCAAGTGGGGGAGCACACAGGGGGGCTATATACTACTGGGGGAGCACACAGGGGTCTATATACTACTGGTGGGGCACACAGGGGGTCTATATACTACTGGGGGAACATACAGGGGGTCTATATACTACTTGTGAGGCACACAGGTGGTCTATATATAACTGGGGGAGCACACAAGGGGTCTATATAATACTGGTGGGGCACACAGGGGGTCTTTATACTACTGGGGGAACCACACAGGGGGTTTATATACTACTGGAGGAGCACACAGTGGTCTAAATCCAAGTGGGGGAGCACACAGGAGGTCTATATCCAAGTGGGGAAGCACACAGGGGGGCTAAATACCCCTGAGGGAGCACACAACTGGGGGCAGCACACATGGGGTCTATATACAACTGGGGCAGCACACAGGAAGTCTATATACTTCTGGGGGAGCACACGGGGGGCTATATATAACTGGGGGAACACACAGGGGTCTATATACTACTGGGGGAAGCAAACAAGGTCTATATACTACTGGGGGCAGCACACAAGGAGTATATATTACTGGCGGTAGCGCACAAGGGGTATATACTACTGGGGGCAACACACAGCGGTCTATTGTTTTGGAACGCGTGTCGAGGGGGGGGGGGGGCCCAGACATAACTTCGCTTGGGGCCCCAGAAATGCCAAGACCGCCCCTGGTATTCAAGTGGGGGAGGGGGGTGCACATGGCACAGTGACTTTATTAAACTGCAGGGGTTAATAAAGTCACTGTGCCATGTGCATCCCTAAAACTCCCCACCCCACAGAATACATAACATAAGGGTGCTGGAGGGGTTAACGAGGAGAGGAGGACTGTTATATATACAGTGTACAGCACATATATGATACAGCAGAATATACTGTATATACACTGTATAGGGGAGGAGTATTATATATACAGTAAATATATGATATAGCAGTTAATGTATACACTATATAGGGGAAGGTTGTTCTATATAAAGCACACATATGAAACAGAAGAGACAATGTATACACTATATAGGGGAGGACTGTTATATACACAGTATACAGTACATATATGATATAGCAGGGGTTAATAAAGCAACTGTGCCATGTGACCCCCCCTGGAATACATAAGGGTGCTGCAGTGCAAAGTATAAGGAACTAACTGTGCCATGTGACACCCCCCAATACAGTGACCCCTGCACTGCAGCACCCTCCCAAATGTATTCAAGTGGGGGAGGGGGTGCACATGGCACAGTGACTTTATTAAACTGCAGGGGTTAATAAAGTTACTAAACACATAACATAAGGGGCTGCAGGGGTTAACTCACCAGCAGCAGGCCCAGTGGAGAAGGTCCAGGAGGAGGAAGAGGATGGGAGGGATGGTAACTCAGGTAATCGGCTGCCCACCACACACAGACAGACAGAGCAACACACATAGACACAGTGACAGATACACATACAGTGACAGACACACAGAGCAGTACATACACAGGGACAGAAAGTACAGGCAGACCCAGCACCACACACAGGTACACACGGAAATACAGACCCCACCCCCTGAAATAAAAACTGACAACATTTTGCTAAAAATTGGCCGTGGCACTTTAATAAGGGTTAGCATAAAACATAACTGTTAAGCAACCATAAATAAATAAATAATTAAAAATCTCAAATAAATAAACCATTAAAGCCTAACAGTTCAAGGACCATGCCCGCCCCGCAAAGCAGGGCGACAATACCCCCAATACCAAAGTGCCACGACAGTCCATGAACCAAAGATTAGGGCGGGAGGGCGGGGAACTTTGCTCTTCTTCACAGCTCACAGGCTGACTGAATAGCAGTGAAGGGAGCTCTCCTATAAATCAGTTCTGGTTTTTCCCGCTCTAGCAGGTTGAGCCAATCATAACGCTGCTCATTTCTATTTTTAGAACTTGAAACTCCCGCTCTCCATCTCCTCCAATCAGCAAGCTGCACATCAGCTGACTGCAGAAACATCTGGAATGGTAAGACCATCTGTAAAAACAAGAAGGGGGAGAGAAGGGGGGGAGAGAGACCAATAGGAACATACCATGTGACATACATATACCTGACCTATAATAAAACGGGGGGGGGGGGGGGGGGATGCAATTCCGTGTGTCCCCCCTTCTATTCAAAGGGGGGGCCCCTTGCAGCAGAGACAGCACCACAACAGCACATAGACATAGGGATGAGTGGCAGGGCAGCAGCTAATTAAGAGGGCAGCTGTCCGGCCCTAGACAGGACACACACAACAGCACACACACCACACTAGACACACGCCAGTACTGTGCAAAAGATGATCTCCTCCTCCTCTGGGCCGACAGCGTCCAGCCATGTGTGCAGTCACTGCCCTGACACTTTGAGCGGCTGCTGCCCTGAGTGTCTCTCAGGGGCCCTCCTCAGCAGCGTGGCAGCAGGCGGCTGCTGCACTATTAGTTTATATTAATACAGTTATTGAAGTATGCAGACCGGGCGCCCCCCTGGACTGCAAATCAGGCAGCAGGAAGAGGAGGGATCACCATGTGGAGCCGCTGTGGCTGTCCGTTCATGCTCCTACCCAATCCTCAGGAAAACTGCCGGGTGACGTCACACATCACAGAGATGAACCCCGGCAGTTTCTGGAGAGGGCCGTAGGGGGCCGGCCAGGCACTCAGCACTGATAGGGGTCGGGACTGCTGTCATTTTAGTGAAGTTAAACTTCACTAAAATGACAGTGGCAGAGAAGATTGTGCCGCCCCCTGCAGGAACACAGGAGCTGCCTCATGGCAGAAGCGGGCCTGCCTGCAGCCCTTGTAAAACGATTATCGGGCCGTGTAATAGGCCCAGTAAACAAGCGCTGTTCTAGCAGATCGGCGTTCGTTTACAGGTATTATCGGCCCCCATTGGCCCGTGTAATACCACCTTAAGTGATAATGTCCTCCAGGGGCGTGGCTAAAGGAGACGTGGACCTTGGTGCAAAAGTGCCCTCTCATGTAGTGTGCCACTGTCTGCCCCCTGATGTAGTGTGCCCCTGTCTGCCCTCTCATGTAGTGTGCCCCTGTCTGCCTCCTCATGTAGTGTGCCACTGTCTGCCCTCTCATGTAGTGTGCCCCTGTGTGCCCCCTCATGTAGTGTCCCCCTGTCTGCCCCCCTCATGTAGTGTGCCCCTGTCTGCCCTCTCATGTAGTGTGCCCCTGTCTGCCCCCCTCATGTAGTGTCCCCCTGTCTGCCCCCTCATGTAGTGTCCCCCTGTCTGCCCCCCTCATGTAGTGTGCCCCTGACTGCCCTCTCATGTAGTGTGCCCCTGTCTGCCCCTTCATGTAGTGTGTCCCTGTCTGCCCCCTCATGTAGTGTGCCCCTGTCTGTCCCCTCATGTAGTGTGCCCCTGTCTGCCCCCTCATGTAGTGTGCCCCTGTCTGTCCCCTCATGTAGTGTGCCCCTGTCTGCCCCTTCATGTAGTGTGTCCCTGTCTGCCCCCTCATGTAGTGTGCCCCTGACTGCCCTCTCATGTAGTGTGCCCCTGTCTGCTCCCTCATGTAGTGTGCCCCTGTCTGCCCCCTCATGTAGTGTGCCCCTGTCTGCCCCCTCATGTAGTGTGCGCCTGTCTGCCCCCTCATGTAGTGTGCCCCTGTCTGTCCCCTCATGTAGTGTGCCCCTGTCTGCCCCTTCATGTAGTGTGTCCCTGTCTGCCCCCTCATGTAGTGTGCCCCTGTGTGCCCCCTCATGTAGTGTGCCCCTGTCTGTCCCCTCATGTAGTGTGCCCCTGTCTGCCCCCTCATGTAGTGTGCCCGTCTGCCTCCTCATGTAGTGTGTCCCTGATGTAGTGTGCCCCTGTCTGCCCCCTCATGTAGTGTGCCCCTGTCTGCCCCCTCATGTAGTGTGCCCCTGTCTGCCCCCTCATGTAGTGTGCCCCTGAAATAGTGTGCCCCTGATGTAGTGTGCCTCTGTCTGCCCCCTCATGTAGTGTGCTCTTCATGTAGTGTGTCCCTCATGTAGTGTGCCCCTGTCTGCCCCCTCATGTAGTGTGCCCCTGTCTGCCCTCTTATGTAGTGTGCCCCTGTCTGCCCTCTCATGTAGTGTGCCCCTGATGTAGTGTGCCCCTGTCTGCCCCCTCATGTAGTGTGCCCCTGTCTGCCCCCTCATGTAGTGTGCCCCTGTCTGCCCCCTCATGTAGTGTGCCCCTGAAATAGTGTGCCCCTGATGTAGTGTGCCTCTGTCTGCCCCCTCATGTAGTGTGCTCTTCATGTAGTGTGTCCCTCATGTAGTGTGCCCCTGTCTGCCCCCTCATGTAGTGTGCCCCTGTCTGCCCTCTTATGTAGTGTGCCCCTGTCTGCCCTCTCATGTAGTGTGCCCCTGATGTAGTGTGCCTCTGTCTGCCCCCTCATGTAGTGTGCTCTTCATGTAGTGTGTCCCTCATGTAGTGTGCCCCTGTCTGCCCCCTCATGTAGTGTGCCCCTGTCTGCCCTCTTATGTAGTGTGCCCCTGTCTGCCCTCTCATGTAGTGTGCCCCTGAAGTAGTGTGCCCCTGTCTGCCCTCTCATGTAGTGTATCTCTCATGTAGTGTGCCCCTGTCTGCCCCCTCATGTAGTGTGCCCCCTCATGTAGTGTGCCCCTGATGTAGTGTGCCCCTGTCTGCTCTCTCATGTAGTGTGCCATGTAGTGTGCCACTGTCTGCCCCCTCATGTAGTGTGCCCCTGTTTACCCTCTCATGTACTGTGCCCCTGTCTGCCCCTTCATGTAGTGTGCCCCTGTCTGCCGCCTCATGTAGTGTGCCCCTGTCTGCCCCCTCATGTAGTGTGCCCCCGTCTGCCTCCTCATGTAGTGTGCCCCTTTCTGCCTCCTCATGTAGTGTGCCCCTGTCTGCCCCCTCATGTAGTGTGCCCCTGTCTGCCCCCTCATGTAGTGTGCCCCTGTCTGCCTCCTCATGTAGTGTACCCATCTGCCCCTCATGTAGTGTGCCCCTGTCTGCCCTCTCATGTAGTGTACCACTGTCTGCCCCCTCATGTAGTGTGCCCCTGTCTGCCCCCTCATGTAGTGTGCCCCTGTCTGCCCCCTCATGTAGTGTACCACTGTCTGCCCCCTCATGTAGTGTGCCCCTGTCTGCCCCCTCATGTAGTGTGCCCCTGTCTGCCCTCTCATGTAGTGTGCCCCTGTCTGCCCCCTCATTTAGTGTGCCCCTGTTTGCCCCCTCATGTAGTGTATCTCTGATGTAGTGTGCCCCTGTCCGCCCCCTCATGTAGTGTACCACTGTCTGCCCCCTCATGTAGTGTATCTCTGATGTAGTGTGCCCCTGTCTGCCCCCTCATGTAGTGTGCCCCTGTCTGCCCCCTCATGTAGTGTATCTCTGATGTAGTGTGCCCCTGTCTGCCCCCTCATGTAGTGTGCCCCTGTCTGCCCCCTCATGTAGTGTATCTCTGATGTAGTGTGCCCCTGTCTGCCCCCTCATGTAGTGTGCCCCTGTCTGCCCCCTCATGTAGTGTATCTCTGATGTAGTGTGCCCCTGTCTGCCCCCTCATGTAGTGTGCCCCTGTCTGCCTCCTCATGTAGTGTGTCCCTGTCTGCCTCCTCATGTAGTGTGTCCCTGTCTGCCCCCTCATGTAGTGAGCCCCTGTCTGCCCCCTCATGTAGTGTGCCCCTGTCTGCCCCCTCATGTAGTGTGCCCCTGTTTGCCCCCTCATGTAGTGTATCTCTGATGTAGTGTGCCCCTGTCTGCCCCCTCATGTAGTGTGCCCCTGTCTGCCCCCTCATGTAGTGTGCCCCTGTCTGCCCTCTCATGTAGTATGCCCCTGTCTGCCCCCTCATGTAGTGTGCCCCTGTTTGCCCCCTTATGTAGTGTATCTCTGATGTAGTGTGCCCCTGTCTGCCCCCTCATGTAGTGTACCACTGTCTGCCCCCTCATGTAGTGTATCTCTGATGTAGTGTGCCCCTGTCTGCCCCCTCATGTAGTGTGCCCCTGTCTGCCCCCTCATGTAGTGAGCCCCTGTCTGCCCCCTCATGTAGTGTGCCCCTGTCTGCCCCCTCATGTAGTGAGCCCCTGTCTGCCCCCTCATGTAGTGTGCCCCTGTCTGCCCCCTCATGTAGTGTGCCCCTGTCTGCCCCCTCATGTAGTGTGCCCCTGTCTGCCCCCTCATGTAGTGTGCCCCTGTTTGCCCCCTCATGTAGTGTATCTCTGATGTAGTGTGCCCCTGTCTGCCCCCTCATGTAGTGTACCACTGTCTGCCCCCTCATGTAGTGTATCTCTGATGTAGTGTGCCCCTGTCTGCCCCCTCATGTAGTGTGCCCCTGTCTGCCCCCTCATGTAGTGTGCCCCTGTCTGCCCCCTCATGTAGTGAGCCCCTGTCTGCCCCCTCATGTAGTGTGCCCCTGTCTGTCCCCTCATGTAGTGTGCCCCTGACTGCCCCCTCATGTAGTGTGCCCCTGTCTGCCCCCTCATGTAGTGTGCCCCTGTCTGCCCCCTCATGTAGTGTGCCCCTGTCTGCCCCCTCATGTAGTGAGCCCCTGTCTGCCCCCTCATGTAGTGTGCCCCTGTCTGCCCCCTCATGTAGTGTGCCCCTGTCTGCCCCCTCATGTAGTGTGCCCCTGTTTGCCCCCTCATGTAGTGTATCTCTGATGTAGTGTGCCCCTGTCTGCCCCCTCATGTAGTGTGCCCCTGTCTGCCCCCTCATGTAGTGTGCCCCTGTCTGCCCTCTCATGTAGTGTGCCCCTGTCTGCCCCCTCATGTAGTGTGCCCCTGTTTGCCCCCTCATGTAGTGTATCTCTGATGTAGTGTGCCCCTGTCTGCCCCCTCATGTAGTGTGCCCCTGTCTGCCCCTCATGTAGTGTGCCCCTGTCTGCCCCCTCATGTAGTGTGCCCCTGTTTGCCCCCTCATGTAGTGTATCTCTGATGTAGTGTGCCCCTGTCTGCCCCCTCATGTAGTGTGCCCCTGTCTGCCCCCTCATGTAGTGAGCCCCTGTCTGCCCCCTCATGTAGTGTGCCCCTGTCTGCCCCCTCATGTAGTGTGCCCCTGTCTGCCCCCTCATGTAGTGTGCCCCTGTCTGCCCCCTCATGTAGTGAGCCCCTGTCTGCCCCCTCATGTAGTGTGCCCCTGTCTGCCCCCTCATGTAGTGTGCCCCTGTCTGCCCCCTCATGTAGTGTGCCCCTGTCTGCCCTCTCATGTAGTGTGCCCCTGTCTGCCCACTCATGTAGTGTATCTCTGATGTAGTGTGCCCCTGTCTGCCCCCTCATGTAGTGTGCCCCTGTTTGCCCCCTCATGTAGTGTATCTCTGATGTAGTGTGCCCCTGTCTGCCCCCTCATGTAGTGTGCCCCTGTCTGCCCCTCATGTAGTGTGCCCCTGTCTGCCCCCTCATGTAGTGAGCCCCTGTCTGCCCCCTCATGTAGTGTGCCCCTGTCTGCCCCCTCATGTAGTGTGCCCCTGTCTGCCCCCTCATGTAGTGTGCCCCTGTCTGCCCCCTCATGTAGTGTGCCCCTGTTTGCCCCCTCATGTAGTGTATCTCTGATGTAGTGTGCCCCTGTCTGCCCCCTCATGTAGTGTACCACTGTCTGCCCCCTCATGTAGTGTATCTCTGATGTAGTGTGCCCCTGTCTGCCCCCTCATGTAGTGTGCCCCTGTCTGCCCCCTCATGTAGTGTATCTCTGATGTAGTGTGCCCCTGTCTGCCCCCTCATGTAGTGTGCCCCTGTTTGCCCCCTCATGTAGTGTATCTCTGATGTAGTGTGCCCCTGTCTGCCCCCTCATGTAGTGTGCCCCTGTCTGCCCCTCATGTAGTGTGCCCCTGTCTGCCCCCTCATGTAGTGTGCCCCTGTTTGCCCCCTCATGTAGTGTGCCCCTGTTTGCCCCCTCATGTAGTGTATCTCTGATGTAGTGTGCCCCTGTCTGCCCCCTCATGTAGTGTACCACTGTCTGCCCCCTCATGTAGTGTATCTCTGATGTAGTGTGCCCCTGTCTGCCCCCTCATGTAGTGTGCCCCTGTCTGCCCCCTCATGTAGTGAGCCCCTGTCTGCCCCCTCATGTAGTGTGCCCCTGTCTGCCCCCTCATGTAGTGAGCCCCTGTCTGCCCCCTCATGTAGTGTGCCCCTGTCTGCCCCCTCATGTAGTGTGCCCCTGTCTGCCCCCTCATGTAGTGTGCCCCTGTCTGCCCCCTCATGTAGTGTGCCCCTGTTTGCCCCCTCATGTAGTGTATCTCTGATGTAGTGTGCCCCTGTCTGCCCCCTCATGTAGTGTACCACTGTCTGCCCCCTCATGTAGTGTATCTCTGATGTAGTGTGCCCCTGTCTGCCCCCTCATGTAGTGTGCCCCTGTCTGCCCCCTCATGTAGTGTGCCCCTGTCTGCCCCCTCATGTAGTGAGCCCCTGTCTGCCCCCTCATGTAGTGTGCCCCTGTCTGTCCCCTCATGTAGTGTGCCCCTGACTGCCCCCTCATGTAGTGTGCCCCTGTCTGCCCCCTCATGTAGTGTGCCCCTGTCTGCCCCCTCATGTAGTGTGCCCCTGTCTGCCCTCTCATGTAGTGTGCCCCTGTTTGCCCCCTCATGTAGTGTATCTCTGATGTAGTGTGCCCCTGTCTGCCCCCTCATGTAGTGTACCACTGTCTGCCCCCTCATGTAGTGTATCTCTGATGTAGTGTGCCCCTGTCTGCCCCCTCATGTAGTGTGCCCCTGTCTGCCCCCTCATGTAGTGTACCAGTGTCTGCCCCCTCATGTAGTGTGCCCCTGTCTGCCCCCTCATGTAGTGTGCCCCTGTCTGCCCCCTCATGTAGTGTGCCCCTGTCTGCCCCCTCATGTAGTGTGCCCCTGTCTGCCCCCTCATGTAGTGTGCTCCTGTTTGCTAGATGTGTCCCCCTAGTATTTAATGCAGTAATAAGGCCCTCACAGAGGGATTTCCTCTAAAGAGTAATAGTGACCCTTTTTGTGGCCCCTACACAGAAGACATGTCCTCATACAGGTAGAGGCATCCTTTGTCTCCGTATATAACAGGTAAGTGGACCTCACATAAAGTACATATATAGTTGGAAGATAGGCGACCCATATAGCAGGATGTAGGTAATCCCATACAGTAGGTAGGTGGACCTCACATAGAGGGGTAAATAAGTATTTGATACACTTCCCATTTTGCATGGGTTCCCCCCTATAAAGAATAGAAAGGTGTGTAATATTTATTGTAGGGACATGTCACCTGGGAGCAGGGCCGGTTTTAGACTAAATGTGGCCCTGGGCAACGTTGAAGGTGGGGCCCCAAATGCTGAAATATTGTAGCAGCAATTTAAGGTCCCCATACATTTTACACTTTTGTTGCTGGTACCTGCTGCTCGTGGTGGGTTCGGCCATCAGTGTAAGGGGCTCTCTGGACAGTCCTCTGACAGATGATATCAGTGGACATAGGGGATCAAGCTTGATGGAAAATCAACATCCAACCTCTTTGTTCTCAGAGAGACAAGCCACCATCAGATCTGTCTGACTATGGCTTACCCCTCCTATAGAGGACACAGGAACACTCAGATGTGCCAAACATTCCTGTGTATGGGGAGGATGGGGCCGGATGGGAGAAGGATTGTTCAGCCAGCAGCCACTGAAAGTGTACGGCCAATTTAAGGGCCGTATTACACGGCCTGATATTCCGAAGTGAGCGCCAATCTGGTAGAATGGAGCTTGCTTACAGAGCCTACTACATGGCTCAATTATCGTGTAGCAAAGGCTGTATATATATCATTAGTGATGTCTGTGCAGCCCTTGCTGTATATAATAAATAATAAAGATATATACTACCTGATCACGTTCCCCGGTGTCCTCAGGTCTTGTCTTTGATATATACTACCTGATCATCAGCCAATGATTTTTGAACTTGCCAAAAGACAATGATTAGTTAATGACTGTTGTCTGTTGACTGTTGTCTCTACACAGAGCGATATCGGCTGGATTAGGACAATTTTCGCTCGGTGTATTAGGGCCCTTAGTCCCAGTCAGTCAGTTCAGAAGGTTACATGCCGGGACTGCCGCTACAGGCCAGGACCGACGCTACAAGCCAGGACCGACGCTCATGTCAGGACCCCCGCTACAGGCCAGGACTGCTCTTAGTGTTGCAAACACAAAAACTATTTATATGCATTGTTTTAAAAAATAAAATAAAAAAATCACTATATCAGAACCAAATATTACCATTATTGATGAAAAAAAGTATTAGTCTTACCGGTAAGACTGTTTCTCCGATATCTTCACGACGGCACCACAGGAGTTAACTCGTTCCCTAGGGACAGGAAAAGCACAAACACGAGAGGTTAAAAGCCCCTCCCCTTCCCACAATCACCAGTGTATTATAACCACTTCTGGTACCACGTGAGTACTATATATATATATATATATTCATACACAGTATAGGGTGGGGTGTTGGTGCCGTGGTGAAGATATCGGAGAAACAGTCTTACCGGTAAGACTAATACTTTTTTCTCTCCTCATCTTCACGACGGCACCACAGGAGAATGCCAACCATTTACCTTAGGGTGGGACCACGGCCTGAAGAACCCTCCTTCCGAAGGTGAGGTCTTCATTCCTCTGAAGCTGTAGCCTGTAGTGCTTCGTGAAGGTATGCGGAGAGGACCAAGTGGCTGCCCGACATATTTGGTCTATTGAAGCAGAGGCTCTTTCTGCCCAAGTTGTAGAGATGGCTCTAGTAGAATGGGCCTTAATCTGGAGCGGTGAAGCCAGATTTAAAAGACAGTATGATTGTTCGATTGCATTACGAATCCATAGTGCTAGGACGCTCTTGGACACCTTCTTCCCTTTATTTTTACCCTGGAACTGTATAAATAATGATTGATCCTTCCTCCAGGGACTGCAAACTGTTATGTATTGAAGAACAGCTCTTCTTACATCCAATGTATTAAACTTCCGCTCCATCTCGTTTTTTGGTGAGGAGCAGAATGATGGTAGAATTATCTCTTGCGATTGATGAAATGGAGACACAACCTTAGGGAGGAAATTTGGGTCTGTTCTTAATACGATTCTATCATCCTGTAAGATAAAATTTGGTACCGAATGGTGAGGGCCTGTAGTTCTCCTACTCTTCGGGTAGTGACTATTGCGACTAGAAATGCCGTTTTATAAGATAGTAATCTTATGTTCGTTTCCTCTAACGGTTCAAAGGGTGAACGGGTGAGACCCTCAAGCACCGTATTAAGGTCCCAAGGTGGGTGTAGATTTTTTATAGAGGGTGACTGACGTTGAGCACTTCTCATGAAATTCTTAATCCATCTATGTTCTGAGATAGAACAGTCATAGATAGATGAGAGGGCTGCCACCTGCACTTTTAAAGTGGCGGGTTTTAGTCCTTTCGTAAGACCTGCTTGAAGAAAATCCAGTATCTGAGCAATATTCGGTTCTGCTGGAAGGATTGGTTTTGTTGTGCACCAGGCTGAAAATACCTTCCATACTTTCAGATAGATTTTATTTGTTACTGGTTTCCGACTTTTCTGTATGGTGGAAATCACTTCTTCCGATAGCCCTCTACTTCTGAGCATGCACCTCTCAGGATCCATGCTGACAGTTTGAGAGTCCGTAGATCGGGATGGAGAAGAGGGCCCTGAAAAAGGAGATCCGGTTCCTCTGGAAGGATGATTGGAGGTTCTGCTGCCAGGTTCTGTAGGAGACCGAACCAAGATCTTCTCGGCCAGTAGGGGGCGATGAAGATTGTCAGTCCTCCTTCCTTCTGAAGAGTTCTTGGTATTAGGGGAATTGGAGGAAAGGCGTAAGCCAGATTGAAATTCCACTGATGGGATAGGGCATCTATTCCCATCGCTCCATCCCTGGGATTCAGGGAGAAGAAGTTCAGAACCTTCTTGTTCTGGGCGTTGGCAAATAAATCCACCAGTGGATGTCCCCATCTGTTGGTTAACTGCTGGTAGATCCTGCTGTTGAGGCACCATTCTCCCGGGTGAATTACGTGTCTGCTTAGGTAATCCGCACTTACATTCTCTGAGCCTTTGAGATGTGTCGCACTGAGGGACAAGATGTTTTCCTCTGCCCAAGCAAAAATCCTTGTTGAGATGTTTTGGAGCGAGTTCTTTTTTGCACTGCCCTGATGTCGCAGATGGGCCACTGTTGTAATGTTGTCCGATAATATCTGGACGTGTGCACCTCTTAGAGTATCTTCTGCTCGTTTCAAAGACATCCAGACTGCCATCAATTCTCTGTAATTGGATGATCTCGTCTTTATGTTCTGAGACCATAGTCCCTGTAGAAGGAGTCCTTCCACCTGGGCTCCCCATCCTGTTTTGCTTGCATCCGTGGTCATTGTAATTCGGGGAATGGATTCCAATGAACACCTCTTGCAAGATTTTCTGGATCCTGCCACCATCTGAGGGACTGTTGTACCTGTGGAGAGATAGACATTAGTTTGTCCAGACTTGTTTGTTGATGGTTCCAATCAGAGAGAATTTGTCCCTGCAGCGTCCTGGAATGGGCCTGGCTCCATGGAATGGCCGGAATACAGGCTGTTAAGGATCCCAGTAGAGACATAGCCTCTCGGATCTCTTCCCCCTGAAGTTGTCTACTTTCTTGATTAATAATAACTTCTTATCTACGGGGAGAAAGGACACTTGCATGGCGGAATTCAAAAGAATTCCCAAAAATACCTTCTGGGTACTTGGTAGAAGATCTGATTTCTCTTCGTTTATCAACCATCCCAGGTTCCTTAGTAAATCTGCTGTCAATTCCAGATCTTGTAGTAGTCTTTGTGGAAAATCTGCAATTAAGAGAAGATCATCCAGATAACATACAATACTTACCCCTCTCAAGTGTAAGTAGGAGGCCACCTCTCCCATTACACTCGTAAATATTCTGGGAGCTGAAGATATCCCGAATGGGAGAGCTTTAAATTGGAAGTGCTGAACTTTACCGTCCATCCGTAGCGCGAATCTTAGATATTGTTGCGACGTTGAATGGATAGGAATGTGATAATACGCATCCGTCAGATCTATTGATGCCATCACCGCGTCTTTTGGTATAAGAGGAGTAGTGGATCTTATCGATTCCATCTTGAACCTTTTGTATTTGACTACTTTGTTCAAGGGTTTTAGATTTATAATCAGTCTGTATGACCCGCTTGGTTTTCTCACCAAGAACAGGTTGGAATAATGTCCCTTCCCTAGTTCCGTCACTGGCACAGGCGACACAACCTCTGACAGTATAAGTTTCTTTACACTGTTGACTAATTCTTTTTGTAGAATTGGGGAAGATTGGCGGGAGATTAGGAATCTTTTGGGAGGAGACTGAGTGAACTCTATGTTGTAACCTTGTTGAATTATCTCTAGGATCCAGGAGTTCTGTGTTATCTGATTCCAAGCTTCCCCATGCTTGGACAGTCTCCCCCCTACCGGGGTCTGGTCATTGTTTTTCCTGGTAGCCTTTAGGGGAGTAAAAAATATTCTTGCTTTTACCTCCCTTCTTGTAGTTCCAGCGACCTCCAGACTTCCCTTTGCCTCTGGTCAGCTCCTGGTATCTAGGTCTTTTATATGGCTCGGTCTTCCTTGGTGTTTTACCCTCTGGAAGGGCCTTCTTCTTATCCGATGATTTTTCGCAGATCTTGTCTAAGCCTGTACCAAAGACAAAATTCCCCTCAAAGGGTATAACACATAATTTAGATTTTGAAATGTTATCTCCAGACCAATCTTTTAGCCATAGAGCCCGTTTGGCTGCTGTAGTAAGCGCTCCATCTCTGGACGCTGCTCTAATTGATTCTGCCGAGGAGTCTGCCAGGAAGGCTGCCGCATCTTTAAGTAATGCTATAGGTTCAGAAATATCCTCATCCGAGGATTTTTCCTTTAAACTATTTTCCAGCTGTTCCAACCGAATGTGCATGGCCCTTGCTACATTAGTTGCAGCGATGTTATTATTGATGGAAAAGGAGCTAGAGTCCCAGGATTTTTTTAATAAACTCTCCACTTTACGATCCATGGGATCTTTTAATTGAGAGGAGTCTTCAAAGGAAAGCACCATTTTCTTGGAGACTTTAGCAAGCTGAGCGTCTATTTTAGGTGACTCATCCCATTTAGAAATATCCTCCTCCTTGAAGGGTAACCTTTTCCTAATCTCCCCTGGAATAATGAACCTTTTTTCGGGTTCTTTCCATTCATCCAGCACCAAACTCTGCAGTGCTTCATGAATGGGGAATACCGTTTTCTCTTTGGATTTGAGACCGGCAAAAAGTCTATCCTTAGGAGCTATGTCCTCCTGGACTTCCTCCATACCCAGGGCCTGTCTTACAGCTTTGACAAAGGGTATTGTACGATCAGAGGGGAATAGATATCTCTTAACCCGCTCTATAGTCTCCACTTCCTCGTCACACATGATCACTGAATCTGACACATGACCTGATTCACAATCAGATTCTGGAGATGCTGATCTACGTCTTTTAGATCTGACTGATTCCCCTGATACACTGGCTGGGGAGGGGTCAGGAGGAGCTATATTGAGAGGAGTAGTAGTAGGAGCCACCGGCGGAGGAACCGTAGGGACCACCTGGGGAACAGATGCTGGAGCTGTTACAGGCTGAGAGGCCTTAATTTCATCTTTCATCATTTGTCTGATTTAGGCCAAAAATGATGTTCTATCCTCCTTTACGATATCACCAATGCAAGATGAGCAGATATTTTTCTTATAAGAAGAAGATAGGCGACTATTCCCACACTTCCTTGGAGGAGGAGCCTTTGCTTTCTCCTTTTGAGCAGAATCCTTGTCCTTATCCTTATCCTAAAAGGTATAAGGGAGATAGGATCAATAGAATACACCCAGTGCTCAAGGTAGGGAGAAGTGAATAGTTGAGAACCAGATCCCCCATAAGAGTAGTCATATCAGCAGAAATAAGTACTCACTGCGTGGGATGCATGGGTGTCAGGACAGGCTAGAACAGACAGGACAGAGACAGTGGGCCCTGAATCTGAACCCACCACTGACCCTGCCTAATTGCCTCGGCCGACCCTAAACGGTCGCGGACAACCACGAAGGCGTTCCCTACTCTGCGTAAGTGAAACACAGAACAGCACGGACAGACAAACACAATAAAGAATAGTCGAATAAGCCGGGTCAAACCACACAGGCAACGCAGTACAAAATCGAAATACAAGGGATAGTCGGAGGTCAGGCAGAGGTCAGAACACAAGCAGTCAGGCAGAAGGGATTAGGACGGGATATGCAGGAGAAGGACAAGGGGAGCTGGGATCAGAACAACTAATAGCCAGCAAATACCAGCTGGCTTTCACTTTACTTTATACTGGACCAGGAGCCCGGACCAGACACTGATTGGTCCGGTCTCCTGATCCAGCAATCACTGCAGCTGCGGTGCTGCAGACCAAGTGGCAGAGCGATCTGCCACTCAGCCCGCACGAGCCGCATCAGCTGCGCTGACCGGTCAGCTGACTGACTGTCACGTGAGACCGCGGCGTCCCCGGTTACTAGGGACGCCGTCGGGACTCCGTGACGTCACTCTGCTCCGGCGGGCGGAGCTCCGGCGCGTTCTCGAGCAGAGGCCGGGGAAGACGCTGCAGGAGCCAGGTCAGGTGAGTTCCTGACATTACCCCCCCTCTTATGAGGGGCCTCAGGACCCTTATCCATTGGACCGGGTTTAGACGGATTCTGGGTATGAAATCGTCGGATTAACTGAGGAGCGTGTATATCTCTAACTGCCATCCATGTACGCTCCTCTGGTCCAAACCCCTTCCAGTGGACTAGGTATTGTAATGAACCCTGCACCCACCGAGAGTTTAGAATTCTCTCTACCTCATACTCCAGTTCACCCTGGACGACTAGCGGAGCAGGAGGAGGTGACGGAAACACTGGTGGCACATATTTTTTCAGCAAGGCTTTATGAAAAACCAAATGAATCTTTAGGGACGATGGTAGTTTAAGCCTGAAAGTTACTGGGTTAATGACCTCTACGATCATGTATGGCCCAATGTATTTGGGTGCCAGTTTTCCTGATTGGACTCTCAATTTCAGGTTTTTTGTTGAGAGCCAGACTTTTTCACCTACAACATATTGATGGCCAGATATGCGTCTTCTGTTGGCATACTTTTGATAGGTTTCTTGGGCTTTCACCAAGCTCTGATGAGCTTAGGCCCAAACTGTGCACAGTTTCGAGAATATATCTTCAGCTGAAGGGTTTACAGATTCGGCAGAGTGGACGGACGAGTATCTGGGATTAAACCCATAATTACAAAAAAACGGCGACATACTAGTAGAGCGCTGCTCATGGTTGTTTAAGGCAAACTCAGCGAGTGAAATGAAGTCACGCCATTTGTCCTGGGTATTAGACACAAAACATCTTAGAAACTGCTCCAACGACTGATTGACCCTCTCGGTTTGTCCGTTCGTTTGAGGGTGGAACGCAGAAGAGAAAGACAATGAGACCCCCAGTTTACTACAAAACTCTCTCCAAAATTTAGCAACAAATTGAACACCCCTGTCAGAAACAATGTTCTCCGGGATTTCATGCAAGCGTAACACATGATTGACAAACAGCGTGGCTAATAAGCGAGCACTGCGTAGTTTACGTAGTGGAATAAGATGACACATCTTAGAAAAACGATCCACCACCACCCAAATGACCGTCTTACCCCTAGATAGTGGTAGGTCTGTGATAAAATCCATGGATAAGTGCGTCCAAGGTCTCGCAGGGACCGGCAGAGGGTGTAACAACCCCTCCGGTAGACTACGTGGAACCTTGGATCGAGCACAGACCTCACAGGCTTCCACAAACGATTTAACATCTCGGCTCCATGTTGGCCACCAGAAATGACGTGACAGCAGATATTTAGTTCCAGCAATACCAGGATGCCCTGCCAACACAGAACCATGAATCTCTTCCAATACTCGGAGTCGGAGATTCGGCGGTACAAACAAGAGAGACTCAGGAGTGTTATGGGGGGCCATACTCTGAGACTGCGTGACGAGAGTCACTAAGTCAGGTTGCAACACCGATATTACAACACCAGGTTTTAGTATCGTATCGACATAGTTTTCGGGCATAACTTCAAAATCAAAGCTGCGGGAGAGGGCGTCAGCTCTGATATTACGAGAACCGGGTCGATAGGTGATTTCAAAGTCGAACCTAGAAAAGAACAGTGTCCACCGGGCCTGCCTGGGAGAAAGACGTTTAGCAGTATCGAGGTAAACTAAATTTTTGTGGTCAGTGAGTACAGTGACCTTATGTTTGGCCCCTTCCAAGAAGTGCCTCCATTCATCAAAGGCCATCTTAATGGCCAACAGTTCTCTATTGCCAATGTCATAATTGCGTTCTGCTTGTGAAAATTTTTTAGAAAAGAATGCAACCGGCCGTAGGTGAGTAAGGGTGTCTGACCCTTGTGACAAGACTGCCCCCACCCCCACCTCGGACGCGTCTACTTCAACAACAAACGGGCGTTCGAAATCTGGCTGAGTCAGTACTGGAGCTTCTGAGAAGCAATGCCGAAGTGTGTCAAACGCCTCAAGAGCCTCTTTGGACCAGTGTACAAGGTCTGCCCCCTTCTTGGTTAGATCGGTAAGGGGCCTAGCTATGATAGAAAAGCCCTTAATAAATTTCCGGTAATAATTGGCAAAGCCCAAAAACCTTTGTAAGGCCTTCAGGTTGTTAGGTCTTTCCCAATTTTTTATGGCCGCCACCTTGACCGGGTCCATACTAAACGAATGGGGAGTAATATTATAACCCAAGAACGAGACCTCCTGGAGACCAAACTGACATTTTGACAACTTGGCATACAGATTATTTTGTCTGAGAAGCTCCATTACCGTACGGACGTGCAACACATGGGAAGACCAATCTGGGGAGAAGATTAAAATGTCATCGAGGTACACCACAACAAACCGTCCCAGATACTCACGAAAAACATCATTGACAAAATGCTGGAAGACAGCCGGAGCATTGCACAACCCAAAGGGCATGACGAGATACTCGAAATGGCCCTCTGGGGTATTGAATGCGGTCTTCCACTCATCACCTTCCCTGATGCGGATTAAATTGTATGCTCCCCTCAGGTCTACCTTGGAAAACCAATTAGCTCCTATGATTTGGTTAAACAGATCAGGAATTAATGGCAAGGGGTGCTGATTCTTAACCGTAATCTTATTCAACTCCCGGTAATCAATACAGGGACAGAGACCCCCGTCCTTCTTCCCAACGAAAAAGAACCCCGCCCCCATGGGAGAAGAAGATGGGCTTATATGACCTTTACGCAGGCTATCTTTTACATATTCCCTCATAGCTTCCCTCTCAGGACAGGACAGATTGAAAATCCGACCTCGAGGGTATTTGACCCCAGGAAGTAGCTCAATAGCACAATCATATGGTCTGTGTGGTGGTAATTCTTCTACTGCTTTTTCGTCGAACACATCAACATAGTCTGATAAAAATTCCGGAACCTCCCCCTCTCCGGAGGAGCATTCCGCAAGAGACACAGCATTACAGTGGGAGGCACATCCAGGCCCCCATCGTACCAGCTCCCTGTTGGGCCAGTCAAAGACAGGGTTGTGAGTCTCCAACCAGGGCAACCCCAGAATCACGTCAGATGACAAGTTATGCATGAGTAAGAAGTCGAGTCTCTCCACATGGACAGACCCCACCTTGACCTCAAGACACGGTGTCACATAACGTACACTTCCCTGGGCAAAAGGGGCAGAATCTGCTCCAGTGACATTAATAGGACGCTGGAGCAACAGAGGACATACCTCCAAACCAGAAAAAAACATAGGATTAACAAAGTTGGTTGAGGATCCAGAATCAACTTGGGCGTACCCATTAATACTTTTATTCCCCACAGACAAAGAAATTGGTAACAACAACTTATTTTTGAAGGTTACCTGTGCGCCTGAGAGACCCCTTCGACAATCTCTCAGGCGTTGAAGTTTTCCGGCGGTGGCCCTGGCCTGGAAGGGCATTGCCGAACTTGGTGTCCTGCTTTACCGCAATAAAGGCACAAATTATTCTGCAGGCGATGGGCGCGTCGGGCTTTAGCATCGGTGGCATCCACCTGCATCGGCTCTTCGGGTGGTGGTAAGACTGGGAGAGAGGATTTGGGGTGTGAGAGCGGTGATACAGGGGCTCTAGGGTGGTCAGGGGTACCCTTCTCTCTCTGTCGGTCCCTGAGTCGTCGGTCAACCCTGATGGCTAGTGTCATGCTGTCCTCAAGCGAGTCAGGAGTAGGGTATGCCACCAACATATCCTTCAGTCTGTCACAGAGACCCACTCGAAACTGATATCTTAGGGCCGAATCGTTCCACGTGGAGAGACCGCTCCACTGCCGGAATTCTGAGCAGTACTCCTCCACTGGACGTCGGCCCTGTCTCAACCCAGTCAGCTGTCGTTCAGCGTTAGCTGCACAGTCAGGGTCATCATACAATAGACCTAGGGCGGAAAAGAACTGGTCGGGGCTCTGTAGGTGAGGGGAGTCAGATGGTAGGGAAAATGCCCACTCCTGTGGTGGTCCTTGGAGGAGGGACATGATGATGCCCACCCTCTGAACCTCATCCCCAGACGAAGTAGGGCGTAACCTAAAATACAGCTTACACCCCTCTCTGAAGGCACGGAATTTCCTCCTGTCCCCCGAGAACTTATCAGGAAGTTGAACAGGTGGTTCAGGAGGTGTGGAGGAGGTCACCGTGAGTTGTCGGGGTGCCGTCTCCTGTTCTTGGACCCTTACAGCGAGCTCCTGAACCATCGTGTTGAGTCGCTGCATTTGGTCCACAATGTTAGTCAGGGCTGTTCGGTTGTCCATGAGGCAATTGGCGGTAATGGCTGGCTATTCTGTCAGGACAGGCTAGAACAGACAGGACAGAGACAGTGGGCCCTGAATCTGAACCCACCACTGGCCCTGCCTAATTGCCTCGGCCGACCCTAAACGGTCGCGGACAACCACGAAGGCGTTCCCTACTCTGCGTAAGTGAAACACAGAACAGCACGGACAGACAAACACAATAAAGAATAGTCGAACAAGCCGGGTCAAACCACACAGGCAACGCAGTACAAAATCGAAATACAAGGGATAGTCGGAGGTCAGGCAGAGGTCAGAACACAAGCAGTCAGGCAGAAGGGATTAGGACGGGATACGCAGGAGAAGGACAAGGGGAGCTGGGATCAGAACAACTAATAGCCAGCAAATACCAGCTGGCTTTCACTTTACTTTATACTGGACCAGGAGCCCGGACCAGACACTGATTGGTCCGGTCTCCTGATCCAGCAATCACTGCAGCTGCGGTGCTGCAGACCAAGTGGCAGAGCGATCTGCCACTCAGCCCGCACGAGCCGCATCAGCTGCGCTAACCGGTCAGCTGACTGACTGTCACGTGAGACCGCGGCGTCCCCGGTTACTAGGGACGCCGTCGGGTCTCCGTGACGTCACTCTGCTCCGGCGGGCGGAGTTCCGGCGCGTTCTCGAGCCGGCCGCCGGAGCAGAGGCCGGGGAAGACGCCGCAGGAGCCAGGTCAGGTGAGTTCCTGACAATGGGGAGTCTTATCAGCCGCGGCAGCCACTGTCGAAGAAGAAGAGGAATCCATCCTGCCCAATTCAGACCTCATCAGACGGACGACCCGCTCTTCTTATATGCATCCCCGCATTTTCAATCTGGCGCCCGGAAGCTTTCACTTCCGGCGTGTGACGTCAGTACGTCCCCACGTAGCGTGAGGACGTCACCGTGACCCCCGCCGCCTCACTTCCGGTAAACGCCGCGTGACCGGAAGAAGGTCAGACACCATGCGGCCGTACCGGAAGAAGGCCGCACCGATACCCGGAGGATCCACGGCCTCTACTTACCTGGCAACGGGTGACCTGGTCCGCGTGCGCCCGGGGAGCCAACCGGATCAAGGTTAGGACCCTGCGCGGACCGCCACACCGGGATGGAACGGCCGGACCATCCCGAACCCCCGGATCTCGTGATTCCTAGCCGCTCCCAGGGAGGAAGAAGACGAACCCCGATCGACCCGGCTAGGGGTGTAAGATTTGAATGTTTTTCTCTTCGGGGATCTCTTCTCTTCACGGCAAATTCCCACCTCTCGTGCCTTCTCGAAGGGACAGGAAAAGCACTGGTGATTGTGGGAAGGGGAGGGGCTTTTAACCTCTCGTGTTTGTGCTTTTCCTGTCCCTAGGGAACGAGTTAACTCCTGTGGTGCCGTCGTGAAGATGAGGAGAGAAACATACTATGTATAGGCCAATATTACCGCCATAGAGAGACCACCACATAATGACACCATATACAGACCAATATTAGCACCACACCATGACCGCCACATATTGACTCTATATATACACCATATACAGACCAATATTACTGCCATAAACTGACCACCATATAATGACTCTATATACACTATATACAGAGCAATATTACCGCAATAGATTGATTACCGCATAATGATACCATATACAGACTAATATTACTGCCTTAGACTGACGACCGTAAAATGACTTTATATACACTATATACAGACCAATATGATGTAATATTGGTCTGTATAGAGTGTGTATGTAGGGTCATTATGTGGCTGTCACTCTATGGCGGTAATATTGGTCTGTATATAGAGTCATTATGTGGTGGTCACTCTATGGCGGTAATATTGGTCTGTATATAGTGTATGTAGGGTCATTATGTAGTGGTCAGTCTATGGCGGTAATATTGGTCTGTATATATTGTATATATAGAGTTATTATATGGTGGTCACTCTATGGTGGTAATGACTCTATATATACACTATACACTGACCAATATTACCGCCATAAACTGACCACCGCATAATGACCCTACATGCACACTATATACTGACCAATATTACCGCCATAGACTGACCACCACATAATGACACTACATACACTATATACAGACCAATATTATTGCCAAAGAGTGACCACCGCATAATGATACTATATACACTATATACAGACCAATATTACCGCCATAGAGTGACCGCCACATAATGACTGTATACACTGTATACAGACCAATATTACTGCCATAGAGTGACCACCACATAATGACTATATATATACATACTACATACAGACCAATATTACCGCCATAGAGTAACCACCACATAATGACTATATATATACAACATACAGACCAATATTACCGCCATAGAGTGACCACCACATAATGACTATATATATATATATATTGTGGACATGTCACTGGTAAAGTGCTCGAGGGGGTGTACATCTCACCCAGGTTAATATGTAGCGTGAGATGGTGAGTCCAGGAGGCATCTGTGCTCAGCAGTGTTATGCTGCTGAGCTATTATTTATTATTGCCGGGCCTGGACTTACATGGAATGGCAGGTAGGTTTTTGGTAGTGGGACTTGCCATTCCCTCCCCCCCGATCCAGGTCAGGTTTTGGGGGTCAGGTGTTTTTGACCCTAATCAGCCTGACAAGGTAAAAGCCCTGCAGAGGATCCAGTGTTTGCTCTCAGCCAGGAGTGATCAGCCTGTGTGTTTGGTGGGAGCTGTGAATACAGACGCTGCTGGAGCATATATATACCCTGCGGTATCCAGGTGAAAGACGCACTGTTAGTCTAGTGTCAGATAGGTGAAGAAACCTGTTAGTAAGCGCCCAGACGGGCAAGACATTTTTGTTTGTTTGGTTCTTAAAAGCACGGTGTTGCTTTATTTCTGTTTGATGGACTGTTTATGCTGCAAATAAACGCCAAGCTGTTATTTTACAAGTCCAAGTCTGCTGTGAACTGTGTCCAAACACACCATCCCCCGGGAAGATCCCTACAATTGGTGCTGCGGAGCGGGCAAAAGGGTTGCTAGGGGCAACGGTGTGCATCAACTTGGCTACAGCTGCTTATGTCCTGGGTGAAGGCTTCTGCTTCACTCCAAAAACAGTCAAGCAACATGGAGGAGATGATGAAGCAGTTAATGCAAGTGAATATGCAGCAACAACAGGCTCTGACAGACGCTAACCTGCGCCATGAACAGACAATGGCTGCACATCAGCAAGCAATGGCTCAACAACAGAGACTTATTGAGCACCTGATAGCAAAGCAAGAGGCGTCTGCAGGTGCTAATCCCCAGCTGGTGGCAGCGGCCGCTCCAGAGACTTTGTCTGTGAGAAGAGCTGTGCAGCAAGCGCTGAAAAAGATGACTGCTGATGACGATGTTGAGGCCTACTTAACTGTCTTTGAGCGTGTGGCTGAGCGGGAAAAATTACCCTCCACTGAGTGGGCAGAAGTCATTGCGCCCTATTTAACAGGCGAACCTCAAAAGGCCTACTATCACCTCAGTGAGCAAGAGGTCAAGGACTATCCTCGGCTAAGAGCAGAGATACTCACACGACTAGGGGTTACTGCTGCTGTCCGTGCCCGGAGGGTCCGCAACTGGAGCTACAGTCTGGACAAGTCAGCGAGGTCCCAGATGTACGACCTGATTCATCTGGCAAGAAAATGGTTGGAGCCAGACACTTCTACACCTGCACAGATCCTAGAGAGGGTCGTGATGGACCGCTACCTCCGCGCACTTCCTGCCGATCTGCAACGCTTGATGGGACAAGGCGACCCTAAGAGTGCCGACGAACTTGTCAACCTTGCGGAGAGGTTCCAGGCGACTGAGGACTACCTCCGTGATGTTCCTGCGGCACCTTCACCTCCCCGGAGTGCCAGACCTGTGCCTTCAGCTGGTAAGAGACTTCCATCTATTGGGGGAGTGTGGAGGGGTGCTGATAGAGGGAAGAGCGCTCAGGAGGCGTCTCAGGGGCAAAAGACTGGTGGTGATCCCCGGTGGCTAAGTGGCCCTAAAAAGGACTCCCTGCCAAGGAGACCAGGCCCTATCCAGTGCTGGAGATGCCATGAGACGGGACATGTGTCTGCCCATTGCCCTCTTACCACTGAGCCCATGGAGTGTGACGCTAGCCGGCGTCAGTCGCTGTTTGCGGAACCGTCTCTTGTTGCGGTCACTGGACTAGAGACTGAACCACAAGTCTGCAACATTACTGTAAATGACTTCCCTGTTAAGGCGTTGCTGGACTCAGGAAGCCTTGTCACCTTGGTGCATGCCAGCCTGGTGACTGGGGACTTTGTGCCAAAAAGACATATGAGCGTGGTGTGCATACATGGTGATACAAAGGTTTACCCTATAGTACTGGCTAATGTCGGGACTGAACTAGGCACTGTACAATATGAAGTGGGTGTGGTTAAAAACCTTATGCATAATGTGATATTGGGGCGTGATTTTCCATTGTTCTGGGCTCTATGGGGAAAACAACAATCCCCTGAAAGGAGTGAGGAGACCCCTAAGTCTATTGCATTACCCACGGTAAATGATAAAAATGTACAGGATGAAAATGATGCTTTTCCTTTGCAGGTCCTGGCTGGTGAGGAAGAGGCTCCTCCCACTGAGCAGAATGTTCCAGACTTAGAGGTGTCTAGGGATAATTTTGGTACAGCACAATTACAGGACCCCACTCTCAAAAATGCGAGAGAGCAGGTCACTGTTCTGAATGGGGTACCTCAGGAACCAGAGGCTGAAAAAAGATTTCCACATTTTTCTATGACTAATGATCTCTTCTATAGAGTCACTAAGATTAATGATGAGGTTGTGGAACAGCTTCTGGTGCCTAAGTCGTACCGGCGTCAGGTACTCGACATGGCCCATAGTCATGTCCTTGGGGGCCACTTGGGGACAGATAAAACACAGGAGAGAGTCCTCCAGAGGTTTTATTGGCCTGCGATTTATGCTGACATAAAAAAATACTGTGAGTCGTGCCCCACATGTCAGCTTAGCGCCCCAGTGTCGCATTTCCGCAGTCCTTTGGTCCCACTCCCCATCATAGAGGTACCTTTTGACCGGATCGCAATGGACTTGGTGGGTCCCATTGTAAAGTCGGCTAGGGGACACCAGTACATTCTAGTTGTGTTAGACTACGCGACCTGCTATCCTGAGGCTGTACCCCTAAGAAACACTGCCTCTAAAACAATTGCACGGGAATTGTTTTATATGTTTTCCAGGGTGGGGATCCCCAAGGAAATCTTGACTGACCAAGGTACACCATTTGTGTCAAAGGTGATGAAAGAGCTATGCAAACTGTTTAAAATCTCACACCTACGTACCTCTGTATATCACCCACAGACAGACGGGTTAGTGGAGAGGTTTAATAAAACCCTGAAACATATGTTAAAAAAAGTGGTGGAAAAGGATGGTCGTGATTGGGATCACTTACTACCTTACCTGATGTTTTCTATTAGGGAAGTACCCCAAGCGTCCACAGGGTTCTCTCCCTTCGAATTAGTCTATGGTCGTCACCCTAGGGGTTTGTTGGATATAGCGAAAGAGACATGGGAAAGTGAGTCCACCCCATACAAGAGTGTTATAGAGCATGTAGCACAAATGCAGGACCGTATAGCCACTGTAATGCCCCTAGTAAGGGAACACCTCCAGAGGGCGCAAGAGGGCCAAAGCAGAATTTACAATCGTTCTGCAAGAATCAGGACATTTAGCCCAGGTGACCGGGTACTCATACTTGTTCCCACGGTAGAAAGCAAATTCTTAGCAAAGTGGCAGGGTCCCTATGAAATTGTAGAGAAGGTCAGTGAGGTGAACTACAAGGTGCACCAACCAGGTAGAAGGAAGCCTTTCCAAGTTTATCACATAAACTTGATCAAGCCCTGGAAAGACAGGGAATCCTTGGTGGCGACAAAGCCTGTTGGTCATCTGTCACCACCAATCCCTCCGGTCAGGATTGGTGACACCCTATCAGTGTCCCAGAAGTAGGAAGCTAAGGAGTTCCTGCAGAAAAATAAAGACAAGTTTTCTGACCTACCAGGGCGTACGCATCTCATTAGTCATCATATTGAAACTGAGCCTAGAAGCAGAGTAAACCTTAAGCCCTATAGGATACCAGAAGCACGGAGGGAGGCGGTATCATCCGAGGTAAAACGTATGCTTGACCTAGGAGTCATTGAGGTGTCCCAGAGCGAGTGGTCCAGCCCGATTGTGCTAATCCCAAAGCCCAATGGAACTTGGAGGTTCTGTAATGATTTTAGAAAGTTAAATGAGATCTCCAAGTTCGATGCCTACCCCATGCCCAGGGTAGATGAGTTGATAGAAAGGATGGGTAATGCCAGGTACATAACTACCCTCGATCTCACTAAGGGCTACTGGCAGATCCCACTCACTCCTGAGGCTAGAGAGAAGACTGCATTCTCCATCCCTGATGGGCTCTTCCAATACGTAGTGATGCCATTCGGGTTACATGGAGCCCCTGCCACTTTTCAGAGGTTGATGGACTTGATTCTGCGACCGCATCGTGATTACTCCGCTGCCTACCTCGATGATGTGGTCATTTTTAGCCCGGATTGGGAAAGTCACCTCTGTAAGGTCCAGGCGGTGTTAGATGCCATAAGTGATGCGGGGTTAACCATCAATGCAGAGAAGTGTGCACTAGCCTTAGAGGAGGCCAAATACTTGGGCTACATTATTGGAAGGGGGTTAGTGAAACCACAACTAAATAAAATTGAGGCAATACAGAATTGGCCTCAACCCCTCACAAAGAAACAGGTCAGAGCTTTCCTGGGTATTACGGGCTATTACCGTAGGTTTGTACCAAATTTTGCCTCAATTGCAGCCCCACTAACTGACCTGACAAAGGGTGCGAAGTCCGCAATGGTGACATGGACTCCAGAGGCCGAGAAGGCTTTTCAAAGCCTTAAGTCTGCCTTGTGCCAACAGCCTGTGCTAGTTACCCCTGACTTTAGGCGAGAGTTTCTAGTACAGACAGATGCCTCTAACACAGGGTTAGGTGCCGTCCTCTCACAGGTCGTGAATGGCGAGGAGCACCCGGTGATGTACTTAAGTAGGAAGCTATCCCCGGCCGAGAAAAACTACGCCATTGTGGAGCGAGAATGTCTGGCAGTGAAGTGGGCCCTAGAGTCCCTGAGGTACTACTTACTAGGCAGGAAATTCAGGTTAGTGACAGACCATGCCCCCCTAACATGGATGAAGCTAAACAAGGAGAAAAATGCGAGGGTGACTAGATGGTTTCTGTCCCTCCAAAACTTTAATTTCATGGTGGAACACCGGCCAGGGAAATTACAGGCGAATGCTGACGCCTTATCTAGGGTACACTGCCTGTGGGGACAATACGCTCAGCCCTCCGGTCTGAAGAAGAGGGGGGGGGGGGATATGTGGACATGTCACTGGTAAAGTGCTCGAGGGAAGGTACATCTCACCCAGGTTAATACATAGTGTGAGATGGTGAGTCCAGGAGGCATCTGTGCTCAGCAGTGTTATTCTGCTGAGCTATTATTTATTATTGCCGGGCCTGGACTTACATGGAATGGCAGGTAGGTTTTTGGTAGTGGGACTTGCCATTCCCTCCCCCCCCCGATCCAGGTCAGGTTTTGGGGTCAGGTGTTTCTGACCCTAATCAGCCTGACAAGGTAAAAGCCCTGCAGAGGATCCAGTGTTTGCTCTCAGCCAGGAGTGATCAGCCTGTGTGTTTGGTGGGAGCTGTGAATACAGACGCTGCTGGAGCATATATATACCCTGCGGTATCCAGGTGAAAGACGCACTGTTAGTCTAGTGTCAGATAGGTGAAGAAACCTGTTAGTAAGCGCCCAGACGGGCAAGACCTTTTTGTTTGTTTGGTTCTTAAAAGCACGGTGTTGCTTTATTTCTGTTTGATGGACTGTTTATGCTGCCAATAAACGCCAAGCTGTTATTTTACAAGTCCAAGTCTGCTGTGAACTGTGTCCAAACACACCATCCCCCGGGAAGATCCCTACAATGTTTGTATATATATATATATATATATATATATACTACATACAGACCAATATTACCGCCATAGAGTGACCACCACATAATGACTATATATACACTATATACAGACCAATATTACCTCCATAGAGTGACTGCCACATAATGACTCTATATACACTATATACAGACCAATATTACCTCCATAGAGTGACTGCCACATAATGACTCTATATACACTATATACAGACCAATATTACCCTCATACAGTGACCACCACCTAAGGACTGAATTCCACCTTATTTTTTTCTCATTAAAATACACGGTATTACCTTAGTGACATCATCATACACTATACATAGGAGCTGCAGCCAATCACCGGCCTCAGTGATCACCTGCAGCAATTACATAGGACTGATGAGGCCAGAGAATGGCTGCAGCTCCTATATACAGTACATTCACTGCTACACTTCTGCTGGACAGTGGAGTCAGCAGGGGTGATACACATACACACACACACACACATCCATAAAACACATTATACAGATCTAAACCATCCAGTCCACACACTACACACATGACATGTAAGACACACTACATTTATGCATTATACACCTACATTCATACACACACACATGTACAGTATACTTACTCCAGGGCTGGCCTTAGGGTAGACGGCGCCCTGTGCGAAACTTTTTTCGGCGCCCCCCACCACTACCAAAACCTACCGCCCAACCCCACTCTCAGCTGCAGTGCTGCATGACCACAACCCCTTCATACCCTATCAGGGTACAAAAATCCAGTAATAGTAGCAAATCCTTGTACTACTTATCCTCGCCGGTCATCCAGCCATGTGTACAGACGCTGGGGCACAGGAAGCTCAGGCAGGTAAATGGTGGTATTACAGTGACACACAGCGGTGCTCAGTCCATGAGAGGTACTTACAAGTACAATACCATGTAGAAAATAATAGCGAGACGGCACTCACTGGATTCAGCTGGATGCTGTTTATTTGCAAGGCTTCACTGTATGCCATTGCATTTGTATTTGGTGATTTTTGCAACTAAACAGCATCCAGCTGAATCCAGTGAGTGCCGTCTCGCTATTATTTTCTACATCATACCCTATCAGGGGATGATGGGGGTTGTGTTCATGTAACACTGCAGCTTTTAGGGGATCATGGGGGTTGTAGTCATATAACACTGCAGCTATGAGGCTATGATGCGGGTTGTGGTCATGTAACACCGCAGCTATGAGGGGGGTTGTAGTCATGTAACACACACCAGCTACCAGGGTATGATGGGGGTTGTAGTCATGTAACACACACCAGCTACCAGGGTATGATGGGGGTTGTAGTCATGTAACACACACCAACTACCAGGGTATAATGGGGGTTGTAGTCATGTAACACACACCAGCTAAAAGGGTATGATGGGGGTTGTAATCATGTAACACACACCAGCTACCAGGGGATAATAGGGGTTGTAGTCATGTAACACACACCAGCTACCAGCGTATAATGGGGGTTGTAATCATGTAACACACACCAGCTACCAGGGGATAATGGGGGTTGTAGTCATGTAACACACACCAGCTACCAGGGTATGATGGGGGTTTGGGAAATACTAGCAGCACTCAGCAGCCTGACAGACAGCACATTGATGATTACACTCACTGTCAGTGCGGCTGCTGCTCCTCTTCATAGTCCAGTCCTTGGTAGGAGGCCTCCAGCTGCCGCCATCACTCCCCCTCCTCCCTCCTCCCACACAGCAGGAGAGGGGGAGGGGCCGTCAGCAGCTCCGTGCAGCATGTGAGTGTGGGGACTGGGGAGAGAACCAGCCCGGGCCAGAGGCGGCATCCGTGGGCTGAGAGGGCCGCACTTGCCAGGTACTGATGGTCTGGCAAGTGCCTGTGTGGCCCAAGGGCGCTGTCCGGAAGGCAGGAGAGGGGGAAGGAATAAACCCCTGCGGGAGGAGGAAGGCGCTCCTGCAGACAGAACATCTAACAGCAGGAGCGCCCCCTGCTAGCCAGGAGTGATGCTGCGCCCTGTGCAACCGCACTGGCTGCACACCCCTAAGGCCGGCCCTGACTTACTCCCTCTAGCAGCTTGCTGGGTGTAGTGGTCCTTGTCAGCAGGCAGGGATTCTCTCACTGCAGCTCTCTCCTCATCGTCCCGACTGCTGGTACATTACAGCAGTCTCACCAGCAGGACGGAGACAGGTCACATGGTACAGGAGGCAGGTCATATGATGCAGTAGGAGGGGGAGGGGGAGCTACACTTCAGGAGCAGAGCGTCCTGCAGCCTCTATGTGACCACTGATAGCAGCTATTATCTGCAGCCAGGGATCACTGCCAGAGGCTGCAGGACGCTGTCTGTGCGCTCCAGCCCCTGACACCTAATGTAACTGTGGCAGGGGGCCCCTGGGGGATGGGGGCCCTGGGCAACTGCCCTCTTTGCCCCACCCTAACGCCGGCCCTGCCTGGGAGAGACAGAATCTATAGGAAAAAAAAATTCCACATAATTAAATTGTATATTTAAATAATTCATATGCATTTTATTACATGAAATAGAAATTTGATCGCCGACCATACAGCAGGAATTCTGGCTCTCACATACCTCTTAGTTTTATTGCAAAATTGCCAGTATATATATAATATAGATAGATAGATAGATAGTAGATAGGTCACCCATATTGTGGGTTGTAGGAAATGCCATATAGCAGGTATATCTTAGGTAGGGAGTCTCTCCAGTACACACACGATTAGCACTCCTCACAATTCTCACTATGGAATCTTCTTTTTGTGGTTTTGTACCAGGAAACCAACAAACCAATGACTTGAACACTAAGGGATCTTTTACACACACAGAAATCTGACCAATTTATCTGACAGATTTTTGAAGCCAAAGCCAGGAGCAGTCTATAAACAGAGAACAGGTTATAAAGGAAAGACTGAGATCCATCTGTCCGTCCGTAATCTCGTCTCCCTCTCCTATTCTCCATCCTCTCTATAACTTGTTCGGTGCTAGTTACACTGTCCCTGTTATCTGAGCTCAGAAAATGGCTTGTGACTGGCTCGCCCAGTCACCTACAGGCACTTAGAGATTCTATGTACAATGACTGGGACATTGACAGATATAGCACTCATTGCCTCTTGTGTTACTTCCAGTCATCCTCGTCTGTACGCTCTTGAGAGTAGGTCACTAATTTGGTATTTTAATTTATTCATTGTAGAATTTAATATATAACCTGTAATGTATTTATATATTTAAATAATGTGCTGCGGAATCTGTTGGCGCTATAAAATAAATATTATTATTATAATATTATCTATCTATCTATCTATCTATCTATCTATCTATCTATCTATCTATCTATCTCCTATCTATCTATCATCTATCTATATTCAGAAAGATAATTCAGCAGCACTCCATGGATGAGGTGGTGCCAGCGGATCTTGCCTTGACCAAAGGCTGGAGTAAATATACAGTAGGAAGAGATAATCCACAGCACTCGTTAGTAGTGAAAAAAGCTTGTGAATTTATTCCATGTGAAAAATATTCATTCCAAACAAAGTGTGATCAAAAGCAAGGTGCAGCATACAAAAGAAAAACCGGAGCAACGTTTCAGCGAACAACCTTCGCCATTTTCAAGCACGGTCAGTGAACATGTGAATCAGCTTTAGGGTATAAACCCACACACTGTATATGCAGCGTATTTACTGCTGCGATACGCAGCAAACTCGCAGCAAATTCGCAGCAGATTAGATCTAAATAACTGAACACAGCATCAAATCTGTACCAACAAATCTGCTGCGTATTTGCTGCGTATTTGTTGCGTATCTGCTGTGTATACGGTGTGTGGGTTTGTACCCTTAAATACAAGTGAAACAAACAAGCAAGACATTCTATTGGTTTGCAGCAGTGTCCATCACCTGTGCTTTTTGCAGGTGAAAATTAACTCCATCGTGTGCTGGTGAGTCGATGTGAGTCCACAGTAAGGAGTAGATATACACAAAAACACTACTCATATCCCCTCAAGTGAATATCAAACGTGATAAAGGGGCTTGTAAATGATGAAGTCATTCCATACAAAAAATTACTGTTAAATAAATCATACACGGCATCCAGAAAATCCTCATGGTGTATAAGACAAGACCTGGGCTCAGATCATCAGCTGAGCAAGATGGTAATGAATGCATGAATAGAACACTCCTAGCAGACCGCTGATAACACACAAACGCATAGTGTGAACAGATACAGATTTGTGGCTGTGCTTTGCTGTACCTAGTCGGGCACCAATGGGACGGCTCCATCACTGAAGTCATTCCTCTGGTCGGCAATCCACTCGCTCGAACCGCATGGGGGGAAACCGCCTGCAGTGTGCACAGCGTCATCCTAACACCCGTACCAGCCCATAGGATACAGCAGCGTCAACGCTCCTATTCAACGGAGCGACGGCAGCAGATCGTTGCTGTATCAGTCGCTTATTTTTTAACATGTTGAAAAACAAGCGACTGCAACGATCAGCCGACATGAACGATGTCGGCTGATCGTTGCACTCTATTCCACGGGACGATTATCGTTCGTAGCGGCCGATATCGGCCGAATACGAACGACATTCGTTCCGTGGAATAGGGCCTTAAGTTGTCTGTTGCCCCCCCTCTTAGGTTGAGCTACATGATCAATCAGGATACACTTGAGATCGCTCTCTTTATGGCCCGCCTGTACAAAGTGACACGAGACAGGTAAGTCAAGTCGACCCTTGCGTATAGAATGTCTGTGCTGGTTCATGCGTGTCCTACCCAGTCAGAAATACATGTCAGATAATGGTTGATAGGATATTTCCTGTGGGTCACAGGGTGTTCAAAATGGTTAGTCTTGATGATATGTCTGCATGTGATACAGTTAAGGCAAGGAAAACAACCAGTTCTTTTTACACTAAGATATTTCTGTGTGTCTTTTTGTTTGCTTGTTATATCTGCAGTAACAAGACGATCCTTCAAATTTCCACTCCTCCTATAGGAAAGCAGTGGCGGAGTCTGGAATTCTTCCACATTGGTGTAGCTGTCTCTGACTATATGCCAGTGTTTTTTTATGATCCGGTAGATGTTGGAAGAGAAATGATTATATGTACTTACGAATGGGATTCTGTTCAGTGGCTTCTTATCCCTCTTTTTGAGTAAATCATCCCTCTGGAGTGCTTTAACTCTTGTAGTGCACTGTTGTAATAGAGAATCAGGGTATCCCCTATCATGAAATTCTGACATCATTCTAGTAATCGCACCCGCTAACTGTGCCTCATCCTCAATGAGGCACAGTTAGAGGGTGCGATTACTAGAATGTTCACTGACCGTGCTTGAAAATGGCGAAGGTTGTTTGCTGAAACGTTGCTCCGTTTTTTCTTTTGTATCTATCTATCTCCTATCTATCTATCTATCTATCTATCTATCTATCTATCTATGCAAGAGAGAATGAGCAGCACAGCTTTTAGCGAAGATGTAGGTGCCAGCGGTCGGGGTCCTTACTTCAGACCGTCTTTATATATAAGCAGAAACTGCTGGTTCCTTAAGCTGCCAATTCTATGTATATATGTTAAACTGTTTAATATTATTAAGATACGTATAGTGGCGATTGATCGCTACCTTTTCAAGTGTTCATTGTTTTTAAATTTCACGGAGTGTGATACACGGACTCAGTCACGGACTTCTTTATTTACTTTGCACGTATCACAAGGGGCGTATGTGAAGCAGCCCTCGTGACCTAAAATCACCAATATGGATCTGCACGCCCTCAAGAGGGCGGTATATGTGGTCACCCAATGAATTATTTTTGTACACATGTGTGAATCAATTGCTAATTATTGTACACCTATCATGTTTGTTTGATTTGCTATATATATCCTATGAATGTTTCACTAGACACGCTTGAAAAAGGTGATGTGATATCACCGAAACGTTGCGTTTTGGAGTGTTGCCCTTATGATTTGAATAAACCACAGTTTACCTATACGTCAATCTTGTGTGCTGCGGAGTTTCTGCTTATATCTATCTATCTATTCCAAATAAGGTGTACAACAAACAGGATGCAACGTTTCGGTTTTTTTTCGATGCTTGAAAATGGTTTTGAGAGAAAACCGAAACATTGCACCCTGTTTATTGTACACCCTGTTTGGAATAAACCAACACCTTTTTCACCATCTGAGCTGGTGTGCTGTGGACTTTCCGTAGAATATTTGGGGAATCTCTTGCCTGGTGATTTAATTTCTCCAGAACCCGCCACACCTACTTGGATGTGCGGCTTCTTCTCTTCTATTTTTATCTATCTACTGTATCTATCTATCTATCTATCTATCTATCTATCTATCTATCTATCTATCTATCTATCTCCTATCTATCGATCGATCTATCTCCTATCTATCTATCTATCGATCTATCTATCTAGTTCATATCTATCTATGATATATTATCTATCTACCTATCTATCTATCTATCTATCTATCTATCTATCTATCTAGCAAAAATATTCTGTGGCGCAGCACTCCTTCAAGACGAATATAAATGGTGCCAAACAGTAAGCACCCTTGTGACCATAGGTGCTAAATTATATAATCAAAAGAATCTCTGTGGCACTCAAAAAAATAGTGAAAAAACTTGTGGTTTATTTGCCCATAACCGCAACGTTTCGAACTCGCAATGAGTCCTTTCTCAAGCAGTGTTCAAGCACATATGGCATAAGGTGAGTATAAATACATACAAGTGATCATTAGCAACAGTGGAAACAACTTAGCAATTAGTGTCAACAGAATCAAAATAAACAACGACACGTGTATCTCAAGCAGTGGCAATCATTTACAGTGCAAATCTGTACAGTGTAAATAAAGAATGTGTAATCACCAGTTACAGTGTTTAGGGAAGTGTCCATAAATTCATTGAGTCCTTAGAAAAGTCCATGGTTTGTACAAAGAATCCGGAATCTCAGGGATCATCACCATCCATGATGTCAGTATATCCGCGGCTCCCAAGATGGTGAATTCGGCGTTGTCCAGGACCAACTGCGCATGTTCAGAGTGTCACCGCATAGGATCATACATCCGCGATCCATACTGTGACGTATTCAGCTGGATTAACCGCTTCATTGCTAGCCGAAGCCGATGCTGTACATGGCAACAAATAAACTAACTGTAAATGGAGAACGTCTTCTCAGCAGGTGCGCACACTTAATCTCGGCCTTATCTGGACACCAATACTGTACTACCATGTAGAGGTACAAGAGATCGGGAACGAGCCATCCGGGCCGCTGTAAACAGCAACACACGTGACCGCTCGGTGTATGGAGATCCCGGACTCGCTAAACAACAAACCCTGGATCACCTCCACTAAATCCACTCACTCAACCACCTACGGATTCCAGGTAAGTATCCCAGCCGTGCCTACTGACGTATAGACTCCAACAGTAATGGTACATGTCACAAAAAAACGCAACAAAAAAACGCAGTATAGACTCATAGTCTGAATGGTAGTGTAGGACATATTTGCCGATGGGAGGTCCGTTCTCTGGATCATCATGTGGTGGTGTTCCCTTCAATTCCAGAAATAAGAATGCTTGAATATCTAGATATAGAGAAAAGAAAATTAATATCCGATAACATATATTATATCCAATAACATACATATATTAAATGCCATATATGCAATGGGTCCACATATAAGAAGAGGAGGAAAACAGATTCAGTCAGAGCTATAAGTGAATCCTTATCCACAAATTCTAGGAGTGATTTTAAAATCTACGTTGAGACCAAATGGTTTCAGGGAATTAAGCTCAAAAATCCAGTATAATTCCCGTTTTTTCAGCCTTGCTAGTCTATCCCCACCTCTTGTGGGAGAAGTAATGTGTTCAATGAACATAATGCGTAGGTCTTGTTCTTGGTGATTCTTGTCACAAAAATGTTTAGATACAGGTAAATCTGATCTCTTTTTCCTTATCGTGTATCTATGCTGGATGAGGCGTGTCTTGACGTCTAGTGATGTTTCCCCAACATAGATCATGGGACATGGACAGATAATAACATAGATGACCCAATCAGTTTCACATGTAATGTGTTGTCTGATGGGATATGTTTTTCGTGTAGTGGGATGGATAAAGGTATCACCCTTGATAACATACCTGCAATTAATGCATCTCCTACAGGTATGACAACCCGGTCTCAGGGGTCCCAGAAGCAATTGTTGTGTGGGTCCAGGGGTACTATGTGTAGCGGCATGTACAAGACGGTCTCTTAAATTGGGGGCTCTCTTATAGGAAAATAGGGGCCTATTCTGAAAATCCTCAATGTCTGGAAGTCCCCGTTGAAGGACCCCCCAATGTTTATGAATAATTTTAGCAATCTGGCCACTCAATCCATTGAATTGAGTAACAAATGGGATTCTGGAGTCAGTGTTGTGACCTACACGTTTAATGAGAAGGTTTTCTCTTGGTATGCCAGACACATCCTCCATAGACTTCTGGGTTATGTGCCTGGGGTAACCCCTTCTATGAAAATTGGTGGCAAAATTTGTCAGGGTATGTTGGAATTCAGATTCATCTGTAACTATGCGTTTAATGCGCATGAATTGACTTTTTGGTAGGGATTGTACCGTGTTCCTGGGGTGATTGGAGTCAAATCTCAAAAGAGTGTTTTTATCTGTAGGTTTGGTGTACAACTTGGTAATAAATCTATTGTTGCAGCGATATACCAACGTGTCCAGAAACTGTGTTTCTGTGTCAGAATAAGAGATGGTAAATTGTATGTCTGGATCCATGTTATTTAGAAAGTTGTGGAATGCTAACAATTCTTCCTCATCACCACCCCACGCCAGGAACACATCGTCTATGTATCTCCACCACGCAACAACATGGTCAGCGTGGTGGGACACATAGACATGTGACTCCTCAAGCGCGGCGACGTACAGGTTAGCAAAAGTGGGCGCAACGTTAGACCCCATCGCGGTCCCTTTCCTCTGTAAAAAGATTTTTTTGTCAAACATAAAAAAATTACATGACAACACAATATCTAGTAACTGAACCAGAAAGGTCTGACATGTTGGGGAGAGGTCAGAAGTATGGAGCACATGCTCAATGGCCCTAATACCCTTTTCATGTCCTATGGACGTATAGAGGCTAGCCTCTATACGTCCATAGGACATGAAAAGGGTATTAGGGCCATTGAGCATGTGCTCCATACTTCTGACCTCTCCCCAACATGTCAGACCTTTCTGGTTCAGTTACTAGATATTGTGTTGTCATGTAATTTTTTTATGTTTGACAAAAAAATCTTTTTACAGAGGAAAGGGACCGCGATGGGGTCTAACGTTGCGCCCACTTTTGCTAACCTGTACGTCGCCGCGCTTGAGGAGTCACATGTCTATGTGTCCCACCACGCTGACCATGTTGTTGCGTGGTGGAGATACATAGACGATGTGTTCCTGGCGTGGGGTGGTGATGAGGAAGAATTGTTAGCATTCCACAACTTTCTAAATAACATGGATCCAGACATACAATTTACCATCTCTTATTCTGACACAGAAACACAGTTTCTGGACACGTTGGTATATCGCTGCAACAATAGATTTATTACCAAGTTGTACACCAAACCTACAGATAAAAACACTCTTTTGAGATTTGACTCCAATCACCCCAGGAACACGGTACAATCCCTACCAAAAAGTCAATTCATGCGCATTAAACGCATAGTTACAGATGAATCTGAATTCCAACATACCCTGACAAATTTTGCCACCAATTTTCATAGAAGGGGTTACCCCAGGCACATAACCCAGAAGTCTATGGAGGATGTGTCTGGCATACCAAGAGAAAACCTTCTCATTAAACGTGTAGATCACAACACTGACTCCAGAATCCCATTTGTTACTCAATTCAATGGATTGAGTGGCCAGATTGCTAAAATTATTCATAAACATTGGGGGGTCTTTCAACGGGGACTTCCAGACATTGAGGATTTTCAGAATAGGCCCCTATTTTCCTATAAGAGAGCCCCCAATTTAAGAGACCGTCTTGTACATGCCGCTACACATAGTACCCCTGGACCCACACAACAATTGCTTCTGGGACCCCTGAGACCGGGTTGTCATACCTGTAGGAGATGCATTAATTGCAGGTATGTTATCAAGGGTGATACCTTTATCCATCCCACTACACGAAAAACATATCCCATCAGACAACACATTACATGTGAAACTGATTGGGTCATCTATGTTATTATCTGTCCATGTCCCATGATCTATGTTGGGGAAACATCACTAGACGTCAAGACACGCCTCATCCAGCATAGATACACGATAAGGAAAAAGAGATCAGATTTACCTGTATCTAAACATTTTTGTGACAAGAATCACCAAGAACAAGACCTACGCATTATGTTCATTGAACACATTACTTCTCCCACAAGAGGTGGGGATAGACTAGCAAGGCTGAAAAAACGGGAATTATACTGGATTTTTGAGCTTAATTCCCTGAAACCATTTGGTCTCAACGTAGATTTTAAAATCACTCCTAGAATTTGTGGATAAGGATTCACTTATAGCTCTGACTGAATCTGTTTTCCTCCTCTTCTTATATGTGGACCCATTGCATATATGGCATTTAATATATGTATGTTATTGGATATAATATATGTTATCGGATATTAATTTTCTTTTCTCTATATCTAGATATTCAAGCATTCTTATTTCTGGAATTGAAGGGAACACCACCACATGATGATCCAGAGAACGGACCTCCCATCGGCAAATATGTCCTACACTACCATTCAGACTATGAGTCTATACTGCGTTTTTTTGTTGCGTTTTTTTGTGACATGTACCATTACTGTTGGAGTCTATACGTCAGTAGGCACGGCTGGGATACTTACCTGGAATCCGTAGGTGGTTGAGTGAGTGGATTTAGTGGAGGTGATCCAGGGTTTGTTGTTTAGCGAGTCCGGGATCTCCATACACCGAGCGGTCACGTGTGTTGCTGTTTACAGCGGCCCGGATGGCTCGTTCCCGATCTCTTGTACCTCTACATGGTAGTACAGTATTGGTGTCCAGATAAGGCCGAGATTAAGTGTGCGCACCTGCTGAGAAGACGTTCTCCATTTACAGTTAGTTTATTTGTTGCCATGTACAGCATCGGCTTCGGCTAGCAATGAAGCGGTTAATCCAGCTGAATACGTCACAGTATGGATCGCGGATGTATGATCCTATGCGGTGACACTCTGAACATGCGCAGTTGGTCCTGGACAACGCCGAATTCACCATCTTGGGAGCCGCGGATATACTGACATCATGGTGGGTGATGATCCCTGAGATTCCGGATTCTTTGTACAAACCATGGACTTTTCTAAGGACTCAATGAATTTATGGACACTTCCCTAAACACTGTAACTGGTGATTACACATTCTTTATTTACACTGTACAGATTTGCACTGTAAATGATTGCCACTGCTTGAGATACACGTGTCGTTGTTTATTTTGATTCTGTTGACACTAATTGCTAAGTTGTTTCCACTGTTGCTAATGATCACTTGTATGTATTTATACTCACCTTATGCCATATGTGCTTGAACACTGCTTGAGAAAGGACTCATTGCGAGTTCGAAACGTTGCGGTTATGGGCAAATAAACCACAAGTTTTTTCACTATTTTTTTGAGTGCCACAGAGATTCTTTTGATTATCTATCTATCTATCTATCTATCTATCTATCTATCTATCTATCTATCTATCTATCTATCTATCTATGATATATTATCTATCTATCTATCTATCTATCTATCTATTATCTATCTATCTATCTATCTATCTATCTATCTATGTAGAAGAAAGTGAGCAGCACAGCTTGTAGCAGAGATGCAGGTGCCAGCGGTCGGGGTCCTGACTTCAGACCGTTCAAAAATATAAGTAGAAATTCCGCAGCACACAAGGTTGACATAAAAGTGAACTGTGATTTATTCAAAACATATAGGCAACACTCTTGGAGTGTTGCCTATATGTTTTGAATAAATCACAGTTCACTTTTACGTCAACCTTGTGTGCTGCGGAATTTCTACTTCTATCTATCTATCTATCTATCTATCTATCTATCTATCTATCTATCTCCTATCTATCTATGATATATTATCTATCTATCTATCTATCTATCTATCTATCTATCTATCTATCTATCTATCTATCTATCTATCTATCTATCTATCTATCTCCTATCTATCTATGATATATTATCTATCTATTATCTATCTATCTATCTATCTATCTATCTATCTATCTATCTATCTATCTATCTATCTATCTATCTATCTAAATCATATAGGCAGCACCCCGATGTGCACGAAGATAGGTGCCAGCAGACCGGACCGAGACCATAGGTCCAATTTAGCTATAAATCGATACTCCGCAGCACTCCAGGTAAGTTGAAAAAACGTGAAGTGAATTTATTGCATCACAAAAAACGAAACACAGCAACCAAGTAACAGGTGACACGACGTTTCGGCGTCCACATACGCAAGTGTACTGAATTAACAAACAATCTCTACTTAAATACACGTGCAGTAATTAAAAAATTCACATGATTGGTGTAAACAGTTGTCAATCACTTCCATGTGATCTTCCCCTTTCAATGTTAATAGCGTGCTGGTAGGTGCTATAAAGTGTCCATCATCATTAGTAATAAGAGCCAGACCGGCATCATCTGAGTGACTCAAAAAGGATGTGACGTAAGTGTCCATTCATAAAAAAAGTGTAACACACCACGAAGTGTATAAGAACTTAAATAAAGCGTAATATGTATTGTTCAATTATTTCACATGAAGCCAATTCCACTGGTCTTGTTATACTTCAAATCCAATGCTCACGTGACTGATCTGTAACTTCATAAACGTAAAACGATCTGTGGCGTAGATTGACCTTGACCGGGAAAGCCGCCTCCCCCCCGGAGTGTCTGGAGATCCTCCTCCCACAGGATGAGTATTCTCCAGCAGGAGCCGTACCAGCCCACAAGCATGGAAACACACCTATTGACGGTCGACTCCTCCTCCTCAGGTCTCTACTGTAGAGATAGGGTCAAATAGATTGAACGCAAAACATTGTTTGACCCTAAGGTTCATACAGATAAAATTGAATGTATACCCTTTGTCAGCACTTTTTCTCATCTATCTAAAAAAAATAACAGAATCATACTGAAGCATTGGTATATTGTAAAAGAACAACACAACACCATACCTGAATTCCAGATACCTCCTTTGTTCTCTTACAGGAGACCCAGGAATATACGGGACAGAGTGGTGACAACTGACGTGAACAAAACAGACAGTGTGAAACAACGTTTACTCACACCCGGCGGTAAGGGCTCTTACCCATGCCGAGTGTGTGTAAATTGTAAATACATGAATAAAGGCAACATATTTACACATCCTATGACTGGTAAAGAATACATTATACATCAATATCTGACGTGCAATACAGACTAGGTGATTTATGTTTTAATGTGCCCATGCAAGTTGCTCTATGTGGGGGAGACAACATTAGATGTCAAAACCCGCATAGGGCAACACCGATACAGTATTAGAAAGGGGAAATTGGATTTGCCTGTTTCAAAACATTTTGTTGAAGCTGGTCACACAGAGAAGGATTTACGTTTTATGTTATTAGACAGAGTTGCACAACCCAAAAGAGGAGGCAATAGAAAAATTGCACTGCTTCGGAAGGAACTCTTTTGGATTCATGAATTACGTACTCTCGCTCCACACGGTTTAAATATTGAGTATAAAATTAATAACTTAATGTTCAGATAGATACTTACATGCTGGGGGTCGTCCTGTCATTCTCTCCGTATGATTCTCTATGAGGAAATAAGATAACAAACAATTCTCGTTTATTGTTCATATATAACATATAATTTATTTTTCATTAACTTTGTATTTTTCTGTTTATTACAGATCATTGAGTTTGGAACTCTTGTAACACAGAAGGCAATACCACAATTATCGGACTGTTCAAACCAATGCAGAGATCGCACTTGGTCTAATTTGTTCTACGTCATTATGTGGTGGTCATTCAGACATTGCGGCTATGAGGCGGCCAAGACCGGAGGTGCGGCTGTACCTGAGGAGGAGGAGTCGACCGTCAATAGGTGTGTTTCCATGCTTGTGGGCTGGTACGGCTCCTGCTGGAGAATACTCATCCTGTGGGAGGAGGATCTCCAGACACTCCGGGGGGAGGCGGCTTTCCCGGTCAAGGTCAATCTACGCCACAGATCGTTTTACGTTTATGAAGTTACAGATCAGTCACGTGAGCATTGGATTTGAAGTATAACAAGACCAGTGGAATTGCCTTCATGTGAAATAATTGAACAATACATATTACGCTGTATTTAAGTTCTTATACACTTCGTGGTGTGTTACACTTTTTTTATGAATGGACACTTACGTCACATCCTTTTTGAGTCACTCAGATGATGCCGGTCTGGCTCTTATTACTAATGATGATGGACACTTTATAGCACCTACCAGCACGCTATTAACATTGAAAGGGGAAGATCACATGGAAGTGATTGACAACTGTTTACACCAATCATGTGAATTTTTTAATTACTGCACGTGTATTTAAGTAGAGATTGTTTGTTAATCCAGTACACTTGCGTATGTGGACGCCGAAACGTCGTGTCACCTGTTACTTGGTTGCTGTGTTTCGTTTTTTGTGATGCAATAAATTCACTTCACGTTTTTTCAACTTACCTGGAGTGCTGCGGAGTATCGATTTATATCTATCTATCTATCTATCTATCTATCTATCTATCTATCTATCTGCAGTGTCCCAGAACAGCCCTTCTTATGTTCACACTTTTATTATAACCAGTTCTGTTCTGGAAAGCTATGGTCCACTGCAAACTGCGTGTATTGTGTCACCCCTGCAGTATTCAGGTCTGCTATTTCCTTCATTTATTGCATGTGTATTCAGGTATCAGTGTCTAATGGGATTATGTCGCCTTCTAGTGTTCAAGTATGGTACTTCTCATGTATATTTCTCTGTATATGCCTAATGGTGTGATGATGCAATGGCTGGATGTCACGTGACTGTGCCCTGCTTCCATGGTAACACCAATGGTCATCGAGCTTTTGGCTGGGGTTACCATGTGACTTCCTGTGTTACCTCAGTCTATCTCCTGTCCCATAGGGAATAGGTTGTGTGTTTGTCCTCTCTCCCTGCTAAGAGAGAGGCCTGCGTTGTGCTCTGCTGCTTCAGTCCACTGGCTGTGTTCCTGTCTCAAGTCTCAAGATTCTCATCTGGGTGTCGATTCTTCAGTCATTCTTCAGTTCCTCTCATCATCATCTTCTCTAATCATCAACAGCAAGTATTTCATTCAAGTCTCATTCCACCCAGCATCTCAACTTCAGTTTCACTACTACTCCCATCATTTAGCACGCTACTCTCACAGCCTATTGCAGCATCACCCATTACTCTGCTTTATTCAAGTTTGCCTTATTCCCGGTTGCATCCGGAGAGACTGTTGCTACTAGTTACCACCGTTACAATAAATACACAACTACCGTTGTTTCTGAACCTTGGCATTGGTGTGATCATTGGTGCCCTGACTAAGGACAACGAAGAATCGCATGCCCAGTATTCCCGCATGGTCAGGAGCCCGGTTTCCAGCTGTATCACCCTCGTGCCTACACCGTGACCACATTATCCTACAGCTGCCCCGATTCCTGCCTGTTAGCACCATCTATACTGCGGAGTGGCCCCTAGGGGCCAGGGCGTTGCATTTTGGCGTCACAAACAGGATCTTATCTATGTTGTGCCGACTACCAGTATTCTCGAGGCGCACTACAACCCCCAGAAAGACTTTGCTCAAGACCGTGCTGCGGTCCAGAAGGGGGTTAACCAGTGTATTGGTGGATGTCCCGTGCGCGCACTGCTCAAGCCCCGCCTCCCGGCCTTACTGTGTCGCAGCCTCCGTTGCCGGTGGGAAGGAGATTAGTGTCGCACCACCGGAAGTCCCCGAGCCCGACTTCCGCCATCACCGCAACCCCGGCCATCCGTATAGCTGTGCCCATCGGATCCACTGCTCTCTTCTCTCATCACCGCGGCTCACTGGGCCGCCTACGCCCGCTGCGCTCCTGTCCTCCGGGTTCAGCCTGCGCTTCAGCAGCAAGTACACCTCTTAAAGGCGCAGTACCCTTGATTCTGCCACCATGTCCACGGCTCACAGTAGTGACTCTGATGGCTCGGGCAGCCCGCCCGCATCGTCTACTGACCTCCTCGCTCCAGCAGCAAGGGTCCCTGCTGCTGGTCTTGCACCCATGATTACTGCCACAGTGCCATTCTTTATCGGGCCTTCCAATCTCCCCAGTTATAAAGGGGAACCCCACACTCTAGCTGCCTTCAGAGAAAAGATTGCACGCACTCTTGAACTTGTCTCACTCTCTCCCACTCAGCAGGTGCAGTTGCTGCTAGGACAACTCGAAGGCCCCGCCGCCGAGGAGGTGCGGTCATGGCCAGCTACTGAAAAGTCTGACGTGCAACAGATCCTTAACCGCCTGAGCAGGGAATTTGAGGTACAGTCACCCACAGAGGTCCGCCTCAAGTTCTACGATCGACGCCAGAAGCCAGGTGAGACTCTCAGAGACTATGCACTTGCACTCCAATCTGCTTACCGGGCCCTACGCCAAGTTGATACCATAGACCCCTCAGCCGCTGAAGGCATAATTACTGATCGCTTTATAGAGGGAGTGGACTCCAGGCTAATCCAGAGTCAACTACGCATGCTAGCCGCTCAAAATCCTACCATGTCCTTCCTGGGCTTCAAGACCTTGGCCCTACGGGTGGTTGGAATTGACACTCCCTGTGCTGGCTGTATTGCAGGCCCAACTCCCGTAGATCTGGCGGGGGCCACTCCCGTACCTCCAGTCTCACATGTGGCTACACCTGTTCCCGCAATTCAAGCCTCACAACAGCCTGCATTTGCTAACTCTCCGGTTACCCCTGACCTCCTTGCCCAGGTGGTTGACTCCCTCTGCCAAGCTATAAGGGGACTGCAAGGGGCCTCCTCCACGTCCCTGTCCCAGGACCCTTGCCCTGAGTACCCGAGTCCTGATAGGCCTCCGCCCCAAAGACTCAGGACCCCTGAATGGCCTTACTGCAGCTTTTGTAGGCGACATGGAAACTACCGGTCCCAGTGCTTTCAGTTAAACGGGCTACCCCTGGGTCCGAGGGCCAACACCCAGGAGGTCAAACCCCAGGCCCGCAGGAATCACAGTGGTTCTCCAGGTTCCTCTCTCAATGACAGCATGTAACTCTCTGGATAGGCAATGTCCCCCTGGAAGCCCTTGTAGACACAGGTTCCCAAGTGACTACCATACCCAGGCACATTTTCGAGGAACATTGGGACCTGAGGGCGTTAGGCCTGGTTGAGTACCGTTTGAAGTTAATTGCTAGCAATGGCCGACCTTTCTCACAACTAGGCTACTGGGAGCCTACCATTTGTATTGGTAACTGGGAGTTACCTCGTCAAGGTGTGATTGTTACTGAAGCTCAGGGGGATAGTGGTACTACTGTTCTAGGCATGAATGTTATTCGCCATGTATTTGCTGAACTGTTAGATGCTCTGCATGCCTCTTTGTCTCATGCCTCTCCCCACTACAGGCAAGCTGTTCAGAAGACGATCAAAGCGCTCACCGCTCAGCAGAAATTTGTCAATCACCGTGGGAAGATTTGTCGTGTCCGTACTAGAGATGCTCGCCCAATCACTATCCTAGCTAACAGTGAGACCCTTATCTGGTGCAGGGCTCGACCTAAGTTTACTACAGTTGCCATGCTCCACCAACTCGACCCTGAGGATCTCATATGTGAAGAGACTATTGCCCACCAGAGGTCGATTAGGACATCATCAGGAGAATCAAAACAGTCCCGCGCTCCTTGGTGGGATGCCCTCAACATCGGGGATGCCAACACCCCAATCAAGCATATTCAGGGGGTACTCAAAGTTGCCAAGCGCCATCACGAGGCCTTCAGCAAGCATTCACTTGACTTTGGTAAAACTGGTCTGGTCCAACATCGAATTAATACCAAAGATCATCCTCCTATCAAGGAGAAGCACTGGCCTATTCCGCCTGCCAGCTATCAGCAGGTGAAGAAACTGCTCCAGGAAATGAAGGACACCAACGTCATCCAGGAGAGCCAAAGTCCGTGGGCTGCCCCTATCGTCCTCGTTAAAAAGAAGGACGGCAACATCAGATTCTGTGTTGACTACCGGAAGCTGAACACCATTACTCACAAGGATGCCTATCCGCTGCCTCGTATAGAGGAATCTATTGCTGCTCTGGGTTCAGCCGCCTACTTCTCAGCGTTGGACCTCACCAGTGGGTATTGGCAGGTGCCCATGGCCCCGGAAGACCGGGAGAAGACAGCGTTTACTACCCCCATGGGACTCTAGGAGTTCACAAGTATGCCGTTTGGGCTCTGCAATGCCCCCGCCACATTTCAGCGGTTAATGGAGAGGTGCCTCGGTCACGTCAACTTCCAAAGTGTATTGCTCTACCTGGATGACGTCATTGTCTATTCTCGCACTTATGAGGACCATATTCATCACTTAGCCGAAGTGTTTCAAGTCCTTATTGACCATGGCCTCAAGATCAAACCGTCGAAGTGCCACCTCCTCAAACCGCAGGTGAACTATTTGGGGCATGTCGTGAGTGCCGAGGGGATACAACCTGACCCCGAGAAGATCTCGGCTGTGGAGAGTTGGGGCATTCCCAAGACGGTGAAAGAGGTGAGAAGCTTCCTTGGATTTGCGGGCTATTACCGCCGCTTCATACCCCACTTCGCCCAGGTGGCTGAACCACTCAATGAGCTACTCCGTGGCTGTCCTCGAGAGAACTACAGTCGACGGCTACCCATAGAGTGGTCTGAACATCAGGAGACGGCGTTTCAAACCCTGAAGGCCCTGTTGATCTCGCCTCCCATCCTGGCTTACCCTGACTATAGTCAGCCTTTCCATCTCTACACAGATGCCAGCTTCCAAGGCCTAGGGGCTGTCCTGTCTCAAGTCCAGGGTAATCAGGAGAGGGTTATTGCCTATGCCAGCCGAAGTTTAAGAGGTGCTGAGAAGAATGACAGTAACTACAGCTCGTTTAAATTGGAGTTACTTGCTCTGGTGTGGGCCGTTACTGAAAAATTCAAAGATTACCTCGCGGCTACACTGTTCACTGTCTATACGGATAACAACCCGCTAGCTCACCTCAATACCACGCGACTGGGCGCTCTGGAACAGCGTTGGGCCTCTAGGTTGGCCAACTTCAACTTCGAAATCAAGTATCGAAGCGGCAAGGCCAATGTGAATGCTGACCTGCTGTCTCGACTGCCTAGAGGTGAGGAAGCCCCAGAGGATGACGACTGGGAAGATGTAGAGATGCCTCCTTTTTATCAGAGATTCGCTACCCAGAGTACTACCACGGCGGTCAAAGAGAGCGAGACGTCCCCTGACCCCGGGCCCTATCAAGATTTGTCCAGATGGCAGACCATCCAGAATGAGTCTAGAGTCTTGGGGGAAATCTATGACTACTTGTCTTCTGGGAGAGTCCCCATGAGAATCAAGAGGCCCTATCCAGACGTTGAACTGAGACGTCTCTGGAGACAGAGGAATCGGCTCTTCCTTCATAGGGGCCTACTTCTAAGGAATTCGTTGGACCCCGTCTCTGGAGAACGATGCCATCAGATCTTGATTCCCCGGCGAGACGCCAAATTGGTGTTAGATGCCTACCATGACCGTTCCAGCCATTTCGGGGTCCATAAGACTGAGGCGACCATCCGTCAACGGTTCTATTGGATCGGGATGCGGGCTGACATTGAGAACTGGTGTGCTGAATGCCCCGCCTGTAAAATCTTCAAGGCGGGAGGAAGAGAGGCCCGAGCTCCCTTGCATTCCATTGTGTCCCACCGGCCAAATAAGCTTGTTGCCTTGGACCATGTTAAGTTGGCCCCGACGAGATGTGGATACACCTATGCCCTGACCATGGTCGATCACTACTCCAAGTGGGTAGTCGTGGTACCCGTCCGAGACTTGACTGCAAGGACCACAGCCATCACTTTCTACAAAGAATATGTGAAACACTACGGCTGTCCTGAGTCCCTGCTCACAGACCGAGGCCCGGCTTTCGAATCTCAACTCTTCCATGAGCTATGCACTTACCACGAGTGCAAAAAGCCTTGTACCACGGCCTATCACCCGCAAGGCAATGGTCTCTGTGAGAAAGTCAACCAGGTCTTCATCAACATGCTAAGAACAGCTTCGGTGGCAAAACGGGTGGAATGGCCTCACCTGTTGGATGAGCTGGTGGAAATCTATAACAACACCACTCATTGCTCTACAGGCTACTCTCCTTTCTATCTGATGTTCGGGCGCCAAGGTCAGCTTCCTCAAGACCGCGCGCTTGGAGTTCAAGTAACTGACACTGTCAACCCTCTGCCTGATACCGACTGGGTCCAAGAGCACCAGAGGAGGATTCAAGACGCCCGAGAGATTGTCGAGCAGAAGATGGGAGAGGCCCACCAGCGTCAGGAAGATGCTTATAATCAAGGGGCGCATGGCACACCACTAAGAGTGGGGGACAGAGTCTGGCTCAAAAAGTATCACCGCACCCACAAGTTGGAAAGCCTATGGGAGCCTGAACCCTATATAATTTCTGCTATTCCCTATCCAGAGACTGACGTGTATGAGGTCAAAAAGCCAGGTCTGGCCCCTCAAACTGTACACCGGAATAGGATAAAGCGCTGTCCAGCACCTGTACAGGCACTTCCGCCAGTCTCAGAGGCTCCATCTAAACCGGCCTCTCTTGAGGATATGTTCCGAACTGATCCATTCCTCATGGCCATTGGCTACCAGGGAATTCCTATGAGCACCCCAGTTATCCTGCCTCCTGCGGCTCCGCCTCCTGCGGTTCCTCCTCCTCAACCAGCTGCTGTCAATGACCCCCAATTTGTTCCAGAGCAAGCTACTAATGAAGCCAACCTCATGCAGAGACGGTCTGAGCGCTCAACTCGGGGAACACTACCAATCCGCTATAGAGACCAAAGTCCTTAAACTGTTCCTGTTTTGTTTGTTGTTCCTGTGTGATTAAAAAGTTCTATGCAACGTTCAAGGTTCGTGCCTGGTCCTCCTGAATATGTTTCCTTATTATCATCCAGCTATGTGCTGATGGACACTCATTGACCAAACTGTTCTTCAGTGCCTGTCCCAGAGCCTTTACATGGACGATGGTGTATATTGCCTAAAGAGACTCTACCAAACAGAGACACTTATCCAGTTCTTCCTAAAGCACTTTTCATGATTATGTGATTGTCAGAGGTTTATTAATGTATTTCATGATTGCACTTCAGTATTGCACTTCAGTAGTCAAAAGTCTATTTTCTTGTCAGAGTCATATATATATATATATTTCCTACCTCTGAGTAAGCAGACAAGTCATTTAGATAGTCTCAGAGTAAAGTGTGTCTTTTGAAAAAGTATTTTCTCACAGTGTATATTTTCATATAGTCAGACAGTTTCCTCCTCCTCTGAGTAAAGAAGTCAGTCTACATATTTATATCTATAGCCTCAGAGAAAGTGTATTTTCTAAAGCGTGTATTTTTCAGAAGAATCTTCTATTTTCTCCATGCATAGGATTATTATATCTACAGCTGGAAAGAATATTGGAGCCAGTTTTCTTCAGATGTCTTTAGAGTTATCTGAGCCAATCCTCCTCCAGACCTCGCAGTATTTGTTGTCTTTTGTATTTCCTTTCCTTTGTTTCCAGTGTCTGTTCACCTCTGTCTTGTCCCTACACACCGTAGTTACTACACATAGTCCTACCTAACATTCACACTTGTCCATACATATTGCACCTTAGATACCTTTTCGTGTGTTTGGCCTATTGAGTAATTGTGTTGTATGATTGACTGGTATGAAAGGGAGCTCCCCATGTATGTTTGCTTTTGTTATTTAATTCTTTCTCTTCCAGGTGTCCAAGTCACTTCACACAGACACCCAAGGCAGTACACAGGTCTTCACAGTTTTCTTTCCAGTAGGGTAACTCATTGTCATTGGAAAACCTACTGTCTAACTGGCTGGAATATGGAGGGTCACCCGCCAGCAGTTAAGTAGTCCTGACTTCCATGTCAGATGGTCCACGCACTAACTACCTGTAACCAGAGTACGTTAGGCACCCCTAGGTGAAGTCCTGCCACTAGGGTTTTCTTTCTCTTCTTATTGTCTCTTGTCACCTGTGCCTTGAGCGTGGGAAACACACATCTACATACTCACTCACACTCACATTCTTTCCTCTTGTCTTGTTGTCCCGGTCCTCTATGTTCATTCGGCCACATCTACCTCAACTTGTGGTTCGCCAAGGTTGGCTCATTTCTAGTAGGGTGGTATGCAGTGTCCCAGAACAGCCCTTCTTATGTTCACACTTTTATTATAACCAGTTCTGTACTGGAAAGCTATGGACCACTGCAAACTGCGTGTATTGTGTCACCCTGCAGTATTCAGGTCTGCTATTTCATTCATTTATTGCATGTATATTCAGGTATCAGTGTCTAATGGGATTATGTCGCCTCCTAGTGTTCAAGTATGGTACTTCTCATGTATATTTCTCTGTATATGCCTAATGGTGTGATGATGCAATGGCTGGATGTCACGTGACTGTGCCCTGATTCCATGGTAACACCAATGGTCATCGAGCTTTTGGCTGGGGTTACCATGTGACTTCCTGTGCTACCTCAGTCTACCTCCTGTCCCATAGGGAATAGGTTGTGTGTTTATCCTCTCTCCCTGCTAAGAGAGAGACCTGCGTGTGCTCTGCTGCTCCAGTCCACTGGCTGTGTTCCTGTCTCAAGTCTCAAGATTCTCATCTGGGTGTCGATTCTTCAGTCATTCTTCTCATCATCTTCTCTAATCATCAACAGCAAGTATTTCAGTCAAGTCTCATTCCACCCAGCATCTCAACTTCAGTTTCACTACTACTCCCATCATTCAGCACGCTACTCTCACAGCCTATTGCAGCATCACCCATTACTCTGCTTTATTCAAGTTTGCCTTATTCCCGGTTGCATCCGGAGAGACTGTTGCTACTAGTTACCACCGTTAAAATAAATACACAACTACCGTTGTTTCTGAACCTTGGCATTGGTGTGATAATTGGTGCCCTGACTAAGGACAACGAAGAATCGCATGCCCAGTATTCCCGCATGGTCAGGAGCCCGGTTTCCAGCTGTATCACCCTCGTGCCTACACCGTGACCACATTATCCTACAGCTTCCCCGGTTCCTGCCTGTTAGCACCATCTATACTGCGGAGTGGCCCCTAGGGGCCAGGGCATTGCATATCTATGATATATTATCTATCTATCTATCTATCTATCTATGATATATTATCTATCTATCTATCTATCTATCTATCTATCTATCTATCTCCTATCTATCTATCTATCTATCTATCTATTTATCTATGATATATTATCTATCTATTATCTATCTATCTATCTATCTATCTATCTATCTATCTATCTATCTATCTATCTAGAATAGAGAAAGAAGCCGCACATCCAAAACTAGATGAATGGGTGCTTGCCGAGTAAGTCCTTTGGCCAGGGATCCCCAATGCACGTAGCAAAATCCGCAGCACACCAAAAGAAATTGCAAGGTGATTTATTCCATGAGAAGTGCAGGTACCTGCACTTTTGATGGAATAAATAACCTTGCAATTTCTTTTGGTGTGCTGCGGATTTTGCTACCTATCTATCTATCTATCTATCTATCTATTATCTATCTATCTATCTATCTATCTATCTATCTATCTATCTATCTAAGAAATTCAGAATGAATGCAGCACTCTTGTAGCGATGAATGTGGTGCCAGGCGGTATATACCAGTGACCACCCGGTATAAGTTATATAAATCAGAAGAATACCGCAGCACTCATGGGATAGAATTCAACACAACGTGTTTATTTCCCCAAACCGCGACGTTTCGCTCTCCACACTGAAAAAGCTCTCAGTGTGGAGAGCGAAACGTCGCGGTTTGGGGAAATAAACACGTTGTGTTGAATTCTATCCCATGAGTGCTGCGGTATTCTTCTGATTTATCTATCTATCTATCTCCTATCTATCTATCTATCTATCTATCTATCTATCTCCTATCTATCTATCTATCTATCTATCTCCTATCTATCTATCTATCTATCTATCTCCTATCTATCTATCTATCTATCTATCTATCTATCTATCTATCTCCTATCTATCTATCTATCTATCTCCTATCTATCTATCTATCTATCTATCTATCTATCTATCTATCTATCTATCTCCTATCTATCTATCTATCTATCTATCTATCTCCTATCTATCTATCTATCTATCTATCTATCTATCTCCTATCTATCTATCTATCTATCTATCTATCTCCTATCTATCTATCTATCTATCTATCTCCTATCTATCTATCTATCTATCTATCTATCTATCTATCTATCTATCTATCTATCTTTGTGTTTATGCTTCCTTATTTTGATAGATTATTATGATTATTTTTATTATAATGATTATTATTGCACTACTATTCTGATGAAGAGGATGTGATCCTCGAAACACGTAAATTGTGCATTTTTACAATAAACATTTTAACTTTTTCTCTGCATCTAATGTTGGAGTCTGCTGGGCAGAGCTAACCTTCATGGAATAGTTGCACACAAACTTTTTCCTCTTTATAACAATGACCTTTCCTTATGAATGACGGAAAGCCAAAATCTAGGAAACTCCATGGAATTGATAAAGAGGAGGAGGGAAGAAAAAGTAAGGGAAGGAAAAAGTAAAAGAAGATAATGGACTGGACAAGAAACCGGAAAACGAAAAAAAAAAATGAAAAAAATTATAAAAGGAAGAAAAAAAGAACAAAAGAGAAAGAAGGGGGTAATTAAATAAAATAAAATAAAAGAAAGATAAATAAATAAACATGGGAAAAGAATAAAAAATGAAGAAAATTAGGAAAAAAAGACAAAAATAGATAAAATAAAAATGAAAGAGTAAGAACGCATAGAAAGAAAAAAGACGTTCAACTATTATTTCCTTATAACAATTAACTGATTTACAAATAGATGTAATCAATGAAAACATGTAGGAGAGCAGCACCATCTAGTGTCCAACACTTAGTAGTACATAAGTATAGCGCACATACAGCATTGGTAGGAAACAAAAGGATGGTGTAAACAATAAGGAACAGTGTCGCAAAACAAGAGATTTGACATATAAGTTAGTAGTGTTCACTTAACTTCTGATCTGACATACACTATATTTATTGAAATTAAATCTGTCTGGGAATCTTGTATTAAAGGGGAACTAGGTGAGCCTAATGTAACCTGCTGATGGCCCCCCCAGCCGGGAGAACGGAATGCCGAGGGACGGCGCAGGGTCATATGAATATTGGGGGGGCACAAAGATACTGGCAGAGCACGGAGCCAGTGGGTGCTGTGAGCCGTAGCTACCATGGAGGTAGACCACGTCGTGCTGGAGGGGCCAAGGCCCCCCTGCCGCACGGGCCCCATAGAAGTTGCATGGTCTGCCTCTATGGTAGCTACGCCACTGGCGCATTGGGGCGCTGAGGAGGAAGGTATGTCTTCTCGGCACCGTTCCGTGCTGTTAGCAGTTTAATCCTCGGTCCGGAGCACCGCTAGAAACACTGCCCTGACCCATAGCACCGATCCAGCCGCCCGCTCCATTATCATTAAAAAGGAGCAGGCCAGATCGGTGCTATGGGGGCGGGGCAGTGCTCCTAATGGAGCTCCGGACCGAGGATTAAACTGCTAACAGCACGGAACGGTGCTGAGGAGGAAGGTAAGAGACATACCTGCATCCTCTGCTGCCCAAGCGTAATAGGGACATATCAGTAGGTAAGATTTCTGTAACCCGCTGATAGTTCCCCTTTAGGGTACAAACCCACTTGACATATTTACTGCGTGAATCAGTCTTAAAAATAAGCAGGCAAAACGCAGGTTGGCTTTATACAATTGTTCTGCGTTAAAATACGCAATTGCGTATTTTTGAAGCGTGAAGCTACATGCGTTTTTCGCACAGGTTGTTAACAACTGATGCTTTGCTAACAACAAGCTTCACGCTTCAAAAATACGCAATTGCGTATTTTAATGCAGAACAATCGTATAAAGCCAACCTGCATTTTGCCTGCTTATTTTTAAGACTGATTCACGCAGCAAATACGTCAAGTGGGTTTGTACCCTTAAGATACAAAATCCAGTAAGCTTTTCTAGTAAAAAGGATTTGCCGCCCATTACTACCTCTGAGATTCTGGAAGAAAAAAAAAAGGCGTTTAAATGACTGCCATGTTTTTCTATGAAATGTTTTGCTGCTTGTGAGGTTTTGAGCTTTTAATCCTAATATTATATATGTGTTCTCAGTTGTGTGCTAATATACTGCTGACCTCCCTCTGCAATGGCTGGGATAGGAGAAAACTCAAATCATGGCTGTTTAACTCCTTAGATGCTGCAGGCAACTATGACATCTAAGTGGTTCAACAGTAAAACAGGTTACTGATAGTGGCAGGGGGTCTAACATGTAAGCAAGGAGAAGTTTAACCCTTTGTTTTAGAGAAGGACGGGTGTGGAACATGGCAGACCACAGCTGGTGTTACTGCTGACAAGCATGGTGACCCCTGATTACTAGTCACATCCTCTCCATAGAAACGTACTGGGAGGAGGATGAGAAGAAACAATACATTTTGGTCGGATGACATCTGTAGGGAGCATTGCAATACTAATCTGCCGAAGATGATTTCTTCTAAATATAATTTCCCCCCAGCCCACCCCGGGCGTGTGAGCAGATGAGCAGCCAGCGTGCTCCGCTCTATTGTCCTTTCCCGCCCTTTGAGGAGGATGCTGTTTCCATGGTGAAGTTAGATGTCGCTATGGCAGCCAGCTGCGTTCTATAAGGTGAGAATTATTGGTCGTCCAATTTCCTGCTGTTGCCAATCACAACGTATACAAAGCCCGAACCCCAATCACCCGGGAAACTGCTCGCTGCTCACAACTGGGAGATTTGTGCTGGGGATACAGGTGAGGTGTGTGGCGTCTCTCTCGTGATATTATAAGTCTGTCGGGATATTATAAGTCTGTCGGGATATTATAAGTCTGTCGGGATATGTCAGTGTCCAGATAAGTTATGTAATTGTGCTGATGATGTCATTGTTTACTGTGTGTTTTCTGTAACTAAGTAACTTTCTTCTTATAACTTTTATGCCCCATCTATGTATGGACACACTGCATAACTACTACTCCACTCATCCCCCATCTCCCACCTTCATTGCCCATCACCCATCAATCTACTTGTTGCCCAATACTTTTCCCAAGAATGCCGCCCGCTTACCCATCAACCCATATGTGCGCTGCTGTTTGCCCCCTCCCCAATCTCTCTATAGACTGTAGCCTATTGTTATTATATGCAGTATTCCCTTTACTCTTTTCTCCTGTCTTCTCTTGCTATTACTGTTTCTCCTTCATATGTTCTGTCATGTTCCTTCTACTTTCACCATTAACTGTACTGTTTTATTCAATCTTTACTTTTACTCCATTGCTTCTGACATCTCTCCTGTCCCCTCACTCCTCCTGACTCTCTTCTCACCCATATGCTTCCATTCAACCTTGTTATCCCTGTACTGAAATATTCTGACCAAGGTAGATTTGTTCCTCTACTATCTCCATAGTCCAGTGCTACTCCCACCTCTACTATCTCCATAGTCTAGTGCAGACCCCTCCTCTACTATCTCCATAGTCCAGTGCAGACCACTTCTCTACTATCTCCATAGTCCAGTACAGACCCCTCCTCTGCTATCTCCATAGTCCAGTGCTACTGCCACCTCTACTATCTCCATAGTCTAGTGCAGACCCCTCCTCTACTATCTCCATAGTCCAGTGCAGATTACTTCTCTACTATCTTCATAGTCCAGTACAGACCCCTCATCTACTATCTCCATAGTCCAGTGCAGACCACTTCTCTACTATCTCCATAGTCCAGTGCTACTGCCACCTCTACTATCTCCATAGTCCAGTACAGACCCCTTCTCTACTATCTTCATAGTCCAGTACAGACCCCTTCTCTACTATCTTCATAGTCCAGTACAGACCCCTCCTCTACTATCTTCATAGTCCAGTGCAGACCACTTCTCTGCTATCTCCATAGTCCAGTGCAGACCACTTCTCTGCTATCTTCATAGTCCAGTGCAGACCACTTCTCTGCTATCTTCATAGTCCAGTGCAGACCACTTCTCTACTATCTTCATAGTCCAGTGCAGACCACTTCTCTGCTATCTCCATAGTCCAGTGCAGACCACTTCTCTACTATCTCCATAGTCCAGTGCAGACCACTTCTCTGCTATCTCCATAGTCCAGTGCAGACCACTTCTCTACTATCTCCATAGTCCAGTGCAGATTACTTCTCTACTATCTTCATAGTCCAGTACAGACCACTTCTCTGCTATCTTCATAGTCCAGTGCAGACCACTTCTCTGCTATCTTCATAGTCCAGTGCAGACCACTTCTCTACTATCTCCATAGTCCAGTGCAGACCACTTCTCTACTATCTCCATAGTCCAGTGCAGACCACTTCTCTACTATCTCCATAGTCCAGTACAGACCACTTCTCTACTATCTCCATAGTCCAGTACAGACCCCTCCTCTACTATCTCCATAGTCCAGTGCAGACCACTTCTCTGCTATCTCCATAGTCCAGTGCAGACCACATCTCTGCTATCTCCATAGTCCAGTGCAGACCACTTCTCTACTATTTCCATAGTCCAGTACAGACCTCTCCTCTACTATCTCCATAGTCCAGTGCTACTCTCACCTCTACTATCTCCTTAGTCCAGTACAGAACCCTCCTTTACTATCTCCATAGTCCAATACAGACCCCTTCTCTACTATCTCCATAGTCCAAGGCTACTTTCTTCTAGTTCAGTACTGCTCTCTTCTCTACTATCTCCATAGTCCAGTTATGCTTTCTGCTCTCATATCTATGCATTGATTTCCCCTTTAAATTCATCCTATTCCCTTATATCCTTCTATAAATTTAAAGGGCTATTCCGATATATATCACATATATGACCTATCCACATTACAAGGTGTGGTGTCCCACTAGGGGTGTTACTATTATATACACCCTTCGCAAAAGTCTGTACTTTTTGTGGTCTTATTATGATAAAGGTAGTATTATAAGTTGACCACTAGATGTCGCTGTATTATGTATTGATGTATGGAAGCTGCACAGCTAAAGGATCGCAAAGGGTGATTGTGTTTGTGTGCACCAGAATCTGTGAACCAGTAGGATTTCTGCTTTCTTCTTTCCTATCACCTTTTCTCTCTATTCTTCTGTTGCACTCTGTTCACCCAATCACAGCACACTATACACGCTGTAGAGAAAGTTAGTCCCTTAAGTGGGGGAGGAGCATGAGCTTTCTGTTCGGGACAGCATGGAGGAAGGACGCAAGCTAGATAGCTCTCCACAGCAGCCTTGTCCAGGCCCTGGCCCTCTGCCAGGTCCCCACAGTTCAGTCTTAGACAGTGCCCCGCATGGGTAGGATGCAAGATAGCACACTGTCACCAACTTTCTTTCAAGTACCCACACAAAGCACTATGCAGTGTTAAACCTCTTAAGAGAGGACTAGCCAACAGATAACCCCAACCCACGCCGTAGACAAGGAGAAGTCACAGTGCAGGACAGTATCCACTATAGAGCCAAAGAGCTAGGAACTGATGCAGGTGGAGCAAAGTTACAGTAAGCCTATGAACTCCATCTCGCACCGCGGGTGTCAGCATAGAACCCTCAGCATTCCGCTCAACCCAGGTAACAAGGTCTGGGACCTGTGTCACCCATTAGTATGGTTCGGCCAACGCTAGTGGGCATAAGGTGGTGTGAAGACTTAGACAGAGGTCAATACACAGGAACAGGTGTTCTTCTTCTACAAGTACTCTGTTATATCCTCCAACATCCCGGCAGAGCACAGTTGCAGTAAGCCTATGAACTCCATCTCGCAGCGCGAGAACTCGTAACTGAGGCTCCACAGACCCCTCTTTTGCATATTTAAATTTATAGGGGGCATTGCATCAATGGAGACTCTTCAGTGAGTACTCCATTTGATTTTTTGTCGCTGGTCTCCCTGAGCTCAGCGATTGCTGTGTTTTGTTGGTCTATTTTTCATTGCCCATGTAAGCCAGAATCCTACTCCACACTGGCGAGGGGCAACTACCCTGAAATGGCTGTCTGTGGATGGATGCCTGCCTTGGTGAACCCTTTTCATGTCCTAATACTCGCCATTGAGTTAGACTTTGATGGAAAAGGGGCCACCCTGGTAGTTCCAATACTCGCAACCGAGTGGGACTTAAGGGACTACGTATCAGGGTGGTTTGGTGATCTCCCCACTGGGAGTCACCCCCTTGGCAATAGGCTTTCAAAACACAGGAATAGCCAGATATCCCTCCAGTGGAGGAGACTCGTAACTGAGGCTCCACAGACCCCTCTTTTGCATACTTCCACACTAAAAGCAGGCGTACCATCACACCTGTATCACGTGACAACATAATAAGGCCCGACTGTATCTCGGCCATCCACCACCGGAGTGGCGTCACACCACAACACCTAGCAAGTGACCGGCCGTCCCACCACTGTAACACCATCCGGGGGCTCACCACAATGGTACAAACGTCTGATAGATGCAGGTCGCACCTCTGGGACACCCACCTATTATCACCCCCTATATAATTCCTTCTGTATGTAAGTTTGCATAACCTTATACTTAGGCCATGCTATTAGTATAACCACATTTGTATGATCTCATTCTGTATGTATTCTGTGTTCTGTATTCCCTTCTGGGCATGGCTCCAGGATACAAGACGTAAGCTTTTAATTCTATTTACCCAAAATTGAGGGAGTTGGAGGAGACAATATGGTGAGGTATTGTTTTATAACGCTCCCTACACGTCACTCATTACTGAATTTACAACCTTAATAAGACAATTACCGCCTATTTCTATGTGATTTGCTTTTGTGAGATGGAAGTTTAGTAGTAATCAACAATTACATCGTCATAGAAGTAATTCTATGTAATACGATTGTGGGATCATGTACAGCGGAGAGTCATAGACGGGAGTCAGTATTCTCATTCTCGTATTCGTTCTCATCACTGACTGTCGCCTGAGTATCTCCTCCTGCTCTGTTGTGCTGCCTGGGAAATAAACTTGCCGGATTGATCAAGAACTTTGAGAGTCATCAGTTGGCAAAAATCTGGTGAAACGTTGAGTGGTCGTGTCCATGATGGCGACCTCCAGAGGAACCTAGAAGATTCTGAAAGAACACAGAACACTTAAGACAGACACTCAAGACACTCAAGACCCACAGAGCACTCAAGACACTCAAGACACTCAAGACCCACAGAACACTCAAGACCCAGAACACTCAAGACCCACAGAACACTCAAGACCCAGAACACTCAAGACCCGCAGAACACTCAAGACCCGCAGAACACTCAAGACACTCAAGACCCACAGAGCACTCAAGACACTCAAGACCCACAGAACACTCAAGACACTCAAGACCCACAGAACACTCAAGACACTCAAGACCCACAGAACACTCAAGACCCAGAACACTCAAGACCCACAGAACACTCAAGACCCACAGAACACTCAAGACCCGCAGAACACTCAAGACCCGCAGAACACTCAAGACACACGGAACACTCAAGACCCACAGAACACTCAAGACCCAGAACACTCAAGACCCGCAGAACACTCAAGACCCGCAGAACACTCAAGACACTCAAGACCCACAGAGCACTCAAGACACTCAAGACCCACAGAACACTCAAGACACTTAAGACCCACAGAGCACTCAAACACTTAAGACCCACAGAACACTCAAGACCCGCAGAACACTCAAGACACTCAAGACCCACAGAGCACTCAAGACACTCAAGACCCACAGAACACTCAAGACACTCAAGACCCACAGAACAGTCAAGACCCACAGAACACTCAAGACACATCTCATGAGTGCCCCCTTATCCTGTCTGAATCAAGGTTATATACTGAGTTATATTTCTCTATAGTAACCTTGCAAAGCTGTAAGAGAATGAGAGGGACGTCTGGCAGGTGTAACCACAAGGGTTTGGAGGGCAACCACACGGCAGAAACCTGAGTGCATGCAAATCCATCCGTATTGAGACATCTTGAGGTGTGAGTAAGTAACATCTATTCTTCACTGTATCAGCATTAAAAAATTATATATAGAGAGATAAAATATAGTTTTTAATCTTTATAACTAAAAGGACACAAAACCCTTCAAGGGGAGAATGAAGTTTGTTATCAAAGGGTTAACAGGGATAGAGAAGCTAAGACTCTTAAAGGGGTTATCCGTTATCTTAGGGCTGTCCGAGTCAGGAACTGTCCAGAGCAGTAGCAAGTAGAAAACCTCTCCTGCTCTGGACAGTTCCTGACATGGAGAGAGGTGGCAGCAGAGAGCACTGTGTCAGACTGTAAAGAATAAACCACTTCCTGCAGGACATACAGCGGCTGATAAATATGGGAAGACTTGAGATTTTTAAATAGAAGTAAATTACAAATCTATAAATAACTTTCTGAAACCAGTTGATTTTAAAGAAAAAGATTTTTGCCGGAGTACCCCTTTAAAATAGCAAAAGATGGTGGTAGAGCAGCGAGTAGATGGCTCTGTGCACAGAAAGAGGACCCAGCGCTCTGTGTGGAAGGGGGGCCGGTGAGTTTAATTTTTTTTTTTTTTTTTAGTGCATATGGGCAGTAGTAATAGGGGAAGGGGGGAAACTTATGTGTGGGGCCATATTACTTTATGGGGAAACGTGGGCATATTATGACATGCAGACACAGTTTAGGCCCATATTGGTGTATGGGGACACAAGTGTAACTGGGGGGCGCAAGTAGAGGGGCCATTTCCAGTGCCAGTGATGTCATCAGAGACTTGGATGTTGTGGTAAGGGGCTTCTACAGTCCTCCCTGAATTGTCACCAGACACTGGGCTTTGGCTACGGAGACAAAGTATTGCAGCATGTGGATGATTTACTTGCAGACCGCTGATGAGGAAGAATTCAAAGAGGTTTTAGTCAAAATGTGCTGAGCGCTAGACACAACTGAGCAGCGAGATAGAAGCCCACCAAGGAAAGGGTTAAGGCATCCCAAGCTGTCTCTGAAACAACCCGCATTACTGACTTAGGCTACGTTCACACTACGTATATTTTCGTAAACCTATGGCCGTTGTTGCCGGTTGCAACAACGACCGTGATTATTATGAAAATATTGCTGTTATATTGCCGTCTATGGAATCCCGGCCGGAGTGTATACACATGGTATACACTTCGGCCGGGATCCCTAGCGGAGCCATAGAAAACTGACATTGCAGTTTTCTGCGTCCGCTATTCATTGAATAGCGGACACAGAAAGCTCTGTCAGTGCACACTATGGAGTGTGCGGCTTCGGCCGTACGCTCCATTGTATGCAGTGGGGAGTTCTGATGCGGGTGTGCAGGGAAGCGCTCGCATCAGAACCCTGTGGCGCTAAAGATCATCCGATCGGTACTGTACTGATTTTTTCTGAGACTGGCCGTTCCGTGACCCGGCCGGGCCACGGAACGGCCAGTCTTATACAGCGTGTCACCATAGCCTTACAGTGAATTTGTCAGCTGCAATTCTTACTCCAAACTGATCACACCCTTAGACACTGTTAACTCAAGGGGACACTTGGTACCTTTAAGATACCCAGCTGTGCTTCCAGAACAACGAAAACATTTTTTATTCTCCAGTGCAAAGTGTCAAAGAGGTGTTCCCAAGCTCTTAAAGTTCTGAGAACTGTAATGCCTCCTCGCTCCCCCTCCCATCCTTGACCCTGCTTGGGGCTCAGGTTCTTACTGTCAATCAAATAGAAACAATGGTGGGAGGGGTAGCGATGAGGTATTACAGCTCTCAGAACTTCAGGAGCTTGGGAACGCCACTTTGACATTTCCCACAGGAAAATTAAAGGGGTAGTTTGCCAAATTTTCTTTCAAGATTTGTAATTTACTTTTATTAAAAAATCTCACGCCTTCCAGTACTTATCCTATATACGTATGTATATATCCTATATATACCTCTGTCACTGTTGCCCAAGGATCTTCTTCTGCTCTGTTCCACTGTCTTGGAAGCAAACTACTTGTACTGCCTTGAGCCATCTACTCCCAACCTGGAATACTCCTTTAATTTTCCAATCTTTACCCATACTCCTTCTGCTGATCTGTCTTCTCTCTTCTTGGCTCTTTGTGTCTTCCTTGTCCCGTTATATGGACTATTCTTGGTAGTTTAGGATCACCTACAACTGGATCAACCACTTTCATTCACGCAGCCATAAAGCTATATAATAAAATTCTATCTGCCTTCAGCCACAACTAGGGGGCGCTCACCACATACAGATTCATAAAGCTGCTTTTTAACTCTACAATAAATATAAAAATCAAATCCCTACCACCTCTCTGCACAATGGCCTCTATACAGGTCACAAAACATACATTCTATAGAAGTCAATAAGACCCCTCCAGTCTATTGTTTCTTGTGTCTGTGCAGTTGTTTTATTATCTCTCTATATGGCCAACAATATAATCTGGTCACAATGTCATTGTTATGAAGGATTAATAATTGTAATACTACCTGCCCTTCTATCCAGAATTACGATACCCCCCAGACTGTACAGCAGTAAGATGGAGAATAAGGCTCGATATGATACTAATATACAGGTGAAGAAGAACATGGACCAGGTCACCGATGAGGTGAGAGGGATTAGCGGCTATATATAAGCATCTATATGTCTGTCACTTTGTTTCTCCCTCTAGTGCCAGCAGTGTTATAACCGACCTATTCTTTCTTCTAGTCCCTGAATATTACACGTAATATGGTTCAACTGGTGGAAGAGGTGAGAGATGAAAGCCAAATGCTGTAGGTACAGATAGTGCTGCCTCCCTGTCTTTCCCTGTAAATGCTGTAGGTACAGATAGTGCTGCCTCCCCATCTATCCCTGTAAATGCTGTAGGTACAGATAGTGCTGCCTCCCTGTCTCTCCCTGTAAAAGCTGTAGGTACAGATAGTGCTGCCTCCCTGTCTCTCCCTGTAAATGCTGTAGGTACAGATAGTGCTGCCGCCCTGTCTATCCCTGTAAATGCTGTAGGTACAGATAGTGCTGCCTCCCTGTCTATCACTGTAAGTGCTGTAGGTACAGATAGTGCTGCCTCCCTGTCTCTCCCTGTAAATGCTGTAGGTACAAATAGTGCTGCCTCCCTGTCTCTCCCTGTAAATGCTGTAGGTACAGATAGTGCTGCCTCCCTGTCTGTCACTGTAAATGTTGTAGGTACAGATAGTGCTGTCCCCCTGTCTATCACTGTAAATGCTGTAGATACAGATAGTGCTGCCTCCCTATCACTGTAAATGCTGTAGATACAGATAGTGCTGCCTCCCTGTATATCCCTGTAAATGCTGTAGGTACAGATAGTGCTGCCTCCCTGGCTATCACTGTAAATGCTGTAGGTACAGATAGTGCTGCCTCCCTGTCTCTCCCTGTAAATGCTGTAGGTACAGATAGTGCTGCCTCCCTGTCTCTCCCTGTAAATGCTGTAGGTACAGATAGTGCTGCCGCCCTGTCTATCCCTGTAAATGCTGTAGGTACAGATAGTGCTGCCTCCCTGTCTCTCCCTGTAAATGCTGTAGGTACAGATAGTGCTGCCTCCCTGTCTCTCCCTGTAAATGCTGTAGGTACAGATAGTGCTGCCTCCCTGTCTATCACTGTAAGTGCTGTAGGTACAGATAGTGCTGCCTCCCTGTCTCTCCCTGTAAATGCTGTAGGTACAAATAGTGCTGCCTCCCTGTCTCTCCCTGTAAATGCTGTAGGTACAGATAGTGCTGCCTCTCCGTCTATCACTGTAAATGCTGTAGATACAGATAGTGCTGCCTCCCGGTCTATTCCTGTAAATGCTGTAGGTACAGATAGTGCTGCCTCCCTATCACTGTAAATGCTGTAGGTACAGATAGTGCTGCTCCCTGTCTATCACTGTAAATGCTGTAAGTACAGATAGTGCTGCCTCCCTGTCTATTTCTGGTAATGCTGTAGGTACAGATAGTGCTGCCTCCCTGTCTGTCACTGAAAATGTTGTAGGTACAGATAGTGCTGTCCCCCTGTCTATCACTGTAAATGCTGAAGGTAGAGATAGTGCTGCCTCTCCGTCTATCACTGTAAATGCTGTAGATACAGATAGTGCTGCCTCCCTGTATATCCCTGTAAATGTTGTAGGTACAGATAGTGCTGCCTCCCTGGCTATCACTGTAAATGCTGTAGGTACAGATAGTGCTGCCTCCCTGTGTATCACTGTAAATGCTGTAGGTACAGATAGTGCTGCCTCCCTGTCTATCACTGTAAATGCTGTAGGTACAGATAGTGCTGCCTCCCTGTCTCTCCCTTTAAATGCTGTAGGTACAGATAGTGCTGCCTCTCCGTCTATCTCTGTAAATGCTGTAGATACAGATAGTGCTGCCTCCCTGTCTATCACTGTAAATGCTGTAGATACAGATAGTGCTGCCTCCCTGTCTATCACTGTAAATGCTGTAGGTACAGATAGTGCTGCCACCCTGTCTATCACTGTAAATGCTGTAGGTACAGATAGTGCTGCCTCCCTGTCTATCACTGTAAATGCTGTAGGTACAGATAGTGCTGCCTCCCTGTCACTGTAAATGCTCTAGGTACAGATAGTGCTGCCTCCCTGTCTATCACTGTAAATACTGTAGGTACAGATAGTGCTGCCTCCCTGTGTATCACTGTAAATACTGTAGGTACAGATAGTGCTGCCTCCCTGTGTATCACTGTAAATGCTGTAGGTACAGATAGTGCTGCTTCCTTGTCTATCCCTGTAAATGCTGTAGGTACAGATAGTGCTGCCTCCCTGTCTATCACTGTAAATACTGTAGGTACAGATAGTGCTGCCTCCCTGTATATCCCTGTAAATGCTGTAGGTACAGATAGTGCTGCCTCCCTGGCTATCACTGTAAATGCTCTAGGTACAGATAGTGCTGTCCCCCTGTCTATCACTGTAAATGCTGTAGGTACAGATAGTGCTGCCTCCCCATCTATCCCTGTAAATGCTGTAGGTACAGATAGTGCTGTTTTTTTGTCTATCCCTGTAAATGCTGTAGGTACAGATAGTGCTGCCTCCCTGTGTATCACTGTAAATGCTGTAGGTACAGATAGTGCTACCTCCCCATCTATGCCTGTAAATGCTGTAGGTACAGATAGTGCTGCCTCCCTGTGTATCACTGTAAATGCTGTAGGTACAGATAGTGCTGCCTCCCCATCTATCCCTGTAAATGCTGTTGGTACAGTTAGTGAGTTGACCTCAGTCTTTCCATATTTCTGATTTTCCCTATAACTCCACATGGGGGCAGAGTAAGGACGCTGGAATAAAGATCCTGGTGATGCTGGATGAGCAGGGAGGTAAGAGCCACAACTCTCACGTCTACTTGTCTCCCATGATCCTCTGCTTGATCTTTTCTTCCTATACTACAGGCTTTTCTGTACCCTCCAACATGTACAGCCTCCCCCTCCCCTATAGTTGTACATTCTTATGCTGTGTAGGTTTCAGCTACAGATGCTCTCATACTCATGGCCACAGGGAGGCAGTCTGCAATGAGTGCAATGTAGGTTGTGTAACTCATGGGTAGAGCTCCTACTATCAACCATCATCAAAATTATTCTATGTAGTATGCTACAATATATAGGCATGTCTTTCAACCTGAGGCCCTCCAGCTATTGCACAACTACAACTCCCATCATGATGACAGCTGCGCTGTAGTTTTGCAACAACTGAGAACCACTAAAAACACTGATATTCTAATGTTACTACAGTGACCTCTAGTGGTGAAAATATAGCTTACAGCTACTATCTGTTCAAGTAGAAACATAGATGGAGCAGTCTGAAATGGAAGATGAAGTCTAAAGATGTATTATTTATAATTGCACCAGAATGATTCCATGTGCACATTGAGCTATTTTCTTAGTGGATTTCCATAGAGCATTTTTTGTGATCTGTTTCCAGAGCAGCTGGATCACATTGACAAGGGTCTGGACCATATAAACCAGGATATGAGAGAGGCAGAAAAGAACCTGACCGACATGGGTAAATGCTGCGGACTGTGCTCCTGTGACAGGTACATCTGCTAATAACTCAATCCCTATGACTATAAAACTTTATAGAATGTGATAAGGATGACAATAATCCACCATAATATGATATATTATCACCATAATGTGATATATTCAGAAGAAAAAAAAACATAGCTTCTTTCTTCTATAAACAGCAGCACTCCTGTCCTCAGGTTGTATGTGGTAATGCAGCTTAGTTCCATTAAAGTGAATGGCGCAGAGTTGTAATACCCCACATAACCTGAGGATGGGTGTGGCGCTGTTATTGCTAGTGTATTAGAGTATAGATTATGTTTGCTAGGCAATATAACCAGTGAATGTGAAGCCATAGGAGAGACCACTTTGACTTTCTTGCCTATTAGACGCTGTTACCTGTTTTGCTTGGAGACGCCTTAGTCATGGCTCAATCGTTTTTTCCCTTAGAGAAGTAACAGTATGTTATGTAATAGATGATGTTGTGCCCCCAAAAATGATTATCCTGACCCCAGACTGGTTATTCTGTCCAATCCCTCAGATTGATGAAGAGTGCGACGAGCAGAGCAGCCTGGGGGAAGTCAAGTGATGGGGTGGTCTCCACGCAGCCGTCTCATGTGGCTGATGAAAGAGAACGGATGATGATGAGTGGAAGTTATATCCGGAGGTAAAAAAATAAATATATACTGTGTATATATATATATATATATATATAATATTTTTTTTTCAAATTTCTTTAACAAGATTATATACATTTGTAATATAACTTTAATATATATATATTATAGTTATATTTAATTATATCTTATATTTAAATATTTTATATATATATATTTTTAATTATTTATATTGTTTATATAATAATATACAAACAATATATTTATATTATATTAAAATATTTTATATATATATATATATATATATATATATTTAACAGGGCTGCGCAAGCCCTGGTCCCTGCACAGTTACATATCACCAGCACTAGTGATACTTATTCCCCCGATGTCTATATAATGCATTAGCATATATAGACATTACACTGGGGGAAGCTGTCTATGTCAGTAGCGCTGCAGCCAGGACAGAGTGTAGCAGAGCGAGCAGGGATTGACAGATATCCTTGCTCCACTGTTCTGTAGCTGCAGCGCTACTGACACAGACAGCTTCCCCAAGTGTATTGTCTATATGCTAATATAGATAAGAATGGACATCGGGGAGGCTCAACAGAAGCAATGATATGCATCCCACAATTCCTGACGTGGCCAATGGTGGCAGCAGAGACTGTTTTGCCCTTTATTTTTTTATATTTTTTATTACAACTTTATATAAATTGATTAAACAAATGTGCATTTTTTTGTGGCCCATCGTCTGTTATAGGCCATATTATGGAATTCACCCATTCATCTACTAAGTGAATTTTTCAACACATTGAACCCATCATGATTCGGGAACCCCGGCTCCTATTGATCTACAACCTTCACAGGCCTTCTTGTTGTTGAGTGTTATTGCCATATATCTTATTCTCTGGCCTAGCGGTGGCCAGACTAGTCCAGCAGGCTCTTATAACCATGAGAAGACGTCCCACATATTAACCAACAGATATTCTGTTTATGTAGAATTACAAAGGATTCTCGAGAAGATGAAATGGAAGAAAATCTGACTCAAGTCAGCAGCATCGTGGGCAACCTCCGCAGCATGGCGCTGGATATCGGGAATGAAATCGATATCCAGAACAAACAGGTTGAAAAGATCATGGAGAAGGTGAGGGGGAGACATTGGGGGGGATTTATCAAACATGGTGTAAAATGAAACTGGCTCAGTTGCCCCTAGCAACCAATCAGATTCCACCTTTCATTCCTCACAGACTCTTTGGAAAATGAAAGGTGGAATCTGATTGGTTGCTCGGGGCAACTGAGCCAGTTTCACTTTACACCGTGTTTGATAAATCTCCCCCTAGGAGTTTATATATTTATAAAGGGTTTAGAGTTCCTTCAATTTTAGGTCCATCTAAACGTGTTTTATCGTCATTTCAGGTTGCAGTGAATCAAGATCGAATACAGGAGGCGAATACTAAGGCTAAAAAGATTCTGAAGAGCGTGTGAGACATTCCTTCAGTGTGTGTCCTCTGCTCGGGACCATCTACTATAGAGTCCTGTGAGAGTCATTGTATCTCAACCTGGTAGAAACATCTTGAGGCATGGGCTTTATAACGTAGATGTCTGTTCATTCACCTTACCCTAGTAAGACCTTCTTAGACACTCCTGGGACTATGATTGGGTAACGTGAACACTATGGGGAAGATTTATCAAACATGGTGTAAAGTGAAACTGGCTCAGTTGCCCCTAGCAACCAATCAGATTCCACCTTTCATTTTCCAAAAAGTCTGTGAGGAATGAAAGGTGGAATCTGATTGGTTGCTAGGGGCGACTGAGCCAGTTTCACTTTACACCATGTTTGATAAATCTCCCCCTATGTTCAGTAGTTAATAGCTATATGTGTCGTCTTCTGCATTAAAATAAATCTGCCAAACTCTAACAAGAATGGCTTCCAAGCACCTCGAAGCCTGCCATGAATCCTAAGTCCAAAAAGCGGTCAACTTTTTGTACTTTACCTTTAACGTACTTCATCTTTCCCAGGTAAACACTGGGATGACGGCTCTTTTTATCCAGGTTTATTCCGTTTGGCCACCACCATTTTAGACTGCAGGTAACCGAGTGTCAATCTCATCACTTAGGGTCCCATTAGTGTTGTTACGGGTGGGAACCCTGGCACAGAATTTGCCTTACGGACTGACTGTACGATAACCTTCTCTAATTTTGGTACTTTTCCATTCATGATCCTAGCCCTCACCTTCCGTTCACTCCTGATCCAGAGGCCCTGCCACATTAGTTCTATCTTGAACTACAAAACTTTATTGCTTGTGCCTTGTGTGTGCATGTGCCTTTATTATGTGTGGATAAAGAGTGCGTATGCTTTTTTCCATGTACCAGATTTGTAAAGATTGTCCTGCAATTTTTCTATTAAAGCACAGTAAAGTGATGAATGATGAGTTAACATTGTAGCCATTGTATTCATTTCTATCTGTAAAGTCAAAAAGAATGCTTCTACAGTGCAACCTACTTCTTGTTCTGTTTGTAGATCCCCCCACGCTCTTATCACAAAGGTCATGTTATTTTGTCTGGGAACATATAATTCTGAGGGCATGATACAAGTATAAGAAGGCCATACTCACCTACTCCTATCCCCCTACTTCCAGGTGTGACATCATCTGGTCCCCCGCTCATCACTGAGTCTTTCTACTTCTGAGACAGAGTCATTTCAGTAGGAACTGTCCATACAGCCAATCACAGACTAAGGGGCCTATTCCACGGAGCGATAATCGGCCGATCTAGTAAACGGCTGATCGTTCATTTAGGTTCAAACCTAAAATCATTGATCGCCACCCACGCATCGCTATGGGGAATAGCGGGCGCAGCGGGCGACCAACGATTTCAAAACATCATACATTACCTCACCAGGCTGCAGGTCTTCTCCTTCTCGCAATCCCGTGCCGCAGCAGCTTCAGAGCGCCCTGTCTGAGCTGACACTGGCCGGAACCGCCGCGGCTAGTAATTGGCTAAGTGGTCTGTCAGTTCAGACAGGCCGCTCTGAAGCTGCTGCGGCGCGGGATCGGGAGAAAGAAGGAGAAGACCTGCGTCTGGACAAGTAATGTATGAAACAAGGGCTGCAAGGACATCGGTAACGATTAGTTGCTAGGGGCAACTGAGCCAGTTTCACTTTACACCATGTTTGATAAATCTCCCCCATAGACCCTAATAGCAGGTTACTGTCTCCTAAGTCACCTCCAGATAGGGCCCGACCTTTGGGGTCCATTGGTTTTGAGTCTGGTCTTTTAGTACTGTGCTGTTCCAGTCCAAGGTGACAGGTGACGATATCTATGTAGAGGTGTCCATCCTGTATTATGTAGGTCTTTCGGTTTTGTAGACTATATATGGGATTGCCTTAGACAGATGACAGGGACAATTGGCAAACACATGGCGGTTTTTAATTGAACATCATTCTCTATCCAGCAGTCTGAATTTACTGAAGTCTCATCACAATCATTTCTTCTGGGGTATTGATGCTGCGATGATATTGTAGAAGGCGAAGATGCCCCCTGTAATACAGAGAGGGTTATTAGCATACTACCATTGTATCTTATACTATAATATGATATTGATGTGGCAGTGTGACATCTTGGTGCCACAGTGTGCCAGGGCATCATCTTGAACCTTGGCTACAGTACACAGCTCTGCACAGTTTGAATACAGCTGTGTACTATATGCGACTGATCTTATATACCAGCATATTGTGTCATGGAATATACATAAGCGGCAGGCACTCACATCCAAAAGTAAAGGGCTTGTTAAAAAGTAAAAGGCTTGTTAACCAAAATTTTTTTTCTTTCAAATCAACTGGTGCCAGAAAGTGCCAGAGATTTGTGATTTACTGCTATTAAAAAAATCTTGAGTCTTTCAGTACTTATCAGCTGCTGTATGTCCTACAGGAAGTGGTTGATTATTCTTTCCAGTCTGACACAGTGCTCTCTGCTGCCACCTCTGTCCAAGACAGGAACTGTCCAGAGCAGTAGAAAATCCCCAAAGAAATATTATTTTGCTCTCCAGACTGGAAAGAATACCACTTCCTGCAGGACATACAGCAGGTGATAAGTACTGGAAGACTCAACATTTTTAAATAGCAGTAAATCACAAATCTCTGGCACTTTCTGGCACCAGTTGATTTGAAAGAAAAAAAAAATTGGTTAACAAGCCCTTGACAATTTTATGACACAATATGCTGGTATATGAGATCAGTCGCATATAGTACACAGCTGTGTGCAAACTGTACAGAGCTGTGTACCGTGGCCAAGGTTCAAGATGATGCCCTGGAACACTTGAGTTTTTTTTAATTATCTGCCCCAACCATATTTTAAGGATAGCATAAAAATATCTTCTAGGTCAGAGGAACTTTCTAGGGTGGCATCCAACTTCTCTAGCCACTAGCCTCTAGTTTGGGAAGTTTGTTCATCACTAACAATAGGTCATTTTTTAATGACACGACATACCTCTCTGTCTGCAAAACCACTTTAATTACATCCTCTAACTATAACTACCTAGATCGCATTAAAGAGGAACTACGATCAGTATAAAAAAAAAAAGTTCCTCTGTAATGTTTTGTAGATTCTGGCAGCTATAAAGCCTCTTCTAGATTTTGGAGTGTGTCTATGGGAATCTGTGCTCATTCAGCCGTGAGAGTCTCGTAGCCATGGCTACAATTCTTTCCGTAGACGCTGGATGGGTTTACAGTCAGGTCTCGGTATAGGCTGATGGCCTTTGGGAAAGAATAAATGAAGCCTCCCAATCAGTAGACAGTCCTGGCCCATCCCCATGTGCTGCAGCCGCTCGCTCTCATTAGTGACTCCCACCAAAGCTCCTTTCAGTCTCAGTGACTTGTCAAAAAGTTTGACGGGGTCATGACTAGAGATGAGCGAACCTGCCGAGGTTCGGATTCGTATGAACCTGAACTCTCGGCGTCTGATTCCTGCTGTCTGCCCGCTCCGTGAAGAGGGTGGATACAGCTGGAGGACCGCCTGGAAAATTGGGATACAGCCTATGGCTATGGCTGTATCCCAGTTTTCCAGGCGGTCCTCCAGCTGTATCCACCCTGTTAACGGAGCGGGCAGACAGCAGGATTTAGAAGCCGAGAGTTCAGGTTCATACGAACCCCAACCTCGGCAGGTTCGCTCATCTCTAGTCCTGACCTAACTTCAGGCTGTAATATTCGGCACAATAATCTGGGGGAAGTGACCTGTCAGGTCAGTGCTCGCTTCCCCCTTGTTCCCTGCTTGCTGCCTGTGCTATTTCCCAGGGTCGCTTTAACCAGAGGGCACATGGTGCACGTTAAAGGGCCCACTGGTTAAAGGGGCCCCCCGAGCAGGCCGGCCGTTGCTATGTGTGACCAATGCGGTTGCACAGGGCTCTGGCCACCAGCCTGTCAGGGGGGAGCGCCATGGATGGGTAATCTACTTACCCCTCCATGGCGCTCCCTGCAGGGCCCTGGCGTTCACCGCTGCCCCCGCCCGCTGCTGCTGCGCTTCAGCGCTGCAGCAGCAGCGACACTGACAGAGAGAGAGAGCCATTGGCTCCCTCCCCGTCAGTCACTCTTGTGGCCGCACTTCCTGCGGTCACAAGAGGCCGCACTCTCCCTCTAGCGCCCAACGTCACTGGAGCGTCGGCGCGAGGGTAAGGGGAGTGTAGCCTCTTGTGACCGCAGGAAGTGCGGCCACAAGAGGGAAGAGAAGAGGAACGCGTGGACCTAGGTGAGTAACAGTGTTTGTTTTTTTCAATGTTATATGTTAGGGGGAGCTATATACTATTGGGGAGCACAGGGGAGCTATATACTATGGGGGAGCACAGGGGGCTATATACTATTGGGGAGCACAGGGGGCTATATACTATGGGGGGCACAGGGGGCTATATACTATGGGGGAGCACAGGGGAGCTATATACTATTGGGGAGCACAGGGGGCTATATACTATGGGGGGCACAGGGGGCTATATACTATGGGGGAGGACAGGGGGCTATATACTATGGGGAAGCACAGGGGGCTATATACTACTGGGGAGCACAGGGGAGCTATATACTATGGGGGAGCACAGGGGGCTATATACTACTGGGGAGCACAGGGGAGCTATATACTATGGGGGAGCACAGGGGGCTATATACTACTGGGGAGCACAGGGGAGCTATATACTATGGGGGAGCACAGGGGGCTATATACTACTGGGGAGCACAGGGGAGCTATATACTATGGGGGAGCACAGGGGGCTATATACTACTGGGGAGCACAGGGGGCTATATACTACTGGGGAGCACAGGGGAGCTATATACTACGGGGGAGCACAGGGGAGCTATATACTATGGGGGAGCACAGGGGAGCTATATACTATGGGGGAGCACAGGGGAGCTATATACTATGGGGGAGCACAGGGGAGCTATATACTATGGGGGAGCACAGGGGAGCTATATACTATGGGGAGCACAGGTGAGCTATATACTATCGGGGAGCACAGGGGAGCTATATACTATGGGGGAGCTATATACTATGGGGGAGCACAGGGGGGCTATATACTATGGGGGAGCACAGGGGGCTATATACTATGGGGGAGCACAGGGGGCTATATACTATGGGGGAGCACAGGGGGCTATATACTATGGGGGAGCACAGAGGAGCTATATACTATGGGGGAGCACAGGGAGCTATATAATATGGGGGAGCACAGGGGAGTTATATACTATGGGGGAGCACAGGGGGCTATATACTATGGGGGAGCACAAGGGATCTATATACTATGGGGGAGCACAGGGGACTATATACTACTGGGGAGCACAGGGGTCTATATACTATGGGGGAGCACAGGGGGCTATATACTATGGGGAGCACAGGGGTCTATATACTATGGGGAGCACAGGGGTCTATATACTATGGGGGAGCACAGGGGGCTATATACTATGGGGAGCACAGGGGTCTATATACTATGGGGAGCACAGGGGGCTATATACTATGAGGGAGCACAGGGGAGCTATATACTATGGGGGAGCACAGGGGACTATATACTACTGGGGAGCACAGGGGTCTATATACTATGGGGAGCACAGGGGTCTATATACTATGGGGAGCACAGGGGAGCTATATACTATGGGGGAGCACAGGGGGCTATATACTATGGGGGAGCACAGGGGAGCTATATACTATTGGGGAGCACAGGGGAGCATATACTATTGGGGAGCACAGGGGAGCTATATACTATGGGGGAGCACAGGGAGCTATATACTATTGGGGAGCACAGGGGTCTATATACTATTGGGGAGCACAGGGGTCTATATACTATGGGGGAGAGCACAGGGGGGCTATATATTATGGAGAGCACAGGGGGCTATATACTATTGGGGGGGAGCACAGGGGGGCTATATACTATTGTGGGAGAGCATAGGGGTCTATATACTATTGGAGAGCACAGGGGGGCTATATACTATTGGGGGAGAGCACAGGGGGGCTATATACTATTGTGGGAGAGCACAGGGGGGCTATATACTATTGTGGGAGAGCACAGGGGGGGCTATATACTACTGGGAAGAGTGCACAGGGGGGCTATATACTAATGGGGGAGCGCACAGGAGGGCTGTATATAACTGGAGGAGCACATGAGGGTCTATATACTTTAGGGACACCTTAAAACTATGGAGGCACAGAGGGGTGTAACTATGTAGGGGTACAGAGGGGTGTAACTACTGTATAGGGGTACAAGGGACCTAACTACTGTATGTGTTGGAGCCTAAAATATTTCTCTGGCAGATTCTGGAGAGAAGATTCACAGCCAGGGGAAGACTTCAAGGTGGCCCAGGCTGGCTGGAGAGAAAAAGAAAAGGTGACAGACTCTGATCGGAGAAGACACCCCCGGTGAGTCACTGGATGTAACTGCACTCTGTTATAGGGTTGTAGTGTTAGGGGTCATGAAGTGACGGTATTATGTAATGGTATCATTGGTGATATCTTTCTGTTTTGTTTAGTGCAGTTTTTATGTAATATGTAATCACTGTATGGTGGAAATAGTGTTATTAGGTAACTACTGTATGTATTGGGGCTCTTGATACAGTGTGGGGGCAAATTCAGTACATTATACAATGTGCCGAAAGGGAAGGGGGGGCCCACTCTTGAGGGCTGTGCACTGGGCCCACCAATGTATTAAAACGGCCCTGCATACCCTGCATAGACAGCAGCAGGAGGGGCCACCTGAACGATCCTTGAAGTCAGTCACGTTCTGCTACCGCAGCTGCTGTTACACAGGGTGACGACTAGCAGACTGACTCCGCAGGTTTAAAGGGGTTTGTCCGGCGCTAAAAAATTATTCACAGAATAACACACATTACAAAGTTGTACAACTTTGTAATGTATGTTATGTCTGCGAATGGCCCCCTTCCCCGTGTCCCACCACCCCCACCCGTGTACCCGGAAGTGTGGTGCGCTATACATACCTGTCACGTGCCGACCACGGTCTCCGATTATGTTATGCTCAGCCAATCGCGGCTGAGCTTCGGATGACGCTGCAGAGGGCGGCCGACACTCGGGAAGATCCGCCGGCCACCCGAAGAAGACGTCACTGCTGAGGATCGGAGACCGTGGTCGGCACGTGACAGGTGAGTATAATGCACCACACTTCCGGGTACACGGGTGGGGGGAAACACGGGGAAGGGGGCCATTCACAGACATAACATACATTACAAAGTTGTATAACTTTGTAATGTGTGTTATTCTGTGAATAATTTTTTAGCGCCGGACAACCCCTTTAAAGACCACGATCAGCCGACATCATGTATATTGGCTGGTCGTGGCCTTTCAACATGCGCTATTACACTAAACGATTATCGGCCTAATCGGCCAAAAATGATCGCTTAGGGCCTTTATTTATTATTTTGTTGTTATTGTTGTTGTATACCTCCAATGGTGATGCCCATTGTGATTCGGTAGAGGAGGAGATCTCCTGTGCCTCCTTTCAGGTGAACTGGTAAGTCATTGTCTGCCTGAAAAAAAAAAAAATCATATTAACCTGTCTAATAGAAATAAACATGGAACACGTGATCATCTCTGTCTATAGTGGCATTATGTCTATCCACTTAGTGGCATCATGACATGTACTTGGTGGTATTGTCTCCATCTTCTCAGTGGCCTCATCTCTGTCTACCTGGCAGCATTATCTCTGTCACGTTGCTGCCATCACCTCTGTCCACTTAGTGGCACGTTGGTGGAGCCATCTGCGTTTGGCACAACATTTGGTGACATCTTCTCTTCTTTAATGATGGCAGTCTCTGATGATTTGGCAATATTGCAGGCTTCATATATTCCGACATGTAACATCACGTCTGTCTACCGGGTAGAATCATCTATGTCTACTTACTGGCATTGTCTCTGTCTAATTGGTGGCATTACCACCAATTGTTAGCAGCACCATCTCTGTCCACTAGATGGCGTCATCTGTGTACTTGGCGGCATCATTTTTATCTACTAGTTGGAATCCTCTTTGTGGTCCTCACCTCATGGCTACATTCTTAAATAGAAACAACTCTTCCATCAGATCAATGGAGACCACCCATGACTTGGCCACCATTGACCACTTACTATATAAAACCGAGACGTCAGCTACTTGAAGAAATGTTGGCGTATTACCTGAAATATTTTCTGTTTCTCTGCAACCCGGTTTTGCAGTTGCGCCCGACTCGACGTGGTGAACGCCCTTGAGATCCTCTGCCCTAAAACCTGTAAAGGGCCCAGAGAACACTGTCAAAGTTTTCATGGATTTTTACGTGGTGTACACATACAATACGAGCCCCAGCACTGGTGCAGCTCTGTAATGTCTTATTTCTGTAGTGAGATGTGATCAGGGCTGGAGCAAGGGGTAGGCAGGATAGACGTCCATCTAGAGGGCCACCACCTAACTAGCTCAGACGTTGCGATTGGTAGGGTTAGCTAGAAATGGGAATTCTGGGCACTTGCTCTGTAATCCTGATGCTCACGATCCCTGCTTATGGGAGAAAGCAGACCGAGTAAGGGACACCCATTACTGAGTGCAAACTCTTAACTCCCCACTCAGATGCGCGCATGATGACTTTAATTACTGTGCATGCGTCTACTGTAAGTAATGGGGAAGGTGAGTATGTAGTTTTGTTTTTCTTTCTTTTTTGTTAAATTGGGGTGACTACCTACAGGGGGGTCATATGTCTACTGTGGATAGCTATCTACCTGTGGGGGGCACCTGGCTACATACTAGAGGGGTACCTGACTACTTACAGGCGAGTCACTGGATGTAATCACTAATACGGTCTGCGTATGAGTCTGTGTATCTACCATTATATGGTCACTGTATGGTTATGGTATTGGTCTGTGAATAGAGTGTTTTGTTTAGAGTGCCCGAGGTGTTGGAACAGATTTTGGGCCTGCTGGTGGGTTCTGTTTTGGAGGCTACTTGTCATGGTGGCCAGGTGTGGTAACACCAACCCCCGGACACACGGCAACGGGACCTTGGGTAGGACTAAGGTGAGGTGCGAGGTGTAGGTGCAAGTGCAAAGGTAGGGATGACACCCACTTTAAACAACTTTCAAACTTTACTTGAGATATCTTAGCGCAAATGGTTACACACAGTGCTCAGGTATCAATAATAATAGACCAAAAGATAGATAGGTGAAGTGATGGCACTGTGCACTACTGAAGGTCCAGTCTTGAATACTTTTTCACTAAGGTGGTCGATTGTCCTGTGTTAGCTGTATGTCCTCGGTGTAGGCAAGGGTGAAGACTCTCTTGTCTCCAGTTTCTCTAGGAGTCTAGTCTACTGACCCATAGTGGTTGAGTAACATCCTGCCTGGCCTGTAGCCAGGAACTAACTGACTGCCTAAAAGGAAGTTGTTACTATAAAAGGGAAGTGTAAGTGTAGCTAGACCTAAGTGTTATCTGCAGCTGTGCTGTGAGAGTGTGACATCTAGTGGTTGGAGTAAGGAACAGCGGCCTCCTTTCCTAACCTGTGACACTAGAGAGATACAGTTTTACCAAGGTGTAAGAAGAGAAAAGAAAACATGTAGTGGGACACTACAACAGTATAATGATAATTTTCTATGGTAATAATCTATGATTAAGGGCCAGCTGGCTAGAAACGCATCAGATTGTGCACCCTTTTGTATGGACATATTCTACATGGGTTTTAATGGATACAAAATAAACTGAAAGTTTTGATGTGCTGACCGGTCCACTTAATTTTCCTTTTAAAGGTAATAGCCAGACACTATGTTGTTATGCTGTGCGGTCATAGTATACTGGTTTTGTTGGTAATGTTGGTCTGGATATACTGTGTTTTGTTCAGTAATGGTATGGCTGGATTATGTGTTTCTTGTATATTGGTATTATTGGTCTCGGTATACTGGATTTGGTCAGTAAATTCATAATATATATGATAATGGTGATGGTGATTTGTCCCTTGTATACTGGTATTTATTCATGGTCCTGTATCTAATCATTTGTAGTTACAGGCCCAAAGCCTGCGGCTGCACTACCAATGACAGCATGTCCCCTTGTGTGGTCATGTGGACCTTGTATTGTTTCAGACCTGGCGAAAAAAACAATATATGTGTTTGATACCAAGTGACCTTTGTGGGGACATCTGATTGTCCTGAATAGGCTTCTATGATAGCTTTCCTATTGGTTCTCATTAAAGGGGTTGTCCAGCAAAATTTGTTTTCTTTCAAATCAACTGGTGTCAGAAAGTTATATAGATTTGTAATTGACTTGTATTAAAAAATCTAAAGTCTTCCCATACTTATCAGCTACTATATGTCCTACAGGAAATGTTGTTTTATTTTCAGTCTGACACAGTGCTCTCTGCTGACATCTCTGGCCGAGACAGGAACTGTCCAGAGCAGGAGAGGTTTTCTATGGGGATTCATAGAAAACCGAGACAGGGTTCCTGTCTCGGCCAGAGATGTCAACAGAGAGCACTGTGTCAGCCTGAAAATACAAAAACATTTCCTACAGGGCATATAGTAGCTAATAAGTATGGGAAGACTTGAGATGTTTTAATACAAGTCAATTACAAATCTATATAACTTTCTGACACCAGTTGATTTGAAAGAAAAAGATTTTCGCTGGACAACCCCTTTAAAATGGGTGGCAATCCTCTCACACCCAGGGCTGATCATCACCATCACTGAAACCATAGCTCACCGGGCGCTCTATTGCAGACACATAGAGGAAAGTTGACACTGCACACATGCCTAACTCTCTCCATTAAAGGGGTGCTCCAGAGAGAGCAATAAAAAATACATTCTTTCAAATCAACTAGTGTCAGAAAGTTATACAGTTATATTTGTAAATTACTTCTTTTTTAAAAATCTCCAGTCTTTCAGTACTTATCAGCTGCTGTATGTCCTGCAGGAAGTGGTGTATTCTTTCAGTCTGACACAGTGCTCCCTGCTGCCACCACTGTCCATAGTAAGAAAGGTTTTCTATGGGTAGTTGCTCCTGCTCTGGACAGTTCCTTACATGGACAGAGGTGGCAGCAGAGAGCACTGTGTCAGACTGGAAAGAATACACCACTTCCTGCAGGACATACAGCAGCCGATAAGTACTGGAAGACTATAGATTTTAAATAGACTTAAATTACTAATCTATATAAATTGCTGACATGAGTGGATTTAAAAGAAATACAATTTCGCCAGCGTTCCCCTTTAGTTTAGGTGAATTACAGAGACTCTGGGGAGAAACTCTTTGGCCACATTCACGCAATGTATATTTTGAATTAATCAAGGCTGTTGTTGCGTTTTGCAACAACGGCCATGATTAATTCAAAATATGCATTGCCCTGAAATCAATGGATTCCTGGCCAGAGTGTATACAGATAGGGAGAGATTTATCAAACATGGTGTAAAGTGAAACTGGCTCAGTTGCCCCTAGCAACCAATCAGATTTCACCTTTCATTTTCTAAAGAGTCTGTGAGGAATGAAAAGTGGAATCTGATTGGTTGCTAGGGGAGACTGAGCCAGTTTCACTTTATACCATGTTTGATAAATCTCCCCCATAGTATACACTCCGTCCGGGATCCCTAGTGGGCGCATGGAAAATAGTGACATGTCAGTTTTGGGCGGCAGCTATTCATTAAATAGCGGCCGCACAGAAATGTCAGTTCACACAATAGAAAGTGCGGCTCCAGACGCACTTTCCATTGTGTGCTATGGTGAATTGGGATGCAGGCGCACACGGATGCACCCGAATCCCAATTCAGCACAAATGGAGTTTATCTGCAGTGATTTAAGGATGATCTTTACAAACACTGGACGTTCTGTGACGTGCGTGTGAACCCGGCCTAAAGGAGTCATTCATATTCAAACCACAGAATAGGCCCCAATAGCTGGTAGTTGGGGTGTAACACCCAGCACCCCTGTAAAACTTAGGTGGATTACAAGACCTGACCTGGCCGGGGGGTGGGGGGTTGTGGTAGCCCTCTAGGCCCTCAAGGTGATGGAGACCCTGGGGCACTAACCTTTGTGCCCTCTCTATAATTCCAGGGTCACAACAGCTGTGGATGAACAGATCTTAGGCTGCGTTTACACAGAAAGATTTATCTGACAGATTTTGGAAGCCAAAGCCAGGAATGGATTTAAAAAGAGCATAAATCCCAGTCTTTCCTTTATGACCTGTTCCCTGTTTATAGTCTGCTCCTGGTTTTGGCTTCAAAGATCTGTCAGATAAATCTGTCTGTGTAAACGACCGCTATCATATACGGATCTATATCAGGCCCAAAAGATCTGCAGGGGTTGTGGTTACTGTCGCCATATTACAGACTCCCTATAATGGTTATGAGATTTTGTGGCCCCCCCCAGAGTGGTTGTCAGTCCATTCCCGTCCACCAGTACACCCACATTTCATGCTGGTAATATGACGGATAGGTGGAGTTGTTCTTTAGCACCAATGAGCCTTATATGCAGCAGGTGTTATTATACACAGTACTTAGGCTGGGTTCACACTACGTATATTTCAGTCAGTATTGTGGTCCTCATATTGCAACCAAAACCAGGAGTGGATTAAAAACACAGAAAGGCTCTGTCCATACAATGTTGAAATTGAGTGGATGGGCGTCATTTAATGGCAAATATTTGCTGTTATTTTAGAACAACGGCTGTTATATTGAAATAATGGCCGTTATTTACTGTTATATGGCGGCCATCCACTCAATTTCACCATTGTGTGGACAGAGCCTTTCTGTGTTTTTAATCCACTCCTGGTTTTGGTTGCAATATGAGGACCACAATACTGACTGAAATATACGTAGAGTGAACCCAGTAGTGATATAAGAATAGTATAATAACTATAATAGTAAGATACCATTACTAACACTACGAGGGTAACGCAGTCATCAGATCTCTGGGTAACCTACCAGGTAATTCCTCATAGTGCTGGCCGCCCTGCTGCCGCTCTGAGCTCCTCTCGTCCTTTCTGGGTCATCTGACAAGGACGCACACAGATGATATTCGCTGCCCGAAATAGACGAAGCAGAACAGCCAAAACTTCTACAGCTACTGGGACTGTGCAAGGGGAGTAACAGAGGAGAGGAGGATCCTGGGAACTCAGAACACCAACCCTTGGACTGAGAGAGTTGCAGAAAAGTTTTTAGTCTCTGAGCTGGTGCAGGAGGGAAAGGGGTATAAGGATTTAGTACATCTGTGAAGAATAGGAACGTGTCATGTGACCTGCCGGAAATTTATATAGACACACAGCTGTCATGTCACTCACATCCAGCTATAGACTCTAGGTGCTGGAATAGTGTCTAGGACTGCGGCTCTCTACCATCAGATGTCTGGGAGTTGTAGTTCTGCAATTTTTGGACAGCCACAGTTTGGGGCCCTGAATTAAAGGGGTACTCCAGTAAAAAAAACAACATTTATTTCAAATCAACTGGTGCCAGAAAGTGCCAGAGATTTGTATTTTACTTCTAATAAAAAAAAAAAACCCAAGTATTCCAGTACTTATCAGCTGCTGCATGTCCTGCAGGAAGTGGTGTATTTTCAGTCCGGAGAGCAGATAAGGGGGATTTACTCTGGCCAGTTTCTGACACAGACCGAGGTGGCAGCAGAGAGCACTGTGACTGTAAAGAATACACCACTTCCTGCAGGACATACAGCAGCTGATAAGTGCTGGAAGACTGGAGATTTAAGTAAAAATTACAAATCTCTGTCACTTTCCGACACCAGTTGGTTTGAAATACTTATGTATTATTATTTCGTTCCCCTTTAATTTAATCTGTTTAACACCTTAAGGACCGGGCCAATTTACATTTTAGCGTTTTCGTTTTTTCCTCTTCGCCCTCTAAAACCTTTAACTCTTTTATTTTTCCACCTACAGGGCCATGTGAGGGCATGTTTTTTTCAGGAACAGATGTATTTTGTAATGCCACCTTTCTCGCTACCATAAAATTAATGACGGAACCCACAAAATATCATTTATGGGGTGAATTTGGGACAAAGAATGCAATTACGCAAAGTTTGGGGGGGTCTCCGTGTTTACGTAATGCACTTTACGGTAAGGGTATATTCACACGGGCGGGCTTGCAGCGAGATTCTCGCTGCGAGCCCGGCAGGTCCTGTCAGTTCCCATAAACTACATACTTGCTGCGGTCTAAACGACCGCAGCGAGTATGTAATTATACCGCGCTTAACCCCTTCTACTCCCGCCGGCTGTAAGCAGCATACATTACCTGTCCTTGCTGCACGGGTCCGGCGTCCTGCTCTCCCGTCCGGCCAATTAGTGTGTTGCCCAGCCGCAGCCACTGATTGGCCGGGCGGGAGAGCAGGACGCCGGACCCGTGCAGCGAGGACAGGTAATGTATGCTGCTTACAGCGGGGGAGCCGGCGGGAGTAGAAGGGGTTAAGCGCGGTATAATTACATACTCGCTGCGGTCGTTTAGACCGCAGCAAGTATGTAGTTTATGGGAACTGACAGGACCTGCCGGGCTCGCAGCGAGAATCTCGCTGCGAGCCCGCCCGTGTGAATATACCCTAAAACTGACATGTTATCTTTATTCTATAGGTCAGTCTGAACACAGCGATATGCATGTTTATGTAGCTTTTCTACTGTTTTACTATTGTTATTAACAGTAAACTTTTTTCTCGCAAATAGGTATATTTAAAATGGCCCCTATTGTGACTCCTATAGCGCATTTTTTGGGGCTGTTTGTGAAAGCGGGTGCACCCCTCACCAATCCGGACCCAGGCCTGGAGATAATCCAAAGAAAAAGAACATGGAGACAGCACTTCCCCTAGTAGCCGATCCCCACCCGCTATGAAGCGAGCTGAGCTCGCTTCATAGCGCGCCCCCCCCTCCTGCGTTAAGGCCCAGGCAGCAGGGGCATGATGTACACCCTTGGTCGTTAAGGGGTTAAGGACTTTGACTGTATGTCGCAATTTCTTAGTATTCAGTCCTCAATATCTCATTATAAACAGTTGCTGCATTGGTTATAGAAGTCTGTGTATTACCACAACTTATAGCACCATATAGTGGACTTGTTTTAGTAACAAATCGGCTGAAGTTAGGATTTTAATCCCATTTGTACATGAAGGCCGAGATTTATGACAGGATATAATATAGAGACTGGTGTATACTGCCCCCAGCAACCAATCACAGATCAGCTTTCACTTTACCACAGCTGACAGTTGGGCTGTGATTGGTTGCTATGGTTTCACCAGTGTCTAGTTGATAAATCTGGGCCTATGATGGTAGAAACTTCCAGAAGGTCAGCCATCACTGCAGCCTCCACCAACCTGAGCTTTATGGCAGAGCGGAGAGAGAAAATAAGTAAAATGTCCTGAGGAAATCAAATGCTGCAGGATAGACAAAGAACCAATTTGGTTAACCACACTGTAGTGTCTAAGCCCACCCCTACAGCATACCTCCCAACTTTTGCAAAGAGCAAAGAGGGACATGTGCCCCATAGCCACTCCCCCATAGCGACCCTCCATAGCCACGCCCTCATAGCGACCCTCCATAGCCACGCCACTATAGCAACCCTCCATAGCCACTCCCCTACAGTCACCACATGCTGCTGACTGAATAGTGCCCGATATAGTATCCAATCCTAATTATAGTGCCCTATACAGTATCCAATCCCCCCAAAAATGCCCTATATAGTATCCAATCCCCCATTATAGTGCCCCACATAGTATCCAATCCCCCCAATAGTGCCCACATAGTATCCAATCCCCCTATATAGTGCCACACATAGTATCCAATCCCACATATAGTGCCCCACATAGTAGCCAATCCCCCCGTATAGTGCCCCACATAGTATCCAATCCCCGCATATAGCGCCCCACATAGTATCCAATGCCCCCATATAGTGCCCCACATAGTATCCAATGCCTCATATAGTGCCCCACATAGTAGCCAATCCCCATATAGTGCCCCACATAGTAGCCAATCCCCCATATAGTGCCCCATATAGTAGCCAATCCCCCGTATAGTGCCCCACATAGTATCCAATGCCCCCATATAGTGCCCCACATAGTATCCAATGCCTCTTATAGTGCCCCACATAGTAGCCAGTGCCCCACATAGTAGCCAATGCCCCCATATAGTGCCCCACATAGTAGCCAATGCCCCCATATAGTGCCCCACATAGTATCCAATGCCCCCATATAGTGCCCCACATAGTATCCAATGCCCCCATATAGTGCCCCACATAGTATCCAATGCCTCTTATAGTGCCCCACATAGTAGCCAGTGCCCCACCTAGTAGCCAATTCCCCCATATAGTGCCCCACATAGTAGCCAATGCCCCCATATAGTGCCCCACATAGTAGCCAATGCCCCCATATATGCCCCACATAGTATCCAATCCCCATATAGTGCCCCACAAAGTAGCCAATCCCCCCATATATGCCCCACATAGTATCCAATCCCCCATATAGTGCCCCACATAGTAGCCAATCCCCTTATATAGTGGCCAATCCCCCATCTAGCGCCCCACATAGTAGCCAATCCTCCCATTTGTGTGGCCCGACCAGAAAAACAATAAACCAGTAACTCACCTGTCCACCGGTCCCAGCAGCTCCTCTCCCGGCAGAGCGCGCACTCCCGTCATCCTCCGGGACGGGCAGCGGGGTATACAGACACTGACTGTGCCGGAGGTAATTCATGACAGAGGCTGCAGGTCACTTCCGGCACAGTCAGTGTCTGTATACCCTGCTGCCCGCCCAAGAGGATGACGGGAGTGCACGCCCTGCCGTAAGAGGAGTTGCTGGGGCCGGCGGACAGGTGAGTTACTGGTTTATTGTTTTTTTTCGGTGGGGCCACATATAATGCGGGACACTGGGTGCCGTTCCGGGACCTCGGGACAGCACCCCGAAAACGGGACTGTTCCGCGGAATCCGGGACAGTTGGGAGCTATGCCCTACAGTACTGGGAGGACTGATTCTACAGCTAGGTTCACACTGTGTAAAAAAATGTCAGTCTTTCATAATAACGGACGCCTTTATGTAAAATATGGACGTTATTTGCTCAAAAGACGGCCATCATATTTACATGGCATGCACCTAGCCCGCCCATTAGTGAAGTCTCTTCCACGTTCTCCCCAGTCTATTAGTCTTTGTCCCTCATAGAAGATGGTATGCTAGAGAACAGTGACATCTAGTGGCTATTTTCTAGTATTGCAGTCGACACATTAATAGACAAGGTTCACACAATGGCCACAAACAATGAGCATGAGCGATTGACAAGGGTTTGTGGGTTACTGGGAAAGCCTAAGATGCCTGTTTTCTCTGACCCAGCAGGACATCCTCAGTCACTGGGCTCAATGGTCATGTGCTCAATGTTATGCAAGTTATCCAGCTTTCTAAGGCCATGTTCACATATAGTATTTTCATCAATCATTTTTTTGAGCCAAAATCAGGAGTGGAACTGACAGGGCAAAATTATACTGAAAGGATGTGCACAGTTTCTGTGTCTTCAACCCACTCCTGGTTTTGGTTGAAAAAATACTGACCAAAAGACTGACAGAAATACTGTGTGTTTCTAGGAAAGTTGTGTGACTTTCCCTGTAAAGCTGTAATGTAAGCCCCCTTTGGATGTGGAAACATCGCTGTCATGAAACGACATGTATGCATATAGAGTTGGCACAACAGAATATGTATTCAGCTGCTGTCCTTGTATGAATAGTCAGTAAGGGAAGCAGAGCCACCTGGTGGCTATCTGTGTGCACTACAGCTGCTGCTGGTTCTTATACTTTATCTCTTATACCGTTGGCAAGAAAAGTAGCCAATTTCCTGAGAAAAAAAGAACTTTAATTAAACAGTTATTTAAATTCTTATTTTTGTGACCCATTTAAAGAAGCATTCCAGATTTTTTTTATTCATTATGCAATGCACAGTATATATATTTGAGCTTAGTATTACCTCGGTATTACTTAGGTATTCCTTTTTGATATGAAAATTCTTGGGACTATTTCTTTCGGTTGGATCTTGTGATCTCAGGGTCACCCCCCCCCCCGCACTATGCATGGACCAACATAACAAATAATACCGCCATACAGTGACTAAGTGCCACCCGTTCTCATTGGCTGATCATTGTCTCTATTACATATGTTTACTTTGATTTTATTAAGATTTTTGTTTTAGAATAGCAGAAAAATTAACAACAACAACAAAGTTTACATTCAATGAAACAGGAAGCCAATACAAAATAAAGCTTGCGCCACGAATAGTGACCTCAAAATGAGCAGTAAGGCACAATAAAAAAAAATCATAACATTATGGTCAGCACAGTATATAATAAGCCCTAGCGTTACACATTCCGCTGATCCTCATTTGGCTATATCTGAAGCCAAAAAATACACCATATATGAACCACAAGACACAAAAGAAGGACGAACAAACACCACAAAAGAGAAGAAAAGAAAGAAAAACAAGGAAAGGCACAAGAAGGATATAACCGGGAAATCCAGAAATCCACCATCAGTTCACCTTAGGGTATCTGCAAAGCCTGGGGCCTCTACGTGGAACGTCCACGCTGTCCAGACCTTCTTGAAAGCGTCCGATCGGCCCTGCGCCTCGGCTACCAGCTCCTCCGCACGTTGTATGGCACACAGCTCTGCAAACCATTCTTGTAGGGCAGGCGAGACTGCCGTTCTCCAGTGGCGAGGTATTACAATTCTAGCAGCTGTAAGAAAGTGTCTCATCACGTCCTTCTTGAGAGCAGACAGGGTACCGGGCAGCAGGGACAATAGAGCGATTTGGGGGGAGTTAACAACACGTTTCCCAGAGAACGTCTCATAAATTCTGAAGACCCCCTCCCAGAAAGGTTTAATACGGGCACAACCCCACCATACGTGCAGCAAGGTCCCCTCCTCTTGGTTGCACCTCCAACATAAATCTGACACCTCAGGGTACATGCGATGTAGCAAAGTCGGGCAATGATACCAACGTGACAGGATTTTAAAATTTTTCTCTTTTGCATGGGATGCCATAGACATGCCATGAGCAAAAGTGCACATCTTAGTGATCTCCTCCGCAGTGAAAGAAACTGCTAGATCTCTTTCCCATAAGGAAAAGTAAGAAGCTATGCCAGGGTTGCTGAGAGACATGAGCATACTATAGAGTTTAGATAGCACCTGAGTGCCTCCATCCGAGGCTAACACCCAGAGGTCAAAGTCTGTCAGGGAAAGGTCCAATGCCGCACGCACGGTAGGGGTTTGGAGAAAGGATTGTAATTGATTATGCGCTATCCAAGACAAAGCTCTTGCCGGATTGGCCTCCCGTAAAGTCTGCAATGAAGGAAGTCTCTTGTCAGGTACGATCTGGTGGAGGCGGGGGTCAGTGTCTTGGTGCCAGATTAGGAAAATTCCCACGTCCAGCCCCGCCGGAAAAGCCAGATTCCCAAACAGGGGCGTCATGGGGCCCGGCCGAAACGAAATCCTGAACTGTCTCACCCACCTATCCCATGTGTGAAAGGTATGTTTAGCAAGGAATGGCCATCCCACCATTGCTTCCCTGTCTAGTGGGAGTATCCATAAAGATGCAAGTAGATTGCTCAGAGCGATCTTCTGTTCCAGACCCACCCACCGTTTGACAGCCCCCTTGTGAGCCCAGTCCAATGTCCTGGTCAGCATCGCGGCCTCGTGGTAAAGGCGTAGGTCCGGAAGACCCACCCCTCCATCAATTTTGGGTTTTGTCAGGACTAATTGGCTTAAGCGGGATCTGCTGCCCCCCCAGATATACAAGGTGAAGGCTTTTTGTAATGTACGGAAGTAAGCCACCGGGACACTGATAGGGACTGTTTGGAATACGTAGAGAAAGCGGGGAAGGATGTCCATCTTGAGGACGCTCATCCTGCCAAACCACAATAGAAATTGTCTGTGATAGGATTGTAAACGGTCTAACGTCTTTTTTTGCAAGGGAACATAGTTCAGGGAGAACAGCAGATACAGCCTATTCGGTATCTGTATGCCCAAGTAGGTGATGCTATCAGTTTGCCAGCGAAAGTTAGACTTCAACCGGGCCAAATCGGATGCTGGTAAAGAGATATTGAGGCCTTCCGTCTTAGACAGGTTCACCTTAAAGTTGCTAAGCCTCCCGAAAGTCTCAAATATCTTTAAAATTGAGGGCAAAGACGTATGCGGGGATGTCGTGTAAAGGAGCAGGTCGTCCGCATATAAGGCTAACTTATGGTGATCCTGCCCAATTACCATTCCCTAAACATTCGGGTCACTGCGAAGGGAGACCGCCAAGTGTTCCATGGTCATAGCCGATCACTTTGAGAAAGTCAGAGCATCTGTTGAAACTAGTTAGACCGCAGGCTTGGCAATTTTAATTAGGGACATAACATAGAAATGCTCGTATGTATTGAGGGAACAAGTTAGTTACAATGATATGTTATGGCATCGGAGTTAGTGATCAGAGGCGCTAGAGATCAGAGTCTCGAGTGAGACCAGCACCGCCAGCCCGCTATCAGGGCTTTATCTGCGCACCGCCTCAGATACAAACACACTTACTCACCCCTGTCACTACACGGGAGACAACTGCAGTGTTTACTCCCTTGATAAGGTACCGCACGGCGATACGGAGATTTGGATCCCTAGGTCCGTGCACGGACACGGGGAACCACAATAGCCGTGGTACGGTAAATTACTACACATATCTTGCGATGCCCATACTGAATCAATCTCTCTCCCTACACGTACGCTGAACAGCAACAATATACGGGCTCTGCATTCCCAATACACTGTGGTGGTGAAGTAACCCCCAGGTATGAGCGAGCAGCAAAAGAGAGATCATTTTTGTAACACTGTATCCCTAACTAATTAGCGTATACTGTGTGCACACAGCAGATTACAATACTACTACTACTACTAGAAACACAAATGAGCGCTATGATGTCCCTATTTTAACAAGAGCACTGTATATACACGTTACACAACTGGGTATAGTCTTTCTTATTTATTATCAATAAAAGTTACGTTTTAAACCTTTGGGTAAACTAGGTACTTTGCCTTGGCAATATAAGGAAGTGTTCCATGGTCAGCACATACAGGAGAGGAGACAAGGGGCACCCCTGAAGTGTACCATTCTTGATGTGGAAGACCTCCGACAGGACTCCATTGGCTCTGACACGGGCAGAAGGATGAGTGTAAAGTGCCATGATTTTGCTGACAAAGGCAGTACTCAGGCCTATCTGCATCAGGGATGCCGCCAGGAATTTCCAATGGACCCTGTCGAAGGCCTTTTCCGCGTCGACTGAGATCAGACACAACGGGGTCTTAGTGCCGCGAGCATGAGCTACAAGAGAAATGGTGCGTATGGTATTGTCCCTTGCCTCCCATCCCGGAACAAAACCCACTTGGTCTAAATGTATCACCTTCGAGACTACAGGGTTTAGGCGAGTTGCCAGCATCTTTGAGTACAATTTAATATCACAGTTGATGAGAGATATTGGGCGGTAACTGCTACATTGGGCCTCATCTTTCCCTGGCTTGGGCAGGACCACCACATGAGCTTCCAACGCCTGTTTCGGAAATTGCACACCAGCTGAAACGGCATTAAAGACCTTTGTCAGGAAAGGAAGTAGGCAGCCCTTGAACTTTTTGTAGAACGCTGCCGTAAAGCCATCAGGCCCAGGACTTTTGCCGTTCTTGGAGGCTGCAATAGCTGTCCCCACTTCCTCCTCCGTAAAAGGTACATCAAGGCTTTCTCTAGGGTCACCATCTACCATGGGCAGGGCCGTCTCTCTCATATAATCCGATAACTTATTGTCAAGAACCTCCTTCGAGGCATCATCATAATGTCCAGAGATAGAGTACAAGGAACTGTAGTAGTCCTTAAATGTGTTGGCAATAAGCTTCGGATTATGATGAACTACACCATTTGTGTCTTGAATAAGGGGAACATAAGTAGGAGCGTTTCGTGGATGGATGTACCTCGCCAGGGCCCGACCGCATTTATTAGCTTGAGCATACAGATACCCTTTGAATCTCAATTTGTTGGCTGCTTCGGTTTTTAGAACTAGGTCCTTAATTTGTTCCCTGACCACAGTCATGGCCTGGAGAGTGGCAATGTCTAAGGTGCGTTTATGTGTGGCCGTGAGGTCAGACAGGGTAGCCAGAAGTTTACGGAGCTTTGCGCTTCTCTCTTTTTTCAATCGGGCCCCATTTTGTATAAGAACTCCGCGGAGGATACATTTTAAGGTTTCCCACTGCATAGGGAGGGACGTGGGGTCTCCAGCATGTATTAAGAGAAAGTCTGAAATGGCAGATTCTATTGCTGTCCTGCACACCACATCCTGGAGGAGGGTTTCATTGAGGCGCCAAGACCATTCTCTGGGTGCGCTGTCAGGCATAGCGAGGGAAAGGAAAACAGGGGAATGGTCAGACCATAAGCCCGTGCCGATTGAAGCGTATGGGGTGTGCATGAGAGCATGTTGTGAAAGAAAGATCATATCCAACCGGCTGTATGATTGGTGCGCGGGGGAGAAATATGTGTAGTCCCTATCCTGAGGGTGCAAAACCCTCCATGCATCGACCAATCTCTGTGTGTCTAAAGCTCTCTTTGCCATGGTCAAGGATGATTTAGGGACCACCGATTTCCCGGAGGAGGAATCTAGCGGAGGCTCCATTGTCATGTTAAAGTCTCCCCCCAGAATGAATATACCGTCAATAAAATGGTCTGTCTCGAGGAGGATATCCCTAAGCGCCCTGCCCTGATCCGAGTTGGGGAGGTTCACAGTACCCACAGTGTACAATGTGGAAGCAATCGTCAATTTGAGAAAAGCGTACCTACCCCTCGGGTCTATGAGTGTGTCAAGAAGGACGTGCTGAAGAGACTTGTGGATACCAATGGAGACACCCTTGGATTTCGAATCCGGATTGGTGCTGTGGAGGAAGTAGGGAAAATGGCGGGACTGCAGCCGAGGCACATGACCCGTGCGAAAGTGAGTCTCCTGGCTCATTGAGACCCCTGGCATTATAAGAGGCGGCTTTAAGCGTAGACATCTGAGCACCCGGATGAGAGAGGAGAGGGAGGGAAGGGAAAGGAAAGGTAGACACGTAAAGAGGGACAGAAAACAAAGCAGAAGAATTACGACACCAAAGGCCACTTACTGTAGCAGCCAAATAACAGAAACACAAAGAGAACACGTACAACAAGGAACCTAAAGGAGATCCCCTGCACTATGGAGACCTAGGCTCCACAGGTAGACCAAAAGTCAAGCGCCAAAGGCGCCAACACTATATGGGAGCTTGACTAACAATAACAGATACAAAACTCCCCAGAAGGAGGACAGCTTTTACTAAATGTAAACTGGGTTCCCCCCGCCCCCCATCATCCCTCGTCCTCTAAGCCATTGGAACGTGCAGGAGGACCACGCCTTTCCTGGAACTGAGGCACACTGGACCAATCCGGCAGCCGCACCATAGGCAGATTAGCGGCAGTGAGAAAATCAGGCAGATCAGCTGGATCTTTAAGGACATAGCGGCGGCCATGGAGGCGAACAACAAGCTGGAACGGGAAGCCCCATGCATATGGTTTTTCCTTTTCACGCAGCAATTCCAACAATGGTCTTAATGCCCTCCTCTGGGCCAACGTGTGGTGGGAGAGGTCTTGAAGCAGAATCAGAGAAGCACCATCAAAGTCCACTGTGTCTAAATCCCGCGCTTTGCGCATTATCTCTTCCTTTATGGCATAGTGATGCAGGCGGAATATGACATCCCGTGGTCTGTTAGGATCTTTGCTGATTGGCCCCAATGCCCTATGCGCCCTGTCGATTTCAAAGTCATCTGTTACTGGGCGGTTGAGCAGTGAGCTGAAAATCCCCTGTAGGGTAGGGATGAGGTCAGGTGTTTTAGTTGCCTCAGGCAGGCCCCTGATTCGAATATTGTTCCGCCTGCTGCGGTTTTCATTATCGTCATGTAACTTATAGAGCTGAGCAATATGATAGTCATGAGTCTCCACTTTGTCAGAGATATCAGCCACTTGTGTGGATACCTGCTTTTGGTCTGCTGCCAGCTCCTCAACCCTATCTTCAGTCATCTGGATGGCAGCTTTAATGGAGCTCAGCACCTGCCTATAGGACCTTTCCAGTCTCTGCACAAAACCCTCCATTTCTGCCCTGGTGGGCAGCTGTTTGACATATTCCTGCCAATCCCATTGAGTAGGGGGGGAAACATGAGGCTGTGGGGTCTGCTCCATTCCTGCAGCCTGAGGTGAGCCAGCCAGCACAGGAGGGGAAGATGAAGATGGCGCCTGCAGGCTCTCCTCACGTAGTGTGGCGGCGGCGCCGACCAGGCCCGAGGTGAGAGTGGGCATGAAGCAGACCGGAGGAGAAATCGGGTCGGCACCTACCGTGCCCGCTGCTGACCGGAGGATGCGGGTGCCCTGCGGCTTATCTCCCGGCGTCTGCCTCTCTGGAGCCGCGTGCCGGGGCTCTGCTGCCGCGCGCTGTGGAGTGTCCGGCGTCCGGACAGAGAAAGCCGTCCAGGCTACGTTGTCCCTGCTGAGAGCGGGTGCGGCGGGTGCTGGGCTGTCTCCCGGTCCTTCTCCCATACATATGGCCGGGGGTGAGAGGGGGGAGAGCGGGGAGAATAGCTAATGCGGCCTCCCTACAGCGGGAGCTCTGCCAGAACATGTCTTCACGCCGCCATCGCCAGGCCACGCCCCCCATTGTCTCTATTACACGGAGTGATAATCAGTTCTGATGAGAGACAGTGATGATTTATGGGGGTCGCCCCCCAGCACTTCTTTATAAGAAGGTACACCAACTGAGCTGATCACTGCAGGACCAGCTTCTTACCCTCCTAGACAACCACTTCTGAGAAAGAAGCCACCATGAATGTCTAAATAGTAGAGGAAAAAGAAAACAGGCAAGGCAAGAGGCGGCGCCCCGTGTGATACCGTACAGTAAGGAAAAAGGAAGGTGAGGTAAGTAGGAGGCTCACCTTGTTGCCACTTGGGCTTAATACATATCACCCCTGAAATGGGGTACCGATGTAGAGTCCGAATGGTCCTGGTGCTGAAGACTGCAAGCTAGTATGGAGTAGCACGCCGGGATGCTCCCTATGTGGGGGCCCGTGTAAAATTGTAGGAAAGGAAAAAGGAAAAATTGCCAAACTCCTTGGAAACACCAGCGCTGTCTTCACAAAGTCATGGGACCAAAATTTTAGGTGAAAGCAATAAGAAGCGTTTATTTCAGATAGCACAAATATAACGCGTTTCTAGAGCCTAAGCTCTCTTCATCAGATTCAGTGCAACTGGATCTGATGAAGAGAGCTTAGGCCCTGGAAACGCCCCCCCCCCCCAATAGAGCACAGTCTGGCTCTAAGGAGGTTAAGTGGGCCCCTGGGGGGGGACATTGTAAATTTTTGGGCCAAAAATTTCTGGTCCTAGGTTTTGGTTCAGTCTGGGTTCCCAAGCTGGCCTTTTTTTCAGTATTGGCCAAATCCGGCGAACTTGAACAACAATGGGTTTACCCATCTCTACTATTAACACACTGCAGTCTTTACACTGTCCCTGCCAGAGTAAAAGAGGATCTGTCCGCTCCCCTGACATGTCTGTTTAGGGGGTTGTATTACCCATTACATGTCTCCAGCATTGTGTCAAGAAAACTAATTCAGACCCCAGACCCTTATAACCCATATGATTCCAGATCCCAAACAAACCAGAAAACTAATTCAGACCCCATACCCATATAACTTGACTCCAGATCCCAAAACAGTCCAGAAAACTGATTTAGACTCCTGACTGGATCTAAACATTAAACCTGACACCTGATCAGATCAGATTGGGAGGATTATACTGTTACCTCAGTACATTTACACCTTGATACCTGCAGAGACCCCACCTCTGGACTTGACTGACAGCACCATAATATCTAATAATACTGTAGCTCCGTTCTGGGACACAGCCTAGCTCAAGGCGAGTGAGTTCAGCCGGTTTCCAATATTACAGTAATGACCCAATTAATACCTAGTTATTCCCTTGTAATAAATGTCACTGTCTAATGTCTGGGATTAACATGACATCTAGTACATGACGTCTAGTACATGACATCTAGTACATGACATCTAGAGTAAATATGACTCTGATGGTTATACTACTGTATTGTGGAGTTTAGGGAATACTGACAATGTAAAAAGTGCTTTGTATCTTCTCGACTTGTATAATAAACCCCATGATGACAATGATGATTTAAAGGGCCAGTCATGGTCCTAAGCACTCATTCCAAAGGAGGAACCCTGACTGGGAGCTGATCACCTCAGGTCCGGCTTCTCAGACCCTTGGCAACTATAATAAATATATAGTCTCAGGGTATAAACACACACACCGTATACGCAGCGTATTTACTGCTGCGATACGCAGCAAATACGCAACAAATACGCAGCAGATTAGATCTAAATAACTGAACACAGCATCAAATCTGCTGCAGATCTGCTGCGTTTTTGCTGCATATCTTCTGCGTATACGGTGTGTGTGTTTGTACCCTTAGGGTCATTATTACAATGACACTAAATTTGTATATTCTGCCAACTCTGGCACTGTGGTCTATTGACTATACCGGTTCTCTAAACACAATGGGCCAGCCAGCAGTATACACAGTGCGTGTCAGCAGCTTTTATATAAGTGGCCAGGGTTTACTTCAAACAGGGAAAATGGTCAGCATAGCGGCTCACTGTTGTGTGAGGAGAGGAGATACGAAGGGTCTTTTGAGAATTGTAGATTATGTTGATGTAAATGATGGATGAATATTTGCTGGAACACCCCAGAATATTATGTTTCAATTGTCCAAGAAAGAGTAGGATGTTTGTTGAGTCAATGGTGAGAAAAGACAAAAATACAGGAAGTGCAACAGCAACCCACAGGTGCAAGTGCTTACCGTATATACTCCCCCAGTGTACATACGATAAAAACATGCTCTGTAGATATTGAAAAGTGAGGATCTTAGCAAACTATTAGATCAAACAGAGTGTACCATGTCACCATGTTAAGGTGTCTTCAGAGACATGGTCCCTACTCTAGCATTTTCACACTAGCAATGGCCTCTCCTGGGCTGAACACGCCTACAGATAGGAGCCAAATGATCTCTTTTCATAGCATCCGTGGGACACGGGTGGAGTGCAAACCAACAGGAGGTAGCCACACCCCCACCTTTTTCTTTTCTTTTTTTTTCTGTTGTATGTGGGGGGTGTGGCTGCCTACTGTTGGCTTGCACTCCACCCATGTCCCAGGGTGCTATAAAAAGAGTAGGAACCTACATTTGTTATAGGCTGTTTGAATATTAGTTGTGCTCATGCGTGCTCATGCACGTATCCAACATCTTATACTCCATTCATGGTCCTTGAGGTTCATCATGACAATTATCAGATTTACAATCACAGCTGTCAGTGCTAATACATCCAGTAACATCCAGGCCCCCATCTAATTCTGAGCAGGGGCAGTAGATGTAAATGTTGTCAACCATTAAAATCAAAAATTACCCATCTCCTAGAAACCACTTTTCTACACTGTGAATGACCTGATACATTGGATTTTCTCTTATGATGTCACATATTTTGCAGAATGTATATGATGGACCATGACCCTTGTTAGAATCTATGACGCGATACTTAAATCTCCAGTTGAAATACTTCCTATACTTTTCATCATCCTTGTCCAACTCTAGAAGATAGGCAGCCAGTTCCTTAGGACTTGGGAAATCATTGACGTGAATGAAGGCGTCTCCGGGGATAAAGCGTTCATAGTTCTCCCGAGATGTTCCCAACACAACTGGAACTGCCCATGATCCAAAAGCATTGAACCATAGCTTCTCCGTGATATAATCCCTGAAGATTGAATTCTCAAAGGCCAAGTAGAACTTATACTGTGATATAGTGGCATAGAAATCATCCCAGCTCAGCTTCTTGTGTGTCTTTCCATAAACGTCAATAGAGATGTGCTTCTTTAACTCCTCATAATATGCATTGCGGGGGGCACCGGGGTACCATTGACTGACAACCCAAGAGACCAACTTGGATTTTTTAGGAATAGTAAAATTTGGATTCCTCTGCTTTAATGGTTCCATCCTGCCATATGGATAATATACATCCGAATCTCTCCGGAAGGTCATGGTCATGTTGAATAGATTATCCAACATTTTCAAGTTTTTGATAATCCTTGGTGGTTCCATATTGTACCAGATCCATCGCTGAAAACTAGGTTTTGGCTGTTGGGGCAAAGATAGCTTGTCATTCATAATGTCTGCATGATGGATGAGGACAACATCAGCAACGTTATACAGACTTCTGTTTAGTGTCAACTTGCAGCCAAATATACCATATTCGGGGCATTTATCTAAGGGTTCAACATATCCCCAAGGCCACAACCAAATGAGGACAACAATGTCATCCACTTGTTTCTTTGGGGGGACAGAGCTTTGGCTTTTTATCTCATTTTTAGTCCCCTCTTCTTGACAAACCAACTTTTGGATATTTGTCGACAACCCTGAGGGGATGCTTTCATGATTCCATATAAAGGACAAGAGGACCAGGAAAAAAAGAAAGAGCAAGAGGGTTAGAATCTTGTGGTTGATTGAAGCTAAGATCATCTTTAGTCTGTAAGGAGATAAAAAGTATTAGATCTAAAGTAGATGTAAGGAGTATTAGATCTAAAGGAGATGTAAGGAGTATTAGATCTAAATTGTATTGACAAAAAAAAATGCAGAGTATGTGTCTCCATGGTAACAGACTACAAACAAACTGTGTATAGTCATATCCTGCAGTCAAACCCTTTTATATCTTTCCTTTATTAGCATCTCAAGCACAGCTAAAAAGGAGAAAGATTGAGTGATTTAACATATGACTACAGGATTAGACTTCACACCATTGATCTGTAAGGCTCAGTTCACACTACGTTTATTCGATCTGTTTTTTTTTCCATCCATTTTTGAAAAAAATAAAATAATAAAAAAAAAGATGGAAAATGGATGCAATTGTGTGCATCTGTTTTGATCAGTTTTTTTCCCACTGACTTCCATCATAAAAAAACATATCAAAATACAAACGTACACAAAAATAAGGTCAAGTACATTTTTGTGTATGTTAAAAAAAATGATGCATTTTGATCTGTTTTTTTTAATAATGGAAGTCAATGGAAAAACGGATCAAAATAGATGCACACAATTGCATCAGTTTTTTGTAAAATCGGATGAAAAGAACAGATGAAAAAAAACATAGTTTGAACCCAGCCTAACCATGGACAAGGTTTGTCTGTAGCCATGCATATAGAGATGTATTGGTTTTGTATGCCTAAAATAATTAGCAAAATTCAAACATTTATATCACTGAAATACTATACAGACTTCTAGTCTTCTGCTCTTCTAGTCCGCTTATTGTTTATTCCGGTGATACTCACTTGCCCAAATCCTCTGACGTTACTGTTTAATGGCACTTGACCGCACTGGATTCTACTTTTTCCATCCACGCAAACAATATCAGCTCAATCACGGGGTCACCCACCACTATAGCCGGTGATTGGATGAGAGGCATTTGCTTTGAAGACAATACATCAGAGTAAGCAGGGACCAGCAAAGAGCCGCAGGGCTGAGCACCATCAGGCTGCAGCAGGGTCTGGGGAAGGTGAGTATACTTACTGTTTTTTTTTAAGGCACATTGAGTGTATTACAAAAAAAAATGTATTACTGGAATAAGCCTTGTAGGAAGCTTTAGGATAACTAGCCACCTTGCCCTCTGTTCAGTTCAACTCCTAGCACAAACTCTCAGCCAATAATTCTCAAGTATTGACTTCCAATGTTCTTTGGTCTTCTGCCAGAAGCCAACTGGCTGTGCTCTCCTTCCTCCTTGCGCGACCTTTTATACCTTCCCTAGGGTGCCTCCTGAAGCCACCGCATCACACTACCACCATCACACTACCCTTAGTTGAGCCCCATGTGGGACTGTGCCAACACTTTTCCTGCTAGCTGAGAGCTGGGAAGCTATGACCCTGGTAGGGCCTGACAGTGCTGCCGCATAGCCAATGGACAAAAGAGACATACAAAACAGAGAGGGGCCATTACACAGGCAGAAATGGTGAGAAAATGGAAAAGAGGGCTAAGTCTTACTAACACATAGTTACTTAGTTCACCCCTGACTAGGTCTAATGTAAATCTTGGAAGAATTCCATAATTGTAGCACATTTATATCTTCGTATCTGTGGGTGCCACACCTCTGGACTTGGCTGACAATACCGTGATGTTCAATAAAATCTGGGGCACATTGTAGTTGTAGTAAGGTGTGGTTTAGTCCGTCCCTAATGAAACTTTAATGACAAAATTAAAACATTATTAAAACAGAATAACACTGTCTGTGGGAGTAAAATTATGTTTGACTTGGATATTGGGGTTTTCCCATCGCCAAAAGTTATTCCCTATTGCCAGGCAAGGGGATACCAAACTAAACAATGGGGTCCATTCGCTGGGACCACCAACAATCATGAGAATGTAAGAAAATCAATCCCCTGAATTAATGAAATGTACTTATGGGGCTTATAAATGTTGATGGGTAAGTTTATTTTGGCTAGTGGAATATAAATGAATAGGCCTCTATTGCTTAGCTGGAAATGACTTCTAGATCCTCTATAAGAGTAAACCAGACAGCTTGGCCATGTCATTATATCCAGTTCACTGGATCACTTTTGGTAGGTACTTTTCAGGATCAGCAGACGTGAACCCACTGTGTCACATGCCATCTACCCCTCTAAGGGTGTTGTCTAAGTGTATCCTTTGTTCTTCACTGGTTACTCCTGATGGTGGAGATAGACTTTCCCTGAAGATATGCCAGGTTGCTACCTCTTGAGATGAAACAAGGCACAGGACAGCTGGTCCTGACGGACCAGATGTCAAAGGGTGGTAGACACCCGAGTTGCCAAACAGACAATACAGGCAACCAGAAAGATGGAAGATGCAATAGGTACAGGATATGGACAAGGAGAAGAATGCTGGAGAAGAGCACGGGTTGGGTCAAACAGAACACATGGGAAGGCTGGGAAGGCACCAACTAGGAGTGCAGGACCAGGCAAAAGGAACAGGATAGAAGGGCCATGAACGTTACTTTTTCTAAAAACCTGATGTGAGAACACATCCTCAGGGTTACACACAAAATGCCTAAAAGTCATATTAGTCATAGAAGGATATAGTGCACTTACCTGATAAGGATTATTCGTCTTGAATCCGTCTTCTCACCTCCCTTGATAATTTTCCATTTCTGAATAATTTGTTCTTTTAGTATATTCTTTAGTTAACTTCCCCTATCGACATCTTGCAGGTCATCGCTATAAAACTGGATGTATAATGCCGTCAAACCAATGTCTTCATGTCCTAATAGTACAGTAAATGCTGCACACTTGCTCACAGGTATTGATACATTTAGGGAAGAGACCAACAGGTTGGGCGACATTCTGTCAGCTGACTCAGGGAGGACTAAACTATTTAGATGCAAGTACAATCTGTAAATTTTAATTATGGGCGAGATACGTTTGGCAGAAGAAAATTAGAGGGATTGTCCTTTGGATAAATTTATTCTAAACAAGCACAATAAAAAATAAACCACAAAAGTCATACCTAGCCTGTTCTTATGTCAAAGGGTGGGTCCCTGCATTCCTGTGGTGATAGCAGATTGTTACAGCTCCTACAGCTATCTCTGGAAAATATAGATTCACAACGGCACCAATCAGTTACCTTCAATAAGTTTATTAGTCAAGTAAAAGTCTTAGACCAATCGCTAATTCTAAGGGTGCGTTTGCACAGAGAGATTTATCTGACAGATTTTTGGAGCCAAAGCCAGAAATGGATTTGAAAATAGGATAGATCCCAGTTTTTCCTCTTTGATCTGATCTTTGTTTATAGTCTGTTCCTGGCTTTGGCTTCAAAGATCTGTCAGATAAATCTGTCTGTGTAAATGCACCATAAGCCTTCTTCTAATTTAGCATGCATTTAAGATAATCTATGTATCACTAATCACCCCATCATATAATATACTAAACTAAACCATACACCAGGGCTACTCAACAACTTTTAGTTAAGGTCCACTTACCGAGGTCTATTGTCAGGTGAAGGTCCGAGCTAAACATCAGTAGGAAACGTGTTTCGTTACTTTTCACAAACGTTCAACTATTTACATACAGAACTGCTGCTTATTAGCGGGAAAACTGGCATTTTTTCTCTCTCACCAGCCCTTTGATATTAGGTACAAAGGGGGTGCCCCCCTGTTGCTCCCCCAGTAGTGTATAGCCCCCCTGTGCACTCTTCCCTAGTAATGTATAGCCCCCTGTTGCTCCCCCAGTAGTATATAGCCCCCCTGTGTGCTCTCCCCCTGTAGTATATAGCCCCCTGTGAGCTCCCCCCAGTAGTATATAGCCCCCCTGTGAGCTCCCCCCAGTAGTATATAGCCCCCTGTGCTCTCCCCCCATAGTAAATAGCCACCCTGTGCTCTCCCCCTGTAGTATATAGCCCCCTGTGCTCTCCCTCTGTAGTATATAGCCCCCTGTGAGCTCCCCCCAGTAGTATATAGCCCCCCTGTGCGCTCTCCCCCTGTAGTATATAGCCCCCCTGTGCGCTCTCCCCCTGTAGTATATAGCCCCCTGTGAGCTCCACCCAGTAGTATATAGCCCCCCTGTGAGCTCCCCCCAGTAGTATATAGCCCCCCCTGTGCTCTCCCCCCGTAGTATATAGCCCCCTGTGCTCTCTCCCTGTAGTATATAGCCACCCTGTGAGCTTCCCCCAGTAGTATATAGCTCCCCTGTGCTCTCCCCTATAGTATATCGCCCCCTGTGAGCTCCCCCCAGTAGTATATAGCCCCCCTGTGCTCTCCCCCTGTAGTATATAGCCCCCTGTGAGCTCCCCCCCAGTAGTATATAGCCACCTGTGCTCTCCCCCTGTAGTATGTAGCCCTCTGTGAGGTCCCCCCAGTAGTATATAGGCCCCCTGGGCTCTCCCCCTGTGAGCTCCCCCCAGTAGTATATAGCCCCCTGTGCTCTCCCTTTGTAGTATATAGCCCCCTGTGAGCTCCCCCCAGTAGTATATAGCCCCCTGTGCTCTCCCCCTGTAGTATATAGCTCCCTGTGAGCTCCCCCCCAGTAGTATATAGCCCCCCTGTGAGCTCCCCCCAGTAGTATATAACCCCCCTGTGAGCTCCCCCAGTAGTATATAACCCCCCTGTGCTCTCCCCCTGTAGTATATAGCCCCCTGTGAGCTTCCCCCAGTAGTATATAGCTCCCCTGTGCTCTCCCCCTGTAGTATATGGCCCCCTGTGAGGTCCCCCCAGTAGTATATAGCCCCCCTGTGCTCTCCCCCTGTAGTATATAGCTCCCTGTGAGCTCCCCCCAGTAGTATATAGCCCCCTGTGCTCACCCCCTGTAGTATATAGCCCCCTGTGAGGTCCCCCTAGTAGTATATAGGGCCCCTGTGAGCTCCCCCCAGTAGTATATAGCCCCCTGTGCTCTCCCCCTGTAGTATATAGCCCCCTGTGAGCTCCCCCCCAGTAGTATATAGCCCCCTGTGCTTACCCCCTGTAGTATATACCCCCTTGTGAGGTCCCCCCTGTAGTATATAGGGCCCCTGTGCTCTCCCCCTGTGAGCTCCCCCCAGTAGTATATAGCCCCCTGTGCTCTCCCCCTGTAGTATATAGCCCCCTGTGAGCTCCCCCCCAGTATTATATAGCCCCCTGTGCTCACCCCTGTAGTATATACCCCCTTGTGAGGTCCCCCCTGTAGTATATAGGGCCCCTGTGCTCTCCCCCTGTGAGCTCCCCCCAGTAGTATATAGCCCCCTGTGCTCTCCCCCTGTAGTATATAGCCCCCTGTGAGCTCCCCCCAGTAGTATATAGCCCCCCTGTGGGAAAGCGGCAGGACCGGACGGCCTCCCTTTTGAGGTATATAAAAAATATGGAATAGTATTGGTCCCTAGATTGCTATCGCTGTTTAGATCTATTCAGACACAGGGCAGAATGCCAAATTCTATGTATAAGGCCACAATTTCACTCATTCTTAAACCAGGTAAAGATGCAGTAGACCCCGGATCCTACAGGCCAATCTCATTGCTAAATACAGATATGAAAATTTGGGCGAAGCTGCTAGCAAATAGATTGGTGAAGGTAGTTCCATTTTTAATCTCGGATGATCAGTGTGGGTTTAGGGCTGGAAGGTCGGTGATAGATAATATACGTAGGATGTTTGGTAACTTGGAAATTGGGGGGGGGAGGGACCGCTCCATCCTGTCGTTGGACGCCGTTAAAGCGTTTGACAGGGTGGAGTGGTCCTTCTTGTGGCAACTCCTGAAGGAATATGGATTTAAAGAAAAATTTATTGGTTGGCTGCAGCTGATGTATAGAAGCCCTATGGCCTCAATCCTCATAAATGGATCCCAAACAGAAAGGTTTCCTTTATTTAGGGGAACACGTCAGGGTTGTCCCCTCTCTCCCCATATCTTTGCCCTCTTCATTGAGCCTTTGGCAATCAAAATAAGAACAATGGAAGAGGTGGAGGGGTTTGGATGTCGGGGGAGAGGGGACAAGATATCGCTCTATGCGGATGATGTTGTGCTGTACGTGGAGAATACAAGGAATTCCCTGGATATTATAATCAATACGATAGAAAGATTTGGAGATGTGTCGGGCCTTAGTATTAACTGGGCAAAAACAGTATTAATGCCACTAGATGGAGAGGTGTCCCATGATAAACTGAGGTGTTTGAAGCCAGGAGAAACCTTTAGATACCTGGGGGTGGTGGTAGATAGGGATATCCATAAGTATGTGGAATTAAATGTAACACCAACTTTGCAAAGAATAAGATCTAAAGCAAAAGTTTGGATGGGCCTACCATTGGGCATGGCAGATAGGATAAGCTTAGTGAAAATGATTATCCTCCCACAGATTTTGTTTGTCTGGTCTAATAGTCCAATATGGTTGGGGGAAAGAATATTTAAGCAGTTGGAAGCTATAGTGAGGGATCTGATTTGGAGGGGTAGAAAGCCCAGAATAAAAATGGAATATTTATACAAAGATGAGGATAAAGGAGGTTTGTCGGTTCCCAACTTTAGGATTTATTTCTTGGCGGCCCAATTACAGTATGTGAAAAGATGGAGAGAGTTCTCATATATAAAGAATTTGGTAGAACAAAATAAATGGGGATTAAAGGACGTATGGGAAATTTTGGAGTCAGGACAGTTGAGTAGAAGGTCTAGAGAGAGATGGCCATTGTTAGACTTGATGCACAAAGTTTGGGAAAAAACTAAAAAAGCACTGGGTTTGGAGGGAGTATTTAGATGTACACCAATGTTTAATAATCTTAGGTTTAAAGAGTTGGGAAGAAATCATGAATGGAGGTTTTGGGAAAAATACAATTTGAGGTATGTGACACACTTCTTTAAGGAAGGGCAATTACGCTCATTAGAAGAGTTAAAAGGTGAATACGGGATAGAAGGAAACTGTTATTTTTATTATTTGCAATTAAGACAAGTTAGTATGGAAATAGATCACACGGAGAATTTGGTAGAAGAAAACTCACAGTGGATTGATTATATGATAGAGGACACTTCCAAAAGAAGGGTGATGGCTAGGATAGTTAGGTTGGTAAAGGAGGGGAAGAAGGAGGTAGTCACACATGCAAGTAGAGTAAAGTGGGAAATAGATATAGGAGAAATTACACAAGAAGAGTGGGAAGATATATGGAGTATGGGAAAGAATATATCATTTAATGCGTCGCACAAGATTACACAATTTTTTATTAATTATAGGTTATATTATACACCAAGTAGGTTATCTAAAATGGCCCCTAACAAAGAAATAGTTTGTCCCCGCTGCAATATGCCAAGGGTTGGTTTCTTTCATCTATATTATGAATGTAAGAAAATGGAGAGAAGTTGGCAAGTAATTTTAGAGGTTATTAAAGATCGGCTCCAACTAGAAGGTTGGGAACCGGCAAAGAGATGGTTGTTGGGGGTATGGAGTGATGTCCGCCCAGGGAAAAATAAGAATATTCTAGTAAGGAAACTGTTGATGGTAATGAGGCTGTTGGTGGCCAGAAAATGGATGTCTAGAGATAGCCCCACCCTTAGGGAATTTTTGATGGAGGTTAGAAGGATGATTAATTTTGAGTTTTGTTTGATGGTAAAAGGAGGGAGGAGGGTGAATTTTTGTAAGATCTGGGACCCATGGTTGGATAAAATGGACCAACAAGAGAAGATGGGATTGGTTGTGGGGTTAAGAAGAGGAGAGGGCTGAAGAGTTCCTTTTTTTTTTTTTTTTTTTTTTGTTGTTTCTTTTTTCTCTGCACCCAGGGAGGGGGGGAGGTGGGATGAGTTGGGGTGGGGGCGGGGGTGGGGGGGTAGTAGGGGGGAAGGGGGGGGGGGGGGTAGTGGGGTTAAGACCATGTCTGGGCACAACTAAAAAGTAATAGGTAGAAAATGTAATAGGAGAGATGTTAAGTGTAACCGGGGGTGCGGTTCCTGGACACCAATGAGAAATAATGAATATGGGTGATAGGTGTTGTGGTTGGTCTCCGATGTCTGTGCGGGAGGATTGTGGGGGTTTGGATCTTGGTCTCCTGGCTCGGGGCCCTATGTCGTGAGGATCGGGCTCAGGTCTCGGTTGGAGGAAGAGGAGGGGTGTTACTATGTTTTTTTTTTTTTTTTTGTTTGTTTGTTTGTTTGTTATTATTTTCTACTCGGAGGTCCGCTGGTGGTTGATTGGATATGAGATAATAAGCTGGAGTGGGCGAGATGGAGCAGCGGAGGGTTCCTTTGGCTGGGTCCAGATAGCCTGCTCCGGAGTAACGCCACAAGTCTATATAAATATATGTGGGCGGTGGTGTTGGAGTGGTTGGAAGAAGGAGGAGGAGAAGGAAATAAAAAATAAGAAATCCCCAGTGGTGGCTTGGTACCGTGGAGGGCTTGGCTCCCAGAGGGGTGGAATGGTATGTAGTATGCATGAAGTATGTATAAGGCTGGACACGAGAATAATAAGATTTATAGTTTGGATTGTTTAATTTTTTTTTTTTTTTTTTTGGATGCTGGTGACTGTACTCCTTCTCGGCCCGGCGGAGGCAGGGGCCTTGGGGCGGAGGGGATACCCGAGCCAGTGGGGGCAGGTTCTGTCCTCCTGTGGTCCCCGGCGCGGAGGAGGGGACCGGCTGGGGCACGAAGGATTAAGGTAAATTTAGGGGAGGGGAAAAGTTGAAAGAGAGGTTATGAATTGATGGTGACCATGGATAAGCACCCTTTGGAAGGAAAAAAGTTTTGTTAACACTTCTGATGAAGGGTTATGAGGTGAAGTACCGAAGAAGATATTTGGTTTAAGATATAGAAAAATTGTGGTTGTATCCAGACTTGGATGAAGTGGTTTTAATGTTTGTATGGTAAATTCTGTAATAAAGGTTTAAAAATTTAGATAAAAAAAAAAAAAAAAAAAAAAAGAAAATAGGATAGATCCCAGTTTTTCCTCTTTGATCTGATCTTTGTTTATAGTCTGTTCCTGGCTTTGGCTTCAAAGATCTGCCAGATAAATCTGTCTGTGTAAATGCACCATAAGCCTTCTTCTAATTTAGCATGCATTTAAGATAATCTATGTATCACTAATCACCCCATCATATAATATACTAAACTAAACCATACACCAGGGCTACTCAACAACTTTTAGTTAAGGTCCACTTACCGAGGTCTATTGTCAGGTGAAGGTCCGAGCTAAACATCAGTAGGAAACGTGTTTCGTTACTTTTCACAAACGTTCAACTATTTACATACAGAACTGCTGCTTATTAGCGGGAAAACTGGCATTTTTTCTCTCTCACCAGCCCTTTGATATTAGGTACAAAGGGGGTGCCCCCCTGTTGCTCCCCCAGTAGTATATTGCCCCCCTGTGCTCTCCCCCTGTAGTATATAGCTCCCTGTGAGCTCCCCCCAGTAGTATATAGCCCCCTGTGCTCACCCCCTGTAGTATATAGCCCCCTGTGAGGTCCCCCTAGTAGTATATAGGGCCCCTGTGAGCTCCCCCCAGTAGTATATAGCCCCCTGTGCTCTCCCCCTGTAGTATATAGCCCCCTGTGAGCTCCCCCCCAGTAGTATATAGCCCCCTGTGCTTACCCCCTGTAGTATATACCCCCTTGTGAGGTCCCCCCTGTAGTATATAGGGCCCCTGTGCTCTCCCCCTGTGAGCTCCCCCCAGTAGTATATAGCCCCCTGTGCTCTCCCCCTGTAGTATATAGCCCCCTGTGAGCTCCCCCCCCAGTATTATATAGCCCCCTGTGCTCACCCCTGTAGTATATACCCCCTTGTGAGGTCCCCCCTGTAGTATATAGGGCCCCTGTGCTCTCCCCCTGTGAGCTCCCCCCAGTAGTATATAGCCCCCTGTGCTCTCCCCCTGTAGTATATAGCCCCCTGTGAGCTCCCCCCAGTAGTATATAGCCCCCCTGTGCGCTCTCCCCTTATAGATGGCCCCCAGACAAAAGAAAAAAACAAACAACTCACCTAGCACCTCGTTCCCCGCTGCGCCGTCTTCTTCTCTTCTCCTGCCGGTCCGGCCCCCGGCTGATACGCGCTCTCTGGGGACGTCCCAGGTATTCCCCAGCAGAGCGCGCACCAGTGACCTCAGTGTACACTGCCGGCCGGCAGTTCCGGGAAGTACAGGCCGGCGGCGTACACTGAGGTCTTTGGTGCGCGCTCTGCTGGGGAATCCCTGGGACGTCCCCAGAGAGCGCGTATCAGCCGGGGGCCAGACCGACACTGCCCCCAGCCCCACAGGCGTACTGACATCTAAGGACAGTACGCCTATGGGGCGGGAGGCAGTGCGGTGGGGAGCGGGACCAACTAACCGCCCCGGATCCAGTCCGCCTCAGGGCGGTTAGGAGGTCTGACCAGGGGTCCGGTCAGCTGGCTTTCCGCCAGTTGAGAACCCCTGCCATACACAAAGCATATTAATAGACATGTATACATTACAAATCAAATCCACCCAGCAGTCTTTTCTTACACAGCTTCTCTGCAGTTTTGGATACATGCGTAATATGTACCTACTAGATTTCCTACTACTTTCTATTGTGTGAACGGAAACTATACATATTGACATTGCACTCCAGTATGTCTTTACAATACTGTGTGATGGATATGCAAGAACCAAACCAGTACCACCAATGTAGGGTGAAAAGCTGACATACCACGGGTGAGGAGAGGGCAGTCGAATTTAGACCCACCAAGAATATTTAGTTATGATCCTTACAATGTATTCATTGCTATTTGCTATTCCTTATTATACAGTAGCACATAGTTCTACAATATACTGGGTCCCTTACTGGGGGCATCTACCTAATGAAGGGGGGGGGGCTGGTTTGAATGATCTAACTGCTTGGTTCATCTATCTAATTGGGGAGGGGGCTAACTACCTACCTAGTCGGGAGAAAAAACTGCCTACTGTGGACATCTACCTCCATCCACTCCTTTGGTTTAACTTGTTGGACGGATGTTTTTTCTCCCAACCCTACTATAACCATAGGGGGGAAATTATGTACCTACTAAAGACATCTACCTAATGAGGGGGAATTACCTACCTATTGTGGTCATTTAACCTATAGAGGGGAAATTACCTACCTATTAGGGGTGTCTACCTAATGTAGGGGACATTACTTACCTACTGGGGGGCATTTAACTAATAAAGAACAAATTACCTTCTAGAGGCATCGAGTTAATTGGGGAATTACCTACCTACCGGGGACATCTACCTAATGGTGGGAACTACCTACCCGCCTAACCCAATCCACCTAACCCTGTCCACCATTCCACTTACCTTTTCACTATTAGGCTGTTTCCACAATATTTTTTTTTTTAGGTAAAATAACGGCCACTGTGTTTAAAATAGCGGGATGTTATTTTCTAATAGCGGCCACAAATAATGATCATTTTCATTATTAACAGCCGCCATATTAACGGCCATTTTTTTGCCTAAAATAAACATTGTGAGAACAAAGTCTTACAATGGAGAGCACAAAGGGAAGCATTATTTGGGACACTGGATGTACCTGCACTGTAATCAGTTACACAGTTTGCAGAGCCTGTGAAAAATTGGTATCTTCTTTTATTGCGTCAATGGAATATTATATTGCTAATATGCATTAAGCTTGCCCCGGCCGTTGATACATCCACATTTATATAAAAGTTATTTTTACTTACAGTCCAAAGAAGATGGATAAGCAATTATCCATTTGGTAACATTCTAGACACACTATGGGGGAAGTCATTTGGGCGATCCCATCTGGCTTCTCCCCCACCCCACTAAGCTTCATCGACAGACCTGTTCCTATACACAAAAGGATGCCACACCATAGCTTTTCAGAGTGGATTAAAGTTTGTTTTAATGATGGATCCCTTTCACTTCTGACGGGTTCTCTATGACAAATCATTAGCTCAGTTATTATTAGCTAATGCAACATGTAAAGTCAATGTCTGAACATGACGGTAAAATGACAGAGAATCCTACCAACAAATTACATAATTACTACATGAATTGTTTGGACTATGACATGTCTGATCGATGCCTTTGCCTACAGAATCTATTAAGTGTCTGTAGTGTCCTGGTACAGGTGTGCACTAAGTCTTATGCCGCCTGGTTAAAGGTAACTCACTCTGGGATGATGGGTGCCTTTTGCACTTTCACCACTTGGTGTCTCACTCTTCCTTGTTTGTCAGAGCACAGCTGAGAGTCTAAGGGTTAACTTATGTTTTCTATGTTCACTGTTAAACCAGTCACTGTGTGGTGGTGCACGGCTAGATGTTGGTAGCTACTAGGGATGGTCCGAACTCTCCGAGGTTCGGGTTCGTACGAACCCGAATGCTCGGCACCAGATTACCGCTGTCTGCCCGCTCCGTGGAGCGGGTGGATACAGCGGGAGGACTGCCTGGAAAACTGGGATACAGCCTATGGCTATGGCTGTATCCCAGTTTTCCAGGCGGTCCTCCCGCTGGATCTGCCCGCTGCATGGAGCGGGCAGACAGCGGGAATCATTACCGAGAGTTCGGGTTCTTACAAACCCGAACCGAACTCGGTTCGGACCATCCCTAGTAGCTACTCCTTGGCCAGGGATGTTATTTGTCGTGACGCCGGTGCTAGTCCAGGGTTTTCAGAAAGAGAATGATCCCTCAGCAATGGCCCTGGAGTTCCTGGCGTGGGCTAGGGTGTTCCTTGGTGGCTGCTCTCCCCTAGTGTTGCTTAGCACTGCATAGTTGCGAGAGTTGTTGGTTTAGAGGAAATCTTTAGTTGCATCTGAGCTTGGTTCCTGTCAGGGGTCCTGGCATAAGCCAGGCCCTGGCTTAACTACAATACTAACTTGGTTTGGTTGTGTCCTCTCTCACTGAAAACCTGACAAGAACTAAACTCACTTCCTCCACCAGTGTAACTCCTCCTACAGGGACTTTTGTGTACCCTGCTGTGAGTGGTGGGGATGAGTGTGTGTGAGAAAAAAAGCTAGAGAGGATAGGATAGAGAAAGAGCACCTCCTAGTGGCCAGAACATAACACATGGTACAAATAAATTAACCCATTACTTCCTTCAGCTGTGCAAGAGTAGTAATAAATATACATATAAGAAATACTTTGATGGTTACCAAGCCTTGGTTTATCCCTTGTCATTACATTGACTTAAAGGGCCACTTAACATGGTGGTTTTGGTGGTTTCCTAACAGGAGCTGCCCTTTGGCTGGGTCCTTCCCGGAGGGATATCTGGCTAGTCCTGTGTTTTGAGACTCTTTTTAATGAGGCTCCACGGGCTCCTGTTTTGCATATTCATGTTTCCCAGGGGGCAATGCACCTAGGACTTCACTGCATTGAGCACTTTCACTAGCAGCCGGCAGTGTTGTCGTTTGGCTGGTCTCCCTGAGTTCAGCAATCTGTTTTCCTTATGGCTCTACTAGGCATTGCTCCCACCTAGCCAGAATCCTGCTCCACACTGATGAGGGGCAACACCCCGAAACAGCTGTATGTGGATGGTTACCAAGCCTTGGTTTATCCCTTGTCATTACATTGACTTAAAGGGCCACTTAATATGGTGGTTTTGGTGGTTTCCTAACAGGAGCCACCCCTTGGCTGGGTCCTTCCCGGGGGGATAACTGGCTAGTCCTGTGTTTTGAGACTCTTCAATGAGGCTCCACAGGCTCCTGTTTTGCATATTCATATAAGAAATACTGACACCTAGTGGGGAAACTTAAAATACCTCATCCCCCACTTGTTTAACCTGAGTGAGAACTTTAGGACAGGTGCATAAGAGCGACACTAGCAGTGGGACACCACAACTGACGCAGGCACCTCACACACAAACCACCAACTGCACCTCTTCCCTCTCTTCTACACAGTCCCTAAAAATAGGAGGTAAAACCTGGTCACCCCTATTTAAGGTTAGTTAGTTCCTGGTGGGAGGTCTTTTGTCAGTTGTCTGCAGAGAGGAGATACCGGAAGAGTTGCTGTTTTAGTTTCCAACCAGGGCCCTGGGTATTCTGGTCAATAGAGGACTTGGTGTGAGACAGCCACACCGGCATAGGCACCCACAAACTGTGCTACCTTTGCAAGTGCCAGTGTCTGTGTCCGGGGGTGGGTAACGCCGCTTTTGGCCACCATGTCAAGTGCCGCAGAGAAAACACCAGACCCCACCTGCTGTATACTACCTAAGCATCCTGGGCCACAGCATATAGATGTACATGTAGAAGTTGCTGAATCCTGCTGTTTTCCACACTGTGGGCCCAGACACTCACCAGTTCTCCAGTCTCCACCAGCAAGTATGGGAAAAAACAGACAGACCACCACAAAACCACTGGTTCCTTCAGCCATGGCTCTTTCTTTTCTTAGCACCACAGCCTGCTATTTGGATATTCAGGTGTCTCTGTGACTGGGCACAACCAGGCACTGATCACACTACTTTCTCTCTGAATGCTAGTATACGCAGCTGGCCGTGTCTTGTCTCAGCCTCTGGCACAGCTCATGTGAAAAAACACCTTCCCATTTGCCTGAAATCTGTCTCTCCTGTTCTCCCTATATACATATCAACATTTAGCATGACGGAATGCTCACACATTCTCAATGGAGGGAGGAGGCCCACATATGTTATACCCAGGAAGGTGTGTAGTGTCTCTAGGGACAGGGGACAGCTGGGAGTTGTAGTTGTCGGTTGCAAAGTCACAGAAGCAAGGAGTGAACCCTCTGGGCCTAACCCACTTTGGTGGTAGGTGGTAGTAGTCTACACCTGACAATTGGTTTTGTTTCACATTATATTTTATAGTAAAATGAAGGCTGCCCTTAAAATGTATAATTGCTTCCGCCAAAAACAAGCCCTCAAATGGCTCTGTAGATAGGAAAATAAGAGTTTTATAGCAAAGACGCATAAATGAATATTTACTTGGTCATTAAGGGTTAAGTGGTTTTATGAAAATATGAGAAGGTATATTATTAAAATTGCAATCAGTAACTGCTCATAAAATCCTATAACAGCTAGGTATTAGCACAGCCGAAAGTTATGAGCTATTATCAGAAATCTCTGACCTACCTTAAGTAGGTTTTTTTTAAAAATAAAAATAAAAAAAATCTGCTTTCCCCCATAAACAGCGCCACATGCCAGGCTGTGTATTGAATTACAACTGTGTTTCCTTTAGTGGAGTTGAGCTGCAATACTACACAGGACCTCAGGACAGGTGTGGTGCTGTTTCTGGAAGAAAGCAGACATTTTTTATTTTCTAATCCTCACTAATTCCTTTGAAGGTCATGATGAATTTTGGTCTATACAGTGGAAGAAGACCTTTTCTGTTGCTCCATATATCCAGCGACTGTGGGTTGAATGACCTGAAATATTATAATCTTAATGATCTGTGATACTTTTAGCTCAAGTCATCGGACTACAGGATCTGTATCCATCATATGGGTGCAAACATGGCCTGTATTATACCACAGTAATGTGACAAGTAGTAGTACTTACATATACATGATACCCAAACACAGTTTAGAATGAAAAGCGTGAGAATGATAATATTCCTCAGCCACACAACAACCTTTTACATAAAGAAGCTGGGAAACGGGTATCGGGACACTGCGCTCCTGGTTCGTCTTTTCATCTCTATCTGCTAAACATTTTTATCTACAAACTGTCCACCATATTACACCTTTCTTTCCACATATCTACATGTTCCTTTTTTTCCAACCTACCAGTCCTGACCAACATTCACTGCTGATCTTTTATATATATATAATATTAGTAATGAGTGAACTTTTCAGAAGTTTCCACAACAGCCATAAATGTTCTAAAAGCCTCTGTGTCTGCTATGGTAGATCTACTATTACAGCCTGCCACAGATCACTGATCTAACAGTCCCCTAGGAGGGAGGACTAAAAGCGTAAAAAAAAAAAAAGTATAAAAGTGCAAATCAAATCCATTTCCCCATGTTTTAAATAAACAAAATTTAAATGAATGAATAAATAAATAATTGGTGGGTGGGCGGTGCAGGGATTTAGCAGGGTTCATCACTTTAAGCCAAGTCCCACCTATCTATCATGCTGCAGGGAGATGTGGAGTTACAAGACAAAGGTGTTTTGGGCCTAGGGAATGGTGTGTTACATAAAATGCGTTCTTTTTTTTTTTCTAAATAAATACAAAGATGCAGGATATAAAGCTATTATCTGTGTTGTATTATCTGTGACATATCCCTGTCATTAGCTTTTTCAGGGGTGATATATTTAATTTAAATAGTAAATTAAATTGGTCCCGCAAAAAACAAGCCCCTAAATGGCTCTGTAGATAGGAAAATAAAGGTCTTATAGCAAAAACCCATAAACATTTCCTTGGTCACTAAGGGTTAAGTGGTTTTATGAGAAGTGGGCCTGTCTCCTTGACAGGTATGGTATATTTTTATAGTTTCAGTCAGTAATTACTGATAACAACATACAAAAGCTAGCTATTAGCAGAGCCATAAACCCACAAATAAAGCTGCTTTAGCTTCTATTTTTAGTTGAGTGTCGTTTAATTGTCTTCTGTCCAATTACAATGAAACCAGAAGAAAAAGACTTTTCAACTTTCACTGTCCCACTGTAACAGGAACACTGTAAAAGGGAATTCAAGAATAACTATTAAAGGGGTTGTCCAGCGAAAAAAAAATGTATTTTCAATAAACTGGTGTCAGAAAGTTTTTTAGATTTGTAATTTGTTTCTATTTTCAAATCTCCAGTCTTCCAGTACATATCAGCTGCTGTATGCCCTGCAGGAAGTGGTGTGTCCTTTCCAGTTTTACACAGTGGTTACTGCTTTACCTCTGTTGGTGACAGGAACTGTCCAGAGAAGGAAAGGTTTTCAATGGGGATTTGCTACTGCTCTAGACAGTTCCTGTCATGAACAGAGGTGGCAGCAGAGAGCACTGTGTCAGACAGGAAAGAATACATCACTTCCTGCAGGACATACAGCAGCTGATAAGTACTGGAAGACTTAAGTAGAAGTAAATTACGAATCTGTATAACTTTCTGACTACAGTTATTTTGAAAGAAAAACAATTGCTGGAGTACCCCTTCAAAGGAGCTATCCAGGATTAGAAACCCAAAGGTGAGGTAACTGTCACCTGGGAAAACCTTGCCTACACCTGGGGTAACCATCCTACCTATTCAGGACAATTCACATATCCAGGATAGATCTGCAGGGGAGCAAAGTGCCTAAGCTGATGAACTCGACTAATTTCTGCTCGACCTACTCGGGTAACCTTGAGAAGTTAGCTACACCCAGTTGTCCAACCCTCGGAAACATACTACCAGACCTGTCACTCTGTGGGCTCTTATGGCATAAGGCGGGTTTCTTCTTCTTTCTTCTCAGCCCTGTGAAGATGAGTTTCTTCACCACAAGTCACACTTGTCCTGGCAGAGTTCTGCACTACTAGGCAAGGCCCCAAGACAGCCCCTAGACCTTACTGCACCTAATTTACACCTACTATCTACTACGTACACAACAAGTACCTTGCATCAAAAATTTGCGTCAAAAATTAAATTATGGGCAGGGACTGGGGAAAAAATAAAAAAGCTAATATTTTTATGCTTTGCACCGCACAACGGAGCTCCCGACCCCTCCACCTGTCATCTTTTCCCAGGTTTCGGGTATGTCATGACCCTGGCTGAGGGGGGCATCCGTCAGCCGAGTTGTGACGTGGCCAGAGGGGAGCTCAGAAGACAAACGGCAGGGTCCAGGAGTGGGACGCAGGTCTATGAGGGCACTGGGACAGGTGACTATAACTTCTTTTATAATTCCACCCCACCCCCTGCATATAATGAATTTTTGACCCCCCCCACGCCACACTTCCCCTTTAAGAATGTCTGCAGACATTACTGTACAATGTGTTCTCTATATCCTACCTTTGTACTGAAGAATTATGAAATATAATCTTTGAGCTCTTCTACTGATTTCTGTCCTTATTGCCTCTAAGATAAGGGTGCCCTGGAGTATTACATGATGTCACACACATATAGGCCGATAACACAGTGATGTAAACTACAGAGAGCAAACTACTTATCATTTATAGATTTGTACAATGGAGTCTTTGCTTTTGGTTATTGAAGATCTAACATACTGGGGCTGATTTACTAAGTATCCATCAATTTTAAGCTGGTATGCTGTGGGCTGTGTCTGATTTTTAGCAAAAAATTCTGTAAAACTAAAACCCAATTATCCCACCACTCTAGAAGTTGCTGTTTTTTTTTTACAATAGAAAACCCATCAAAGAATGACAGTTTGCTTAGTAAATCTGTTGGTTGTGGCGGGTTTTAAAGGACACACCCATGACACACCCACGGCACACCCATATGGTGCACTTTTTTCCGGGTTTTTGGAAAATTTGTGTCGGAACACCAAACCGACAGGGAAAATGGACAAAAAACCAATCTGTATAATAGGCTGGAATTTCCACAAAGTATAATATTACAGAGGTATAGCTGACATATAGCAGACGCACAATATGCTTACGTGGAAACTTAATTGGTGTGTCAAAGTCTGGGACTCTACCTGGAGAACAATGTCATAAAAGGTACCTGGTAAACTGATTTAGCAAGTGTCATAAAAAGTCATATTATACAGTGTATATAGGTGGCATGACTGTATAAACATTAGCAGATCCCTATTATGGCATATAGTTTTATAAACCTTTGACAATTGCAGACTAAATTGAAGAGAATGTGTCATCTGAAAATGATCTCCTTTTAAATCAAGTTTTTATGTTAAAGAATTTTTGGCGGATTGCTGACATCCCATAAACAGGTCTCTGACTCACACCTGATTACTTGCTATTAGTCTCTGTTGAGCGTGCTGGCATTTCCTTTATCTCTCATATATTGTTTATAGTTCTGTACTTCGTTGTCAAACTGATTCTGACCCCTGGCTTATTTGATTCAAACCTTAATATATAAAAGCAGCACTATCAGCAGGTTCAGCCCAATATTCTTTACCTGATGACTGCACAGCTGGTAATGATTCCTCTCTTCTCCCCTGCAGTCTGTAGATAGCCCCTAATTGCCCCTATGCTAATCAGGGACTTAGGAGCATTTGGCGCATCACCCGACGGCCCGGAGCACCAGCTTGGCCCACCCAGTCCACCCCCTCCTGTGCATAGTGGGCAGCACGAGAGGGAGCGGGCTGGGTGGCACAGGAGGGGGTTGCTTTGGGCGGGCCCAGGGGGTTGTTCCGGGCCCCCCACTATACATATGCATATATGCAAAATGAGCGGCATGGGAGGGGGCAGACTGGGCAGGCCGAGCTGGTGCTTCGGGCGATGCCCCAAATGCTCCTAAGCCTGAACATTGTCATGTTGAACATATTATCCAGCATTCCCAGGTTGGAGATGATTATTGGCAGTTCCATATGGAGCCCACACCCAATGTTGATAAGGATTTCTTGGCCGTTGGGGCAAAAACACAACAAGACACGAGTCTGATTGGCCAGTGTGGATATACTTTTTCTGTAAAGAGCAATGTAAAGTGACAACATTAGAATTACTTCAGATGAGCAAGGTTAGTCTCAAGCATTGGCATTCTGTATGTTTATTTGAAATGAACCTACAATTCACTATTACTATTTATGGATTTTCTTCCTAGGGATACTATATTTCCAATATTTTTAGCCTTACTAAAAATGAATCTTGTCCATAGGGGAAGATATTCTCTTATCTTGAGAAGATCCCAACTCTTTTTAATATAACTTTTAATACATCTGCCAGACTAGTGTTTGTTAAAATCAAGGCAACATTTATAATGTTCACTTTATTATCTGTCTGTCCATTCTTCTTTGTAATGTCCTTTGTAATTTTTTTTCCTTATAAGATTATTACATTGCATATGAATTCCTCATAAAATTTCTTCAATATTACTCCCTTCCGCCTCTCAACCTTATGCTGGAAAACTCATTTAAAGTAAAATACAAATGTGGTAACCCAGAGGCCTACAAATGTTGTGTGAGCTGGGACGAGGGGTTATGTACCAACAAGGCACTCATCACTGTGGCCAGGAGTGGTAGTGCCCCCCCCCCCCCCCCCCCCCGGGTATACTGTCATACAATTTCTTTAAGATAGAACAGGTGTAGGTGCACGGATGGAGTAACCACAGAGTCCAGTACTTAACAAGGAACAACTTTTACTGAAGGTTAAGTGTGCAATACGAGAACAGTGAACTTGGCAGTAAGGTGCAATACAAAAATAGTGAACTTGGCAGTAAGGTGCAATACAAAAATAGTGAACTTGGCAGTGAGGTGCAATACAAAAATAGTGAACTTGGCAGTGAGGTGCAATACAAAAATAGAATATTCTTTCACAAAGGTGACGACACTGATGACTTGAACTGGGTGCTTGGTTATATAGATAAATAGTAGCTTTATGGTTCAATATGATTTTATTTAAGAGTTTACATAATAAACATACATATAAAGAATATGCATCCAACAAGTAATGTCGGCTAGGTAACGAGTGCCAACAGAATGGTACAGAAGCCAAAAAAAAAGGGGAAAAGAAAGGTCAGGAGTTGGTAAAATAACATGTCACTTGGAGCCTGCCGTAATGTGAGGAGTCAAATCACTCCGACTACAACTACTCCATGCAAGATTCCCGCAGGTACCTGATGATTCAACATTGTTTGTACATATACAAGACATCAAGCATGCATCGACAAACACTGAACACATGGAAGAGGATAGAGTACGGGAAGAAGGGAGAAGAGAAGGAGAGAAGGGAGAAAAGAGGGGGGGGGGGTTAGGAGGGAAGAGAGGGAGTAGAGTAGCCCATCACCATCCAGCCACCGGGCATCCGAGGGAACCGGATCAGAGATCTATGTATCCCCAAGGGAATCGTCTCCGGCCAGCCATCTAGTCATCTCAGGGGAGGACTGAAACATCATCCAGATCCTCCATTTAGTGGAGAATTTCTTACTCGCGTTATGCTCGTCCGCCATTATCTCTTCCATTCGCATCAGTGCGCCAAAAGCCTCGGCTAGAGTCTAGAGGGGGGAGTGGTCAACCGCCACAGCCTAGGAATGATTTGCCTGGCTGCCAGAAGGAAAAAGCCCAGTAGGCCTTTTTTAATCATAGGTAATGAACCAGGTAAGATGGAGAGAAGAGCCATCTCTGGCGTCAGTGTCAGGTTACGAGGTGTTGCCCAGTTCCTGCAATTTTTACTTATCTTGGCAGGGGGTGCATCAGATTGCTGGGTGTTTCAAAAGAAGGTACAGTACAGCCTGGCATTGGCCATTAACTGTATTATTAGGAAAACAATGTGATGATTAAACAATTGTGATGATTAATGTGGTATATAATAAGGTCACACCTGCACAGTGATATAGAAACCTGTATAAATAGGTGCGCTTTGATTAGTTAAACCTAAGTGGCTACATGACACAGCAGGCTCTGCTATATCTCTTCAGCAGTACATACATAAAAAAAAAACATATTAACTGGTATAGATATTAAGTATAACAAGTACCTGGGATATTAAGAGCCTTAAAGTCAATAAAAGATATAAGATACTAGCCTTGACGACAGTAGAAGGGACCAGACAAGGCGGAAGTCTACGTGCCAAATGGAACATAATACGTACAATGCTAATGTCGGCCATACAACTTCATCATAAAGATGGGCAAATCCATAAAATTTTGCTTTCAATTCTGCCAAACTGACCGATGGTTTAAATTCAGATTTATTTGCCGTTTCAGCAGTGGCACAGCATGGGGGTAGTCGGTTACCCCGGGTCTAAATTTGTGTGTAATATTTTTATTATATTCTATTTTGGTAGGAATCTGTCTATTAGGGGTATTATGTACATAATGGGGACTGCGGCACAATAATGGGATTACCTATTTACTAGGGACAATTAATTAGGGGGTGGATTACCAACTTACTTGAGATGGTACCCTAATTGGGTGATTACCTATCTACTGGTACATCTTCATAATAAGGGTTGGCAATTATTTACCTAATGGTGGCAATTGCCTACTGGGGTCTTCTATCTAATTAAGGGAGAATTTTTTTAACCTACTTGGAGCTTCTACCTAATGAAGAGGTAGGAATCCCCCATTAGGAAGAAGCTCCCAGTTGTTAGATACCTCCCACCATTATTAGTCTCTGCAGTAGTAATATATGGTCCAGGTGTGGGATTATTATTATTTTTATTTAATCCCCAACACTTAAGGCCCTATTACACAGAATGATTATCGGCCGTATTAGTCCGATATTGGGCCTTACGCCAATAATTTTCGCCCTGTGTAAAAGGGGCTTTAAGAAAATCCTGCATGCCTCTGGTGAATGGTAATGGATACATTGTATGCATTGCCACTCTCTTACATTCCCAGGCCAGGTAGGGGGCACAATACTTTGTCTTGGCCTGGCTGCTGCCAACCCTTGCTACCCACTTGGTTTTAGATTTTGAATAGCCAAAGTAGCCAGGAAAGTGTATTATGACGCATTCTATGGCTGTCTGCAATGTATTTTTGGCCCATTTACATTAAGACAGCCTTTTTTTTGGCATTTAAGTTGGTTGTTGGGGATTAAACAACCAGACTTGCAGCAATCAGTCGATCTCTAAAGGTTGGCTAAGTTAGGACAGTGGATGGATCGCCTTCTCTATACCATGTACCTGGTATCAGGGTTGTATCTAATGGATCAAGATCATGAGAATATAATGGAAACACAAAAACAGGAGAACTTTTTTCCCCATTTCACTACAACAAGAAGTGACTTGCTTTGTTGTCTCAGAATCACAATTCAGATTGTACTGGAGACAACTTATTGTCCATCTCTTACTCCATTTTAACCCAAGTAGAAGTTTAATAAATACTGTATGTTACTTAATGCATACTGGAAACATCCACCTTTCTGTTAGTAGTGAACAGGATTTGCCTCAGTGGTATCTAACCTGTGGCACTTTGGCTGTTAAAGAAGTATGGAGGTTAAAAGGGAACTATCAGTAGGTTAGAGGATTCTAACCTGCTGATATGTTCCTATTACACAGGAGATGCCAAGAAAGAACATATGTCTCTTACCTTCATCCTTGGCAGCGTTTCGGTGCAGTTAGTAATTTCCTCCATGGTCCGGTAAGGGCCCTATTACACGGAGCGATTGGCCGAATTGGGCCGATTTGGCCAATTATCGCTCGGTGTAATAGAGAGGATCAGCGGATTAAACATTACCGGCTGATTGATTGTTTAGGTGCAGACCTAAAATCAATCGGCCGCCAACGGCTGACGATGTCCATGCAGCCCTTGATAAAAGATTATCAGGCCATGTAATAGGCCCAGTAAATGAGCACTGATTTAGTAGATTGGCGCTCATTTACAGTACTGATCGGGCCTTCATCAGCCGGTGTAATAGGACCCTGAGACTGTAAGGAACACTGGAGCACCCTTTAGGGGTACTGCCCGCCCCCCCATAGGGCCAATCTGGCCCGCTTTATTGATTATAATTAGAAAGGGGTGGATTGACACTATGGGGGCAACTACTGGTGCAGAGGATGAAAGTAAAATAAATACCTTCCTCCTTGGCGTCTCCTGTGCAATAGGGGGCTATCAGCTGGTTAGATTAGTCTAACCTGCTTATAGTTCCCCTTTAAGGAACACTGGAATTTTTGGTTCTGCAATAGCGGGTCACACACGGGAGATTTTGGCTTTGCATAAAAAATGTATTATATGTGATAAAAAAATACATATTTTGCTGAAATTTGTCCATAATACCCATTGCCTTGGGCAGGGCAATCTACTTTGTATGTGATCTGAAAAACAAGTATGAGGAATTGTATTATGACTGTCTCAGGGCTTGAGCAGGCCTATCCATGACATAGGGATTCTATCTATAGTCGTCTTTGAATCACCCAAGTACCTGCATTAGGTATAACACAGTCTGGATGGAGTGTTCTTTTCATATTAACAATAGAGATGAGCGAACCTGGAGCATGCTCGAGTCGATCCGAACCCGAACTCTCGGCATTTAATTAGCGGTGGCTGCTGAAGTTGGATAAAGCCCTAAGGCTATGTGGAAATCATGGATATAGTCATTGGCTGTATCCATGTTTTCCAGACAACCTTAGAGCTTTATTCAAGTTCTGCAGCCCCAGTTAATCAAATACCGAACGTTTGGGTTTGGATTGACTCGAACCCGAACCCGGTTCGCTCATCTCTAATTAACAATCTTTACATCTTACAGAAACCACTTTGCCACACTACGGATGACCTGATACCTTGAGCTCTGCTGTATTGCCTCACAAGCTTTACAGAATGAATATGACCATCCCTTCCAAGAGCTCACTTTGTATCGCGATCTCCAATTGAAATACTTTCCGTATTTCTCATCATCCTTATCTAATTCATGTAGGTAGGCAGCCAGCTCCTTTGCAGTTGGGAAGTCATCGACATGTATAAAGGCATCGCCAGGGATAAACCGTTCATAATTTTCACGAGAGGTGCCAAGTACAACTGGAACTGTCCATGAATCCAGAGCATTCACCCATAGTTTCTCCGTGATATAATCCTGGTAGATGGAATTCTCGAAAGACAAGTAGAATTTGTACTCAGATATGGTTGACGTAAACTGCTCTTTGTCTAGTTTCCTGTGTTGGGCCCCATAAATATCAACAGATATGTACTTCTTTAGCTCCTCATAATAAGTTATGCGCCTTATACCAGGGTACCATTTGCTCACCACCCACGATACCAACTTGGATTTTTTCGGAATAGTGAAGTGTTGAGGTTCCTCTAATAATTCAATATAACCATATGGGGTAAAAATATCTGAATCGTGACGGAACGTCATTGTCATGTTGAACATATTATCCAGCATGTCCAGGTGTGAAATGATTAGTGGTGGTTCCATGTTGAGCCACACCCAACGTTGATGAGGATTTCTTGGCTGCTGGGGCAATAACCCTTTTTTGTGCATAATATCTGCATGGTGTATGATGACGCCATCTGCGGCACTATACAAACGTCTATCTGTGGATAGCTCACATCCCAAAATTCCAAAGTCTGTCTCACACTTATCTAATGGAAATCGTGCTCCCCATGGCCAGTTCCAAACCAGGATAAGAGTCTCTTTAGGAGGAGGAATGACTGGTGGTGTCGGAATGGTTACATTTATTGTTGTCCTTGGATAAATTGAACATTTCAGATGAAGGTTTATATAGTCCCAGGTATATCCAAGAAGGAATAAAATCAAAATAAAGACAATTATGATATTACGAGTCTGATGGACCATTGCCAATATACTTTTCTCCTGTAAAAAGAAAAGAGATGTTATATTTAATTTATGTCCTAAGCACATTGGCCAAAGAAAATGAGAACAGCAAGGTTAGTCTTGAAGTATAAGACTGTTGTGTTTGTAATATATTTTATATAACAGTGCGCTTTTATGTATATATTAACCAATTCTTTGATCGAAATCCTCCATGTTTTTTTCTTCATACAGATAATCTGCTAGAAAAGCATTTTATTAATTTTTTTCTCCAACGCATATACTATAAGGCCTCTATGTGTGTCCATATAGTATCAAGGTCCTCGCTGTGCCCCTAAATGGTTTTACGGCCTTTCTGTGCCACCATAGTAGTTACGCCTCTCTGTCCCCACATATTGTTGTTAGACCCCGCTGTGCCCCCATATAGTAGTTTGGATCTCTTCTGTGCCCCATATGGTAATTTGGCCCCTTTGTTTTATATATATATATATATATATATATATATATATATTAGTAGGCCCTCTCTATGAATCATATAGTAGTAAGTGCTCCTCTGTGTCTTCATATAGTACTAAACCCCCTCTTTGTCCTAATATAGTAGTTAGCTCCCTCTTTGTCCTCATATAGTAGTTAGGTCTCTCTATGCCCCAATATAGTAGTTAGTCTCTCCTTTGTCATACAGTAGTCAAGCCTCCTCTGTGTCCCATGTTGTAGTAAATTCCCCTTTATGTCCCCGTACAGGAATTGGATCCCCTCATTGTTACGATAAAGTAGTTTGGATCCCTTCTGTGCCCCATATGGTAGTTAGGCCCCTTTTGTTTTGTACATCTATTTGTTAGTTAGACCCACTCTGTGTATCTATATAATGGTTTGTTCATTTCGGTGTTTCTATTTAATATTAGACTTCCTCTGTGCCCTAATATAGTAATTAGGTCCCTCTTTGCCCTAAAATAGCAATTAGGCCACTCTGTGCCCTGATACAGTAGTTAGGTCACCACTAGAGATTAGCGAACCGGGTTCGGGTTCGAGTTGATCAGAACCCGAACGATCTGCATTTGATTAGTGGGGGCTGCTGAACTTGGATAAAGCTCTAAGGTTGTCTGGAAAACATGGATACAGCCAATGACTATATCCATGTTTTCCACATAGCCTTAGGGCTTTATGCAAGTTCAGCAGCCACCGCTAATCAAATGCCGAAAGTTCGGGTTCGGATCCACTCGAGCATGCTCAAGGTTCGCTCATCTCTAGTCACCACATTTAACTGTGAGCTGTTTACGAACATTTACAGTTGAATGGTTTGTGGACAAGTGGGCCTCTCAGCAACACTGTGCCCTGGTACTTGTACAGGTTCACAGGGGGCTGTTGCCGACCCTGGCCAGAATAAACAGTTTATATACTCAAGAGTCATTCTACACAGCTTTTCACTGCTCCCTGGACCAGCTCAAGCCTTGAAACTGGCAAACTGGGGTTGGAAGCTTTGGCACATATGGGGCAATGTGCGCTCCTGTCTATTTTACACATTGAGAGAGCTGTGGCTGGCTGTGCATGTGAGGCCTGTGCTGATAAACATTTGTTACAGATATGCTTGGTAGGATTAGAATACCCCTTTATATTTATTCTTGCCAGCTACACATCCTTGGTTTAGACAGGGAGTTGTGCGTCTGATGATGATTTTATTGGCTACACAAAACGGAATGAGCATTACAATTAACATTCATTTGCCCAATGATCGGCCTTAAGACACCACAAAATAACAGGTTACTATGCACTAGACGGAGTGAACGTACTTATTGTCAGTCCTTTAATCCCCATTGTGTTATCGCAGCTATAAAAGTGATCCACAGAATCGCAATGTGAATGCGAAACAGCCATCACCGTGCACTGGGCTGGCGTCTGACTGTTTGATGTCTGTACTTGTTACGTGATATGGTTACACGGAAATAAAGAAGTGCATAAAAGTGCATGCTATATGCAGCTATAAAAGTCATTTTGTTTCAGAATAATTGGAAATTATGTATCCTATGTGTAACAATACACTGATAACAATGCGGGATGCCCGCCAGCCTGCTTAACTATTTATTTATTAGGCTATGTTCACACAACATATGGAGACCGCCCGGTCTCCGGCCGGATAATCTTGGCCGGTACTTAAGTACCGGCCGGATGATCTTTCCGGCTGCAGAGCTGATGCGGGCGCATTAGCGCGCGCCCGCATCAGAGCTTCCCATAGCACACAGTGAAGCAAGTGGCCGGAGCCGCTCGCTTCACTGTGTGAACTGACAGGGCTTTCTGCGGCCCTGACATGTCAGTTATTTGCGGCTCCGTATGCGATCCCGGCCGGAGCGTATACGTAGTGTATACGCTCCGGCCGGAATCCCATTCAAAGTAAGGCATTGTTCCACCCCGCAAAAACTACGGCCGTTGTTGCCATCGGCAACAACGTCCGTAGTTTTACGTAGTGTAAACATAGCCTTAAAGGACAAGTGCCATGAAAAACTTTTTCCCAGTAATTGAAGCACATTACAAAGTTATATAACTCTGTAATATGCTTCAATCACCTATCTGCCTCCCTTCCCTGCCTTTTCCCCCCTCCACCCCCCACCAGGAAGTGTTCTGACTCACACAGACCTAATGACTGCCGTCACCAGCTCTTCTCTCAGCTCCTTCTCCTGTTACACTAGCCTCCCCCCTCCCCTGCCTTGTCAGGTGACAGGCTTGCTCAGCTCCCATTGGCTGAACAACTGCAAGCCATCACTTGTCACATCTCACTTGCTTATCTTCCCTCTGACTGACTCCGGCACATAGGCAGCTCCCCCCTCCCCTCATACCCTCTCTCCTGCTGCTGTGGACTCAGTGAAGGAGTCATGTCACTAGAGAAGATAAGCTGAGCAAGCAGAGTCACCTGACAAGGAGGGGGAGGGGGAGGCTGGTGTAACAGGAGCTAGAGCAGCCCTCCTGCTGATGACTCATCCTCACAAGAAGGAGCTGCCTGGTGACGGTGACGACAGTAATCAGGTCTGTGTGAGTCAGGACACTTCCTGGTGGGGGGTGGAGGGGGGGAAAGACAGGGAAGGGAGGCAGATAGGTGATTGAAGCATATTACAGAGCAGTGGCGTAGCCACCGTGGTCGCGGGGGTCGCCGCCGCGACCGGGCCCGCCACAAGGGGGGCCCGCGGGGCCCCCCGATCAATCACTCTTGTGACCGCAAGCATTGTTTTGCTTGCGGTCACAAGAGTCTGGCTCCGTCTTTCCCCGGCTGCTGCGCGGCTGCCGGGGGTGTCGCGTCTTACCCCCGGCAGCGCGCGCATCCCAGAGCTCCCTGCGCGCCTTGGGCCCTGACTTCCGGTTTCCGGCGCGCAGGGAGTTCTGGGATGCGCGCGCTGCCGGGGATAAGACGCGACACCCCCGGCAGCCGCGCAGCAGCCGGGGATAGACCAGGAGGAGTGAGAATCAACGTGGGAGCGCGATGTCAGGTGAGTTAAGTTTTGTTTTTTTTATCAGCCTGTACGGGTGGGGGGAAAGGAGGGGGCCATCTATGAGGGTGGGGGGAAAGGAGGGGGCCATCTATGAGGGTGGGGGGAAAGGAGGGGGCCATCTATGAGGGTGGGGGGAAAGGAGGGGGCCATCTATGAGGGTGGGGGGAAAGAGGGGGCCATCTATGAGGGTGGGGGGAAAGAGGGGGCCATCTATGAGGGTGGGGGGAAAGGAGGGGGCCATCTATGAGGGTGGGGGGAAAGGAGGGGGCCATCTATGAGGGTGGGGGGGAAGAGGGGGGCCATTTATGAGGGTGGGGGGAAAGGAGGGGGCCATCTATGAGGGTGGGGGGAAAGGAGGGGGCCATCTATGAGGGTGGGGGGAAAGAGGGGGCCATCTATGAGGGTGGGGGGAAAGGAGGGGGCCATCTATGAGGGTGGGGGGGAAGAGGGGGGCCATTTATGAGGGTGGGGGGAAAGAGGGGGGCCATCTATGAGGGTGGAGGGAAGGAGGGGGCCATCTATGAGGGTGGGGGGAAAGAGGAGCAATCTATGAGGGTGGGGGGAAAGAGGGGCCATCTATGAGGGTGGGGGGAAAGAGGGGCCATCTATGAGGGTGGGGGGAAAGAGGGGGGCCATCTATGAGGGTGGGGGGGGGGGAAGGGGACCATCTATAAGGGAGGGAGGAAGGGGACCATCTATAAAGGGGGGGAAAGGGGACCATCTATAAGGGAGGGGGGGAAGGGGACCATCTATAAGGGAGGGGGGGAAGGGGACCATCTATAAGGGAGGGGGGGAAGGGGACCATCTATAAGGGAGGGGGGGAAGGGGACCATCTATAAGGGAGGGGGGGGGGAAGGGGACCATCTATAAGGGAGGGGGGGGGGAGGGGACCATCTATAAGGGAGGGGGGGAAGGGGACCATCTATAAGGGAGGGGGGGGGAAGGGGACCATCTATAAGGGAGGGGGGGGAAGGGGACCATCTATAAGGGAGGGGGGGGGGGAAGGGGACCATCTATAAGGGAGGGGGGGGGGGGAAGGGGACCATCTATAAGGGAGGGTGGGGGGAGAGGGGGCCATCTATAAGGGAGGGTGGGGGGAGAGGGGACCATCCATAAGGGAGGGTGAGGAGAGAGGGGGCCATCTATAAGGGAGGGGGTATAGGGGGCCATCTATAAGGGAGGGGGTAGAGGGGGCCATCTATAAGGGAGGGGGTAGAGGGGGCCATCTATAAGGGAGGGGGCCATCTATTTGGGGGGGCAACATAGGGGGAGAGGGAATACACAGAGGGGGGCATATATTATTAGGAGGTCACATAGAGTCAGGGCTACCCACTAAATAAGGGTGTAAAGGGGACAGTACAGATGTGCAGTGTGTAGAGAGATGGAGATGGTGCCAGAGTGTGGAGACTAATATGTCTGTCTGGCAGATTCTGTGGATTCGTGGCTCGGAGAAGTTCTCATAACGGCCTAGGACGGATGGAGAAGATGATGAAAAGGAAAGAACTCCGATCAGAGAAGACGTCTCCTGTGAGTCACCTGATATAACTGCACTGTAATGTATATGGTGTATAGAGCCTGTGTAGAGCTGGGGCCACCTCTATATGACTGGATGAGGTGATTTAGTATACTGGATTTGGTCAGTAACAATATGGTGGTGATGGTAGTGGTTGTGGTGTGGCGGTAATGTTTCCTCCCTATATACTGGTATTACTGGTAATATTGGTCTCAGTATACAGGATTTGGTCGGTAACAGTATGGCGGTAATAGGTAATATCTGTCTTGGTGTGTGTGTGTGTGTATATATATATATATATATATATATATATATATATATATATATATATATATACATACAGTGGTACCTTGGTTTAAGAGTAACTTCGTTTAAGAGCGTTTTGGTTTAAGAGCTCACAGTTTTTCAAAATTGTGACTTGGTTTAAGAACATTGCTTTGGTTTAAGAACTTCCTGTATTGGGTGGGAGCGCGAGTGGAGAAGGGGCATGGCCTGCATAGCGGGGTCTACAGCACTGTACTCTAAACACCTTCCAAATCATAGCAGATCCCCTTCAGGCTGGGGCTTACATCAGGGGACAGGACTGTGGGGGGGGGGGGGGGTAATCTCTCCATAGCTGTAACCCCTCTCTCCCCGGACAGAGAGTGCTGCATGTATGTGCCCACATCTGTACTGCTCATTCCTTCATGCTCCCTGCAGTCTCTGTCAGCCCTTGTGTTTCCCATCCTCTCCATTACTGTACAGTACAGAATAATAAATATATTTGGGGTGCGGAACCAATTGTCTGCATTTACATGATTTCTTATAGGAAAATTTGCTTTGGTTTAAGAGTGGATTTGGATTACAAGCACGGTCCTGGAACGAATTATGCTCATAATCCAAGGCACCACTGTGTGTGTATATATATATGTATATATATATATATATATATATATATATATATATATATATATATATATATATATATACACACACACACACACACAACAATAGCATCACTTGGTCGTGAAAGGAGGGGGGGGGGGGCCCAAGTTGGCCTCTCGCACCAGGGCCCAGGAGACATTAGCTACGCCCCTGTTACAGAGTTATATAACTTTGTAATGTGCTTCAATTACTGGGAAAAAGTTTTTCATGGCACTTGTCCTTTCAACAGTGGTGGCACTGTCTGACAATGTGCCCATAGAATTATAACAAGGGGGATATTTATTAATCCCTCAATCAATTTTTAAATAGCTGTGTGGGGGATTTCTTTTATTTATTGCCAAACATAGCTGAATAAGGATATACACATATATCTTTGTGCATCACCATAGAAAAAGCAGGAGCTATAAAACCTTCCTTTATGAGAGGCACAAATGTAGCTCAGTGTATACATAATAGCACCCTTGCATACAATATCTGTTCTCCTTCATAAATTGATATGATGCGTCCTTATAGGTGTATACCGAAACACTATGGGGGACATTTACAAAGGTCCCACCCGAGGCATATGCCAGGGAGAAGGCGCAGATTTGCCCCTTTTCCCTGGCGTATGCTCGCCCAATGGGGGGGGGGGCAGGGGGGCTCAGAGGGGCGTGACAAAGCAAAGAGGAGGCGTGGCCTCCTCTCGCGCCTCATTTATCATGATTTACACCTGCTATAGACTTTAGTCTGACTACTTTCTGCCCTACAGTGTCGAGTGACTTGTCCTCCGAGGGTGATACAAGCCCCAGTTGTGGTTACCTGGGTGAAGATAAGCTCCCAGGGGTGTCCCAGTTACCTGCACTGCGAGATAGGATGCGTAGACCTTCTGGTAGCTTTGTTCTGTCCAGGATAGTTCCACTTGGGTATCAGGTTACTGCCCTGCACTTTTTAGACTGGTTCATGGCGTGGGTCAGGATGTTCCTAGACTCTTCTCCCTTTGTAGTGTTTAGCACTGCATAGTAGATATAGTATAAGTACTGAAAGAACTAGGTGTCTCTAGTTGCATCTGACCACACGTGTCTTAGACTAGACCAGACTGAACTGCACTGACTTCCTATCGGAGCTAACTCCTCCTACTGGGTGGTGTGTGTGTGGAGAGCAAGGGTAGGGAGAAAAAGAAAGAGCATCTCCTATAGGGCAGCACTGAACACATGGTACAAAAATAACATTAACCCATTGCTAACTTCATCTGTGCATGAAATAACACGACTTAGAAGTAACAGACACCTAGTGGTGAAACTATAGAATACTACCTTCATCACCACTCAACCTGGAGTGAGACCTTTACGACAGGTGCCTAGGGCACTTAACAGTGGGACACCACACTAATAAAGATGAAGACTAAACAGAGTATCACAAAGAGCATCACAGGATGGCAGGGGTTGCTTTACAGAAGCACTCAGGGTCTAATAAGAGTACTGCTGACAATGATGATGGCTAAAAGGAAGGTATAAAGAGAATCCATTGAGGCAGCACTGTGTACATAGGAAGAGCACAAGTATTTACAAGGAATAGCTGTCCAGAAATTTATGGGTGGTAAGAGATTAGCTTTTTAGTCTAGGCTGTTACCTTTGAATAATATTTTCTAAGCCCAGCCCTCACTCCCTGTGCTCCATCCGGGTCAAAATTCTCTTAACAACAGGAAGTGGACAGCAGCTTGCAGAGAAGTGAGACACCTAGTGGCCAAGTCTGTAGAGATTTGTTTTGGAATAATTTTTATTAAATTAATATCGTTACATTTGCTGTCACATGGAGGGCAGTTACCTGAAATTACTGTGACCGTTTAAGGAAAAATTGGATTCTATGTGAAAATCCAAGGCCGACGGTTTGTAGGCTACCCATGGTGGATTGAACAAGTAATGGGTTCTTTAATTCCATTTGGGGCAGTAGCTACTGTCTCAGCTACTCGGATGACTATAAATGTGAACAGTATGTTAGGCCTTTATTCTACTGCTTATAAATGTCCCAAAATGAGCAAACTATCGTGATTGCATTACATGGCTATACTTATGTCAGTATACAGCTATACTTATGTCAGCAGCACATTGGCAATGAAACTTTTTAGAGATTTCAAGGTCACTCAGTAACTTTAAGGGGCTCCCATCTTCCTAATGAAATATTCCCTTACCTGACTTACCATCACCCCACTACTAGCGGGCCATAAGGGACACCTTATCAAACAAGTTTGCCTTTACCCCTAAGCCATAAGCCATTTCTCGACTCTCTATATTCTACCACTAGCCCGGTGAGCAACACACTCCTCTCTAAACCATCAATTGCCCCATACACCATACATTATATACTCCATATAACCCCATACATTATATACCCCATATACACCATACATTATATACCCCATATACACCATACATTATATACTCCATATACACCATACATTATATACTCCATATAACCCCAGACATTATTTACCCCATATACACCATTCATTATATACTCCATATAACCCCAGACATTATTTACCCCATATACACCATTCATTATATACTCCATATAACCCCATACATTATATACCCCATATACATCATGCATTATATACCCCATATACACCATACATTATATACCCCATATACTCCATACATTATATACCCCCCATATACACCATACATTATATACTCCATACATTATATACCCCATATACACCATTCATTATATACTCCATATACACCATAGGACATACACAACATAATCTGAATTGCATGTGAGATAGTGTTTGATCTTGTATTCTTTTTTAGTTGCAGGATGTATGAAGGAGGTACCTTTGGACATGTACCTACAGTTCACACAGCCCATTTTTTTTTTTCTTATATTTTTTTCTTATATCTTTCATCTGTGTGTGTTCACAAGGAGCGTTTTACCCGGTGTGTTTTTTTTGGAGCGTTAGTCTGAGAAAAGGCCTGGAGTGGCCATAGGAACCCAGGATGACGCGGTACCGAATACTTCGGGGTGATGCGATATCCAGATAAGGGCTCCTTAAGTATCGGAACATACGCTACCAGACACACGTATGGGATCACTAAAAACTGGTGACTTTTTAATAAACTCTGGAATCCGAGAAAAGACATGGGAGGCAGCGGTACCGGGCCAGAAAGTTCAGACCCGGGGTGAAGCGATCTCTCAACAGAATTGTTCCTAGTACCGGAGACCACACCAGTATGTGAACAGTGCTCAAGAAAACGTTGCTACACGCAGTAGATGCACTGACAAAGCATTCCACTTTAGTGCACCTGCGTCTGTCTGCCTGAGGTTCCTGAATTTCAAACAACCAGAGTGGTGAGCCGGATCACAGTGTGATGTTATATATAAAAATTTTTTTTTGCATTTATGTTTATAATTTTGTGATTATGTAATCCGCCGTCTGGCTTAAGCTTGATTCTTTATTATCCACTAATTTTCTCACTTTTGTATTATACACTGAGAATGTATTCACATTGTGTTTGCTTGTCAAACTCTGATCAATCCAATACCTGTGCACCAATCACATCCCTACACTAATTAACACACATGTATAAAAAGGTCTGTTGTTTTCTGTTAGTCATGCTTGAAAAAGACGACGGTAGGTCGTCGAAACGTCGCACTTTTTGACTTGTATGCTGTGCTGCACCATCATGGAATAAAATATTTGTGAATTTTCAACTTATCTGGAGTGCTGTGGGCGATCCTTTTTATATCTATCTATCTATCTATCTATCTATCTATCTATCTATCTATCTATCTATCTATCTATCTATCTTCTATCTATCTGTATCTATCTATCTATCTATCTATTTCCCTATCTCCTATCTATCATATGAACATGGTGAGACCTCTAGTTCTCCTATATTCAGGCCCTGCAGTGATATACAGTGTGTGTGTGTGTGTGTGTGTGTATATATATATATATATATATATATATATATATATATATATACATATATACACACACTGTATATCACTGCAGGGCCTGTATATAGGAGAACTAGAGGTCTCACCATGTTCATATTATAAATAAATAAATATATATATATATATATATAATGCTGGTGCTGCTAGTTCTCTAGTATACAGCTCCTGCTCTGTGTGTGTGTATGTATATATATACACACACACACACACACACACACACAGAAGGAGCTGTATACTAGAGAACTAGCAGCACCAGCATGATATATATATATAATCCTGTGACTGGGTCTGATTCCTCCAGAGTCCTGACTACTGCAGAGATCAGGAGATACAGGAGGAGAAAGATATGCAGCAGCCGCATGTTTCTTCTGCTGCAAATCTTTCCTCGCCTGTCTCTCCATGATTTGCTCCTCAAAGGGGCCCGCCGAGGCTCTGTCGCCCAAGGGCCCACAAAAAGCAGGAGCCGGCCCTGCCCTACTCCATCTATACAGTACATGTATATACAGGGCCCCCTACTCCATCTATACAGTACATGTATATACAGGACCTCCTACTCCATCTATACAGGACATGTATATACAGGGCCCCCTACTCCATCTATACAGTACATGTATATACAGGGCCCCCTACTCCATCTATACAGTACATGTATATACAGGACCCCCTACTCCATCTATACAGTACATGTATATACAGGACCCCCTACTCCATCTATACAGTACATGTATATACAGGGCCCCCTACTCCATCTATACAGTACATGTATCCAGGACCCCCTACTCCATCTATACAGTACATGTATATACAGGGCCCCCTACTCCATCTATACAGTACATGTATATACAGGACCCCCTACTCCATCTATACAGTACATGTATATACAGGACCCCCTACTCCATCTATACAGTACATGTATATACAGAACCCCCTACTCCATTTATACAGTACATGTATATACAGGACCCCCTACTCCATCTATACTGTACATGTATATACAGGACCCCCTACTCCATCTATACAGTACATGTATATACAGGACCCCCTACTCCATCTATACAGTACATGTATATACAGGGCCCCCTACTCCATCTATACAGTACATGTATATACAGGGCCCCCTACTCCATCCATACAGTACATGTATACACAGGGCACAATAGGTATACCAAACTGTGACTGGGTAACACTGCCACACCAGACCTGACAAATACCGCCATACTGTGCTGGATAACACTGTCATACCAGACCTGACCAATACCGCCATACTGTGACTGGATAACACTGCCATACCAGACCTGACCAATACCGCCATACTGTGCTGGATAACACTGTCATACCAGACCTGACCAATACCGCCATACTGTGACTAGATAATACTGCCATACCAGACCTGACCAATACCGGCAAACTGACTGGGTAACACCGCCACACCAGACCTGACCAATACCGCCATACTGTGACTGGATAACACTATCATATCAGACCTGCCAATACTGCCATACTGTGACTGGATAACACCGCTATACCAGACCTGAACAATACCACCATACCGTGACTGGATAACACCGCCACACCAGACCTGACCAATACCACCATACTGTGACTGGATAACACCGCCATACCAGACATGACCAATACCGACACACTGTGACTGAATAACACTGCCCTATGGGTAAATACAACCCTGCAGGTATACAGGACACTACAGGTATACAGGACCCCAAAACTATACACTACAGGTGCACGGGACCTCCTCAAAACTATAAACTACAGGTATACAGGACCCCAAACTTTACACTACAGGTATACAGGACCCCAAAACTATATACTACAGGTATATAGGACCTCCACCAACTATATACTTCAGGTATACAGGACCTCCACCAACTATATACTACAGGTATACAGGACCCCAAACTATACACTACAGGTATACAGGACCCCAAAACTATACACTACAGGTATATAGGAACTCCACCAACTATATACTACAGGTATATAGGACCACAAACTATACACTACAGGTATACAGGACCTACACCAACTCTATAATACAGGTATACAGCACCTTCACCAACTCTATACTACAAGTATACAGGACCCCAAATATACTACAGGTATACAGGAACTCCACCAGCTATATACTACAGGTATATAGGACCCCAAACTATACACTACAGGTATACAGGACCTCCACCAACTCTATACTATAGTTATACAGGACCCTCAAACTATTTACTACAGGTATACAGGACCCCCGAACTATATACTACAGGTATACAACACCTCCACCAATTATACACTACAGGTATCCAGGACCCTCAAACTATAAACTACAGGTATACAAGACCTCCACCAACTATACATTACAGGTATACAGCACCAACTATATACTACAGGTATACAGGACCCCCGAACTATACAGTACAGGTATACAGGACCTTCACCAACTGTACACTGCAGGTATACAGGACCTCTCTCAACTATACACTACAGGTATACAGCCCCCCCCAAATACACACTACAGGTATACAGGAACCCCCCCCAACTATACACTATAGGTATACAGCCCCCCCAACTATGCACTACAGATATGCGAGACCCCTAAAAACTATACGTTGTGGGTATACAGAACCCCTCCAACTATGCACTACAGGTATACACTAATTCCACTGATTAACTCAGATGAAACAATACCTTTAGCTTGGCCTCCTGGGCACCTTAGAACAAATCTAATTAACACACTGACACTTTATACCCGGGCAGCGCCGGGTACATTTTCTAGTACATTATATACCCCATCCTTCTTATACTGATACATACATTATATACCCCAGCCTTCTTATACTGATACACCATACATTATATACCCCAGCCTTCTTATACTGATACACCATACATTATATACCCCAGCCTTCTTATACTGATACACCATACATTATATACCTCAGCCTTCTTATACTGATACACCATCTATATCATAAAAATGAAAGTCTGTCTGTCTGTCCCGTATAGACTTCCAAACGCCTGAACCGTTTGACCCCAAATTTGGCACACAGATACATTGGGTGCCCGGGAAGGTTTTAGCGAAGGTCCCGTCCCCGCCAGATGTACAGGAGGGGAGGGGAGGAGGAGGGGGAAGAGCGGCGCCCCATAGAGATGAATGGGAAAATCTCCTCACTGCAAACACAGGTGATATAATTAGCTGCAGCTGCCGAGAGAAAACGGCAGTTGGAGCCTTAGCAACCAATAGGATTACTGCTCTCATTTTCACAGGGAGTTCTGGTTGCTAGGGAAGCTGCCTCACACAGGACCTCCTACTCCATCTATAGAGGTATACAGGGCCGTATAACCAGCTGCTGCTGCCCTAAGCACTAACCCTAAAGACACCCCATCCTCACTCACCAATTAGCATCAGGATTGGTAGGTAATAGCTCCACACGTCACATTTAACACCGCCACACCAGACCTGACCAAAACCACCACACCAGACCTGACCAATACCGCCATACTGTGACTGGATAACACTGTCATACCAGACCTGACCAATACCACCATGCTGTGACTGGATAACACTACCACACCAGACCTGACCAATACCGCCACACTGTGACTGGATAACACTGTCATACCAGACCTGACCTATACCGCCATACTGTGACTGGATAACACTGCCATACCAGACCTGACCAATACCACCATACTGTGACTGGATAACACCGCCATACCAGACCTGATCAATACCGCCACACTGTGACTGGATAACACTGCCACACCAGACCTGACCAATACCGCCATACTGTGACTGGATAACACTGCCACACCAGACCTGACCAATACTGCCATACTGTGACTGGATAACACTGTCATACCATACCAAATAGGACCGCCACACCAGACCTGACCAATACCGCCACATTGTGACTGGATAACACTGCCATACCAGACCTGACCAATACCACCATACTGTGAATGGATAACACCGCCATACCAGACCTGACCAATACCGCCATACTGTGAATGGATAACACCGCCACACCAGACCTGACCAATACCGCCATACTGTGACTAGATAACACCGCCATACCAGACCTGACCAATACCACCAAACTGTGACTGGATAACTCTGCCATACCAGACCTGACCAATACCACCATGCTGTGACTGGATAACACTACCACACCAGACCTGACCAATACCGCCACACTGTGACTGGATAACACTGCCATACCACACCTGACCAATACGGCTACACTGTGACTGGATAACACTGCTATACCAGACCTGACCAATACTGACACACTGTGACTGGATAACACCGCCATACCAGACCTGACCAATACCGCCATACAGTGACTGGATAACACCGCTATACCAGACCTTACCAATACCGCCAGACTGTGACTGGATAACACCACCACACCAGACATTACCAATACCACCATACTGTGACTGGATAACACCGCCATACCAGACCTGACCAATACCGCCATACTGTGACTGGATAACACTGCCATACCAGATCTGACCAATACCACTATACTGTGACTGGATAACACTGCCACAGCACCTCCACCAACTCTATACTATAGGTATACAGAACCCCAAACTATAAACTACAGGTATACAGAACCCCAAACTATACACTACAGGTATACAGGACCCCCGAACTATATACTTCAGGTATACAAGACCTCCACCAACTCTATACTACAGGTATACAGCACCTCCACCAACTCTATACTACAGGTATACAGGACAGGGTACCTGTATCGGTGTAAAAATATTCCCAAATGATCTATTTGCGAATATTTTTTTTGCATCGGGCCCATCTGCGCCACCTTTGCCAGTGGGGTGGAGAGGAAGCGTTACAGGGTTGCGGTATCATGCAGAGGGGACACGGCCTCTGCGTGCGCCACATTTATCATTTTCCAGTGGAAAAATTATACTGAAACCTACACCATCTCTGAGCTGGCGTAGGTTTAAAAATTTTTTGCAACAACGGGCTCTGTGTGCTGGCGCCTCTACATAAATCCTCTGAGCTCCAGATCTGCAGGGACATTTGTAAGCCCGGTGTAAAAAACGCCGGACTTCATAAATGTCTCCCACGGTGTCTTACTCTCCCCTGTCTTGTGCACAACTGAAGGAGGTAAAGAGTAAACTGGGTTCATTATCAAATCAAAGGTGCCAGTACTTCACACGTTCCACCTATTTCACTTCTTCCTTCTCCTCTTTCTAGCATTTTCCCCACCAATAGGAGGTGGGTCCTGGTCACCCCTATTTAAGAGAGTTAGTTTCTAGTGGTGGTGGTGGTGGGGTCTTTTTCCTCTAGTAGTCTGCAGTGTGGGAGATATCAAGAGAGGGTTGCTGCTGCGGTTATCCAGCCAGGTCTGGCTTTGGCTAGGGCCCGGGGTCTTTTGTCCGGTGTAGGGCGGGAGAATGAGACACTTCTTGTTGGGGTTTGTGAGAGAGAACTATGGAGTGATAAGCCCAAAGTGGGGTACTTGTAGCCTGGGGCTAACCTTGCCTATGCCAGGAATCCTTCAAGTCAGGACTAAGCCAAAACAGGGTTAGTCTACAGTGGAGCAAAACGCATTTAAGATGAAGTACTCTCTTGATGTCTGCCTGGCCTTCTCGGGGAACCTTGAGAGGTTAGCTTCAACGCATGCTGGCTGGACTTGTTTGGCATAAAACTTTCTTCTTCACTTTCACTTTCCTTAACCTTGCTTACGAAGTTTGCCTTCCTTTTATCCCCTAGACGACCCTTGTCATACAGTTGGATGGATGTCTGTCACCAGACGACCCATGATGTAACTGTACGTCCTGGGTCTCTAAGGAGCTATGAAGAGCGCTAACGAGCGGAGTGTGCTTCATAGCAGGTGGGGGGCTGCTGCATTTAGCAGCTGGGCCCTCACTGTTAATGACAGGCTGCAGCAATTGCGCCACAGCCAGTCATAAACCCCTAAACGCTGCAGCACAATCACAGCATTTAAGTGACAGGAGCAGCTCCTGTCACTTACCGATCGGGACCCAGGTCCTGATTGCTTTCACGGACCGCCGGAGGTCTCTTACCTTCCTCCATGCAGTCCGATCGGCGCTCTGCTGATTGAGTCTGCCATAGGCAGGCTCAATGGCAAAGAGACTATAGCACTGATCAATGCTATGTCTATGGCATAGCATTGTTCAGTGTATGCAATCTATTGATTGCATGTAAGAGTCCCCTGTGGGGACTTAAAATGTGTAAAAAAAAGTGTAAAAATAAAATATATGAAAATAAATAACTAAATAAACATATTATTTACTGTTAAACCAAGAAGAAGAAGCTATACCAACAATATACTAAAGCACACCAAAAATATATCAAAATAAAAGTACTTTATTATAACAGGTACAATGTTAGAAGAAAATTCTGATCCCACAGTTTAAAAACAATAAAAAAATATATAACAACCATGGGGGTACCCGGTGTGGCACCACCCAAAATGATTGGTGACTGCTATTTATCACATGGTTTTTTTTCTCGGTTACAGCACTGGTATATCTTATTATCATTGTTTATTTGAGTGATATAGTTTTCTTCTTCTGATTTGATTATTATATATTGCATTTCATTTATACAGGGTGAGTGATATACTCGCATAGGGGTGTCATTTTGGGTGGTGCCACACCGGGTACCCCCATGGATGTTATATATTTTTAAATTGTTTTTAAACTGTGGGATCAGGATTTTCTTCTAACATTGTACCTGTTATAATAAAGTACTTTTATTTTGATATATTTTTGGTGTGCTTTAGTATATTGTTGGTGTAGCTTCTTCTTCTTGGTTTGATTATATTGGTCTTTATGCCCATTCTTTAGCACCCTATATTATTACTGAGCTGTACATGTCCAGCACATTTATTAGTCATATTATTTACCGTAGCATGTGTAATTGTCTGATCTATTAAAATATAAAAATCGTTATCGCAAACGGCATAAACGAAAAGAGGGAAAAAAGCGCTTGGATTGCTGATTTATTTTTTTTGTTACGTTATACATATAAAAAATTTATAAAAAGTGATCAAAACATCGGATCTACACAAATATGGCATTAATAAAAAGTAGAGATCATGTTGCAAATAATACAGCCCCGTAGGTGAAAAACTAAAACCGTTATAAGCGTCACAACAGGACCGTTTTATTAATAATTATTTGCAAAAAAAAAAAAGGATTTAATAAAAACTATATATAACATTAGAGAATCTGTGTAACCTGCATATGGTTGTGTTCGGGCTGACCTATAGAATAATAGTATCATGTCACTTTTACCGTTTAGTGCATTACGTAGACACAGGAATCCCCCAAAAGTTACCATATTGCATTCTTTTTAACGATTTCACCTATTTATATTTTCATAAATAATAATTTTGGGGTTCCCTCATACATGTTATTGTAAAATGAAAGACGCCATTACCAAATACACCTATTCCTGAAAAAAACAAGCCCTTACATGGCCCTGTAGATAGAAAACTAAAAGTGCTAGAGCTCTTAGAAGGGGAGGAGGGAAAAAGAGAGCGCAAAAATGAAAATTGGCGCGGTCCACTGGGTCATTTACGGCCTGGTCCTCAAAGGTTTAAACCAAGTTAATAACACCCCCCCCTCCCATTTTTTATACTTAACCCGGCAGAATACAATACTACATTGGACAAGGCCTCGAGACGGGCCCTACACCTGCACTGAAACAAGCTTTACTTCCTTCACTACTCTTCACCACTGTCCCCTGCACCTGCTAAGCTCTCTACTGTATTCTTGTGTATTGCACTGAAGTTCTATAAGTAAAGTCACCGTTGACTAACTGCTGATCCTATTTTTGTGTTACTGGACCTGCACTTACACCTTGTGCTACCCTTTCCAAGTGCCAGAGCCTGTCTGTCTGTGGGTGGGTATCGCCACTCCTGGCCATCGTGACAAGTGAACCAGAAAAACACCAAGCCCACCTTTAGTGTAACACCACCTCCAGCACCCCTGGCCACTGCAATTACACCAACACAACCAGCTGCTGGGGTCCAGCCACGTAAACCCTTAAGTGGATTGTTGTCAGTTCACATTATATGCATTTTTGATCTGTTTTCTTATTCAAAAAATCTCATATTTCTCATCTTTACAGAAGTAAAAGTTCAGGATAACCAGCTATATACCAGCGGAGGTATCCAAACCAGTACACTGTCAGTTAAAACATTGCAACAACTTAAGCTAAAATAGTAGGTCACTAAGATAATAAACTTTGTAATGGCACTTATAATAGTACTGTAACGGCACTTATAATAGTACTGTAACGGCACTGATAATAGTACTGTAACGGCACTGATAATAGTACTGTAACGGCACTTATAATAGTACTGTAACGGCACTGATAATAGTACTGTAACGGCACTGATAATAGTACTGTAACTGCACTTATAATAGTACTGTAACGGCACTGATAATAGTACTGTAACGGCACTGATAATAGTACTGTAACGGCACTTATAATAGTACTGTAACGGCACTGATAATAGTACTGTAACGGCACTGATAATAGTACTGTAACGGCACTTATAATAGTACTGTAACGGCACTGATAATAGTACTGTAACGGCACTGATAATAGTACTGTAAAGGCACTTATAATAGTATTGTAAAGGCACTTATAATAGTACTGTAACGGCACTGATAATAGTACTGTAACGGCACTGATAAAAGCTGCTGTCAGCACAATGACATCATTTATAAGCTTCCTGTAATTATAAGAGTTTGTGTAATCATTATAGGCAGGTTATAAATGATGTAGGTGTAGAGATAGCAGCTTGGATCAGTGACTGTTAAGCCTTACACAATCCCGGCCACAGCAGTACATCTCATAGGCAATAGATGAGTAAATATTGAGGGACATGGGCCGCTTAGTTCAAGTCAATGTAATTCAAACTGCCGCAACTTCTCTAAGGGGACAGTGGGACAGAATATAAAGGGACACTGGCACAGGATATAGAGTTAGAGGAGGAATATGAGAGCGGACAAATCGTAGCGTGTTGCCACACTGCCCTCTAAACTGGTTCCATGTGAGCGGCTCTGGTGCCGATGGAAAGCTGATAGTATTGCCACTGAGCAAGGCTTCTGTGTTGTTAAGTGTCTAGTGTCCTACTACGAGTGGTTCTCCTTGTATTACACACACCCAAATAAAACTAGTTTACTCAGGTGCCACAGGTAGGTAAGTTAGTTGCTGTACCCTGCTCTCATCCAGGGGCGGTCTTGGCATTTCTGGGGCCCCAAGCAAAGTCATGTCTGGGGCCCCCCCATGCCCCCCCTCCTCGACATGCGCTGCCCCCCCCCCCCAGTAGTCCTCTTATAACCCTCCTACCACCATACAGAGATTACATATCACCTCAAAACTGCTCTGAACAAAACAGGAAGATATTACCAATGATGAAATAACATAATACTGCCACACCATGACCCCTATCACTACAAGCCTATAACAGAGTGCAGTTACATCCAGTGACTTACAGGAGGCGTCTTCTCTGATCAGCGTCTTTTACTTTTTTTTCTTTCTCTCTCCATCCAGCGTGGGCCACCTTGAAGTCTTCTCCCGGCTGGTAATCTTCCCTCCAGAATCATAGAAATATTTTAGGCTCCAACACATACAGTAGTTAGGTCCCCTCTATGTCTATATAGTAGTTACGCCCCTCTGTGCCCCCACAGATTAAAGGTGTCCCTGTGCCCCCACTTAATAATTAGGTATGTTCTGTGCCCCAGTATAGTAGTGAGGCATATAGGCACTTCTGTGCAGTCCCAATGTAATTAAGACCGCTGTGTGCTGCCCCCAGTTATATAGACCCCTTGTGCGCTGCCGACAGTAGTAAATACCACTTGTGTGCTGCCCCCAGTAGAATATACCTCTTGTGTGCTGTCCCCAGTGGTATATAGACCCCCCTGTGTGCTCCCGCAGTTATATATAGACCTGTGTGATCACCCAGTTATACATAGCCCCCCTGTGTGCTCCCCCAGTATACTATATAGACCCCCTGTGTGCTGCTCCCAGTAGTATATACCCCGTGTGCTCCCCCCAGTTGTATATACCCCCCGTGTGCTGCCCCCAGTTTTATATACCCCCTGTGTGCTCCCCCACTTGTATATAGCCTCCCTGTGAGCTCCCCCACTTGTATATAGCCCCCCTGTGTGCTCCCCCCTTATATAGCCCCCCTGTGAGCTCCCCCACTTGTATATAGCCCCCTGTGAGCTCCCCCACTTGTATATAGCCCCCTGTGAGTTCCCCCACTTGTATATAGCCCCCTGTGAGCTCCCCCACTTGTATATAGCCCCCTGTGAGCTCCCCCACTTGTATATAGCCCCCTGTGTGCTCCCGTTTATATAGCCCCCCTGTGCGCTCCCCCCGTTTATATAGCCCCCGTGCACTCCCCCACTTATATAGAGCCCCCCTGTGTGCTCCCCTGTTTATATAAATAATGGGATGCATCAAAAGAGGTATAGATGCTAAAGATGAGAACATAGTTTTGCCTCTTTATAAATCACTGGTCAGACCACACATGGAATACTGTGTACAGTTTTGGGCACCGGTATATAAGAAGGACACAGCTGAACTGGAGCGGGTGCAGAGGAGGGCAACAAAGGTCATTAAGGGAATGGGTGGGTTACAGGACCAGGACAGGTTATCAAGCTTGGGGTTATTTACGCTAAAAGAAAGACGTCTTAGGGGCGATCTGATCACAATGTACAAATATATGAATGGACAGTACAGAGATCTTTGTAGTGGTCTTTTTACTCCTAGGTCTGTAACCATGACAAGGGGGCATCCTCTACGTCTAGAGGAAAGAAGATTTTATCATCAGCATCGACACGGGTTCTTTACTGTACGAGCGGTAAGACTGTGGAACCCTCTGCCACATGATGTTGTCATGGCCGATTCATTAAATAAGTTCAAGGGAGGCCTGGATGCTTTTCTTGAACAATATAATATTACAAGTTATGGGCATTAGATTTCCGGTGATACGTTGATCCAGGGATTGTTCTGGTTGCCATTGGATTCGGGGGGGGGGGGAGTTTTCTCCCTGTGGTGGGGTGGTTGTCGTCTCCCTAGTGGGGGTTTTTGGCTTCCCTGGATCAACACAGTAGGGTTTCCCTAGGTTGAACCTGATGGACTCTTGTCTTCTTTCAACCTTATTTACTATGTTACTATGTTACTATATAGCCCCCCTGTGCGCTCCCCCATTTATATAGACCCCCACTGTGTGCTCCCCCTGTTTATGAAGCCCCCCTGTGCGCTCCCCCGTTTATATAGCCCCCTGTGCGCTTCCCCCGTTTATATAGCCCCCTGTGCGCTCCCCCCGTTTATATAGCCCCCCTGTGCACTCCCCTGTTTATATAGCCCCCCTGTGCGCTCCCCCCGTTTATATAGCCCCCCTGTGCGCTCCCCCCATTTATATAGCCCCCCTGTGCGCTCCCCCCGTTTATATAGCCCCCTGTGCGCTCTACCCCGTTTATATAGCCCCCCTATGCGCTCCCCCCGTTTATAGAGCCCCCCTGTGCGCTCCCCCGTTTATATAGCCCCCTGTGCGCTCCCCCCATTTATATAGCCCCCCTGTGCGCTCCCCCCATTTATATAGCCCCCTGTGCGCTCCCCCGTTTATATAGCCCCCTGTGCGCTCCCCCCGTTTATATAGCCCCCCTGTGTGCTCCTCCCGTTTTATATAGGCCCCCACTGTGTGCTCTACCTCCTATATAGTATATAACACAAAAAACATTTTTACTCACCTGGGACCGGCATCTCCTCTTCTCTTCTCTTCTCTTCCCTCTTGTGGCCGCGGGAAGTGTTTCCCCTGCGGTCACATAAGGCCGCTCTCCCGTTGTCATGGCACCGGCGCTCCAGTGACGCCTCAAGCGCCGGCACCAGAGACACAGAGCAGCCTCTTGTGACCGCAGGGAAAACACTTCCTGCGGCCACAAGAGTGACTGACAGGGAGGGAGCCAATGGCTCCTGCCCTGTCAGTGCCGCTGCTGCCTGTAACTATGTGCGCTCGTTACGAGCGCACATAGTTAGTCGCAGCGGTCTTGGGCACCAGAGCGGTGCCCCCCTGGATGTCGGGGGCCCCACGCAATTGCGTGGGATGCGTGGTGCCCAAGACCGCTACTGCTTTCATCACTAGATGTCTCACTCCCCCTGTGCTGCAGTACAGGTAGGAAGCTTAGCCTGTTTTTACTCTCTTGCACACAGTCCCTGTCACACGGTCCTATATAAGTTAGGGGTTTCCTGGACAGAGCAGTACAGAGTTGTGGTTGTAGTTCAGAGAAGGGTCAGAATAGTTCCAGTATGAAAGACTACAGCAGTCATGCACTGCTAAACCTAGACCCAGGCTAACTGGACAAATAGGAACAACAACCCATGCCAATGCTGTGGATTCTCACTTCAGGACAGTCACCCCCTAGAGAGAAAAGGCAGTGTTGATCCAGGGGAAGGCAAAAACCCCTATGAGGCAGATGCCAATTGCCCCATCACAGGGAAAAAATTCCTTCCTGACTCCAATAGCGATCAGAATAATCCCTGGATCAACGTATCACCAGAAATATAATGTCCATAACTTGTAATATTATAGCCTGTGTATACCGTAGATAGGGCATAACTTCTTAGAGGGGAATGTAATGGCCCAGAACGGTATTTATTGTCAGGCGTCTGGAGGTGTATTGTTGCCATTGGCAACCCTAGACTGTGTGTATTGGGGCCTATGTATTTGCTTCTTTTTCCTAGCTCTCTTGTAGTGATATTTTTTTCTGTCATATTTTTTTTTTATATGTTGTTATGTATTAATCTCTAATGAAACAAGTGTTGAGCTTGATCAGTGCTTGATCTAGTGATTGGCCAGGGGAAAGCTAGCTCCGCCCACCTTCTACCCAGAGGGCTGTGCGGGTCTGGTCAGTTGGCAGTTGGGGATCTGGCTCTATGCGTCTTCCTTCTGCAAGTCAGTGAGTGTTGGCAGCGTCATTTTCTCTCAGTAACTCAAGTATCTGTTCACACGTACCCTTATAAAGGCTGGAAGCCATAAAGTCCCTGGAACAGGTCTGTCCACGTTATCCTTGAAATCCCCTTTACCATGTATGCTGATCAGGCCAACATATGTTTACTGTGAGATGCCTCTTATATTGGAGTGTACTAAGCTGTGTAAAGACTTTTATTGAAGATTCCCCTGTGTATATGCTGAGAGGAGAAGGGCCCCGCCACCCTCGGACCCCACTGTGACAGGAAGGTTACAGAAGGTGAGCCCTAAGGTTGCACTACAACACCCAGCAACAACTCCTCAGTATATTACAGTACACCGCAGGAATACCCCTTTAAATAAAGCCTGAGCCTCACAAGACAGACCATGAGGAGGCTTGAAATTGAAATAAACCCCTCTCAGTCTTCTGACCAGGAACCTGAGCAATGATCCGGATTCTGGACTGGTGCATTCTCCACCCTTAATAATATATCATCTAAACTCCACATTAATATTCACGTTCTCTCTCTTCCTTCCATTATCTCCGGGACAAATCACATATCTACATGCAAGGAGATGATGAATATTATCCGATAAAAAACAGCAAAATCTTTATAACTTACCTGAAAAGATGACGGACAGGCTGAATAATAAAATTTATTTCCTTGTTTTTCTCGATAAGACACCTCAAGGAAGCGTTAAAAAATAGTTGTCAGACGCCGTGCCAGGAGCTGTCCCATGTTAGTTAAACAGGCATGTTATGCTATATGTGTCAGGATTGTGCTGTAACCTGGTGTGAACTGAACCTGTTTTTGCTTCTGTGTGCCACACCCGCTTGCTTCTCAGCTATCTGGCAATGCGGATCAGTTAATCTGATTTTCTAGGAGACTTGATCTTTCCAGGTCTTTAGACTGACAGGAATCTCTGACTATCTGGAACCTGGATATCTGAGTGCCGCTCCAATGGGGATTCGGACTGGGCTCTGGTTCAGTATAAATAGGAAGCTAAGACAGAGTTCCAGTGCTGGTTATTAGCTTAATACCCTGATCCCAGCTTCCCTTGTCTACTCCTGCGATCCCCACTCCTAATCCCTCTGTTTTGCTTGACTTGATACCTGACCTCCTGCCTGACTTTTTGACTACCCGTTTGCTTGCTGATTTTGTACTGCATTGCCTGTTTGGATTTTTGACCCGGCTTGTTTGACTATTCTTTTGTGTTGTTTGTCCCTCTTGTTCCGTGTGCACGTATTTAGCGCAGGGAACGTCAACGTGGTTGTCCACGGCCGCCTAGGGCCGACTGAGGCAAGCAGGTAGGGACAATGGGTGGGTTCAGACCTAGGGCCCACTGTCTTGTCGTGTCTGTACCTCCCTGTCCTGACAGAATAACCAGCCAAAACTGCCTTGGGGTCATGGACGCCCTGACAACGATAGTGGACCGTATGCAGCAGCTCAATACCTCAGTCCTGGAGCTTGCTGAACGGGTCCAGGTACAAGAGACGGTTCCCCGACAAATTAACATGACCTTCCCGGTACCTCCTGAGCCTCCCGTCCAGCTCCCAGAGAAATTCCAGGGGGTCAGGAGAAGCTTCCACGCCTTCCGGGAAGGTTGTAAACTATTTTTTAGACTGCGTCCTCGATCCTCAGGTAACGAGGCTCAGAGAGTGGGTATTATGTCCCTTCTCCTGGGACCCCCTCAGGAGTGGGTTTTTTCTTTGTCACCTGACTCCCCTGACTTGCAGACAGTCGACCGGTTCTTCTCTGCTTTGGGACTGCTTTATGATGACCCGGACAGTGCAGCCAATGCTGAGCGACGCCTGACTATGCTACGGCAAGGTGACGACCGGTTGAGGACTCTGCCCTCCGGTTCCAATTCCGGGCCGGGTTGAGCGACCGACTTATGCCTCCCATTGCATTGCTGTGTCTCTTGCAGAATGTTCCCCTGGGGAGGGAGAAATTCCTGAGTTCTTGTCTGATTATGTGGATGTTTGATGAAAGTGCAGTGGACGGATTGCCTCCCCACAGACCATGTTGTGTATCTTGATGATATTTAAATTTTTTCTCCCAATTGGTCCTCACACATCCTGCATGTCTGTACAGTCATGGAGCTTCTGAGAGCCAATAACCTTTGTGCAAAGCTGTCGAAATGCCAGTTTGGTATACAAGAAGTCTCATTTCTGGGGTACAAAATAACTTCAAACTCGTTTGGTATGGACCCCCTTAAGGTCATAGCCATTGACCCAATAACCTGAAGGCTCTGCAGAGGTTTTTGGGGTTTGCCAATTATTATAGAAAATTCATTAAGGGGTTTTTGCTTATAGCCAAACCCCTGACTGATTTAACCAGGAAGGGAGCGGATCTGGTAAACTGGACCCCAGACGCTATCAGGGCATTCAACAAACTAAGACAATGTTTCTCAGAGGCTCCAGTACAGGCACAACCGGACTTTGAGCGTCCTTTTATTGTGGAGGTGGACGCATCTGAGGTGGGGGTAGGAGCGGTCCTGTCTCAAGGGTCAGCTACTCTTACCAACCTCCGGCCCATTGCTTTCTTCTCTAGGAAATTCTCTAAGGCAGAGTGTAACTACGATATTGGGAACAGAGAGTTACTAGCCATAAAAATGGCATTCGACGAATGGAGACACTTCCTAGAGGGGGCAAAACATAAGGTGGTTGTGCTTACCGATCACAAAAAGCTAAACGTCTCGAACCAAGGCAGGCCAGATGGGCCCTGTTTTTTACTCGCTTCAACTTCGAGATCACCTATCGGCCTGGCTCCAAAAATGTCAAAGCTGATGCTTTGTCTCGCAGCTTTGACCTCCAGAGCACTCATAGGGACCAGCCCGATACTATTCTGAACCTTGGTGTAGTAGTGGCCGTCTTACAACCTGACCTGGTGACTTTGATTGCAGAGTCTAAGTCCCTTGCACCCCAGAATACTCCAGAAACTCTATTGTTTGTACCCCCAAACCTTCGTCTCCAGGTCTTGGAGGAGATTCATGGTTCGGTGTTGGCTGGTCACCTGGGGGTGGCAGGAACTAAGTATTTGCTCGCACGTCATTACTGGTGGCCTTCCTGGGCCCGAGACTTAAAGTCTTTTGTTGACGCTTGTGAGACCTGTGCTCGGTCTAAGGTTCCCCGTAGGCCACTTGAGAGTCTCTTACGTCCTCTGCCGGTGCCTACGAGACCTTGGACACACATTTCAATGGATTTTATCACTGACCTGCCGCTGTCTAAGGAAAAAACTGTAATTTGGGTTGTTGTGGATAGATTTTCTAAGATGTGCCATCTCATCCCTCTGTGTAAACTGCCTAATGCTCGCACCTAAGCTACATTGTTTGTTAATCACATTTTGCGCCTTCATGGTATCCCTGAAAATATTGTGTCTGTAGCAAAATTTTGGAGAGAGTTCTGTGGGTGGTTGGGAATCTCCTTGTCCTTCTCGTCGGCCTTCCACCCGCAGACGAATCGAATGGGCAGACCAAGAGTATCAACCAGTCTGTAGAGCAATTTCTGAGATGTTTTGTGGCTGATGCCCAAGACAAATGGAGGGACTTTATCTCTTTGGCAGAGTTTGTCTTAAACAATCAGGAACAACGTTCAATTAAAATGTCGCCGTTCTTTTGCAATTACGGTTTTAACCCTAGGTACTCTTCTACTCACTCCGCAGAGTTAGTTAACCCTTCGGCTGAAGCCTTGTTCACAAAACTGTGCACAGTTTGGGCCCAAGCTCACCAGAGCTTGGTTAAAGCCCAAGAGTTATATCAAAAACATGCTAATAAAAGACGCATATCTGGCCATCAATACGTACTGGGGGAAAAGGTCTGGCTCTCTACCAGGAATCTAAGGTTAAGAGTACAGTCTGCTAAACTAGCACCCAAATATATCGGTCCGTATACCATTGTGGAAATTATTAATCCTGTGACTTTTAGATTAAAACTGCCTGCATCACTTCGAATTCACAATGTGTTTCATAAGGCTCTCCTAAAAAAGTATGTTCCTCCAGTGTCTCCGTCATCTCCCCCTGCTCCACTCATCATCCAGGGTGAGTTGGAGTATGAGGTGGAGAAGATTCTGAATTCTCGTTGGGTACAAGGTTCATTGCAATATCTAGTCCACTGGAAGGGCTTTGGGCCAGAGGAACGAACGTGGGTTTCTGTCAAAGACATGCATGCTCCACGCTTGGTTTGGCGATACCATATACTAAATCCTTCCAAGCCTGGTCCATTGGATAAGGGTCCTGAGGCCCCTCGTAAGAGGGGGAGGGGGTTCTGTCAGGATTGTGCTGTAACCTGCTGTGAACTGAACCTGTTTTTGCTTCTGTGTGCCACACCCGCTTGCTTCTCAGCTATCTGGCAATGCGGATCAGTTAATCTGATTTTATAGGAGACTTGATCTTTCCAGCTGAGTAGGTCTTTAGACTGACAGGAATCTCTGACTATCTGGAACCTGGATATCTGAGCGCCGGTCCAATGGGGATTCGGACTGGGCTCTGGTTCAGTATAAATAGGAAGCTAAGACAGAGTTCCAGTGCTGGTTATTAGCTTAATACCCTGATCCCAGCTTCCCTTGTCTACTCCTGCGATCCCCACTCCTAATCCCTCTGTTTTGCTCGACTTGATACCTGACCTCCTGCCTGACTTTTTGACTACCCGTTTGCTTGCTGATTTTGTACTGCATTGCCTGTTTGGATTTTTGACCCGACTTGTTTGACTATTCTTTTGTGTTGTTTGTCCATCTTGTTCCGTGTGCACGTATTTAGCGCAGGGAACGTCAACATGGTTGTCCACGGCCGCCTAGGGCCGACTGAGGCAAGCAGGTAAGGACAGTGGGTGGGTTCAGACCTAGGGCCCACTGTCTTGTCGTGTCTGTACCTCCCTGTCCTGACAATATGGTTACCCTGAAGTTGCAGAGCGGTAAGCCAGTGAGATCAATCTGCTGCTTTATGACACACCAAGCTCAGCTACATCTGCTCACCACCACATGCACAAACAAAATCACATTACAAAATAATTGTCCGTCCACGGAGAAGCAGGCGGCGGGTTGTCCTTAGACATGTTTAACCCTTAGAGCAGTGATTTTCAACCAGTGTGCCGCGACACATGGTCAGGTGTGCTGCGGGGCAAGTTCCCCAAACTATGGTTCCCCTGTGTTTTGTTCCCTGGCGATGCGCAGCGATCAGTGGCGGATTATAATGTGGGCTGCTGTCCGCCTCACCTACTGGCCGCCTGTAGCACCCAGACGTGCTCCTCCTATCCAATCAGCGGAGATCGGGAGCGTAGTGCGCTGCGGAGGGATGTTATGCGCGCATCCAAGCAACGTGTGTGCTACGGCCCGCCGCAGCGCACCACGCTCCCAGTCTCTGCTGATTGGAGGAGCACGTCCGGGCCCTGCGGGCGGCCAGTAGGTGAGGCGGACAGCAGCGGCGACCATCTCGGAGGAGGTGAGGAGGAAGGGGGGGAGAGAAACCTGGGGATGGGGGAGAGAAACAGGAGAAAACAATGGGGGAGAGAAACCTGGGGATGGGGGAGAGAAACACAGGGATGGGGGAGAAACAGGGAGGGAGAGACAGGGAGAGACAGGGAGAGAAGCATGGGGAGAGAAACCTGGGGATGGGGGAGAGAAACAGGAGAAAACAATGGGGGAGAGAAACCTGGGGATGGGGGAGAGAAACATGGGGATGGGGGAGAGAAGCATGGGGATGGGGGAGTGCGATGCCCTGGCCCCTGGGGGCCACTTCCGCAGTGCTGGTGTTATGAGCGGGCAATGACCGGGGCAGCTGCAGGGGTTATACTTATCACGGTATAGGCCTGAGGGCAGCACAGCTGTAGGGCCGGTCTGTGGAATCTGCGGGTGATGATGGGCATGCGATTCTTCGCTGCACTCAGTCAGGGCACCAGTTAGTGGACACCAATGCCAGGGTTCAGTAACAGCGGTTTTATTATAGATGAGGTAACTAGTAGCAACAGTTCTGTCCGGATGCAACCGGGTACATAGCAGGCTTTGACAAATAAAGCAGGAGTGGTGCTGCATAGGCTGTGAGAATACGTGCCGGATGATGGGAGTAGGAGTATGAGAGGAATAGCGTTGCTGGGTGGATTAGCTTGAGAATAATACTTGCTGTGAATCCTTGTAGCGATGAGGAGAGATAACGGAATGACACCCAGATGAGAGAGAAGACTCTGGACACTTGAGCAGGCAGATACAGCCGAAGACTTGAATATAGCAGAGCACCTGATCCACACTTCTAGTGGTGAAGTGGGAGCTGCAGAGAAGAAGCCCAACTCCTCTGAGGCAGGAGAGGGACGACACACATCCTCCTTGCTTGGAAGCAGGGGGAAGACTAACTTGTTAGGAGGAAGTGGGAGGTCACATGGTTGCTCCTGGCCAGAGCTAGTCGGCCATTGGAGGAACCATGGTTACAGGTCACGTGATCAACAGCCTTGCATACCACTGTACAATGCAATAATACACAGGAATACATGAGAATACACATGAGAATGCACATTACCAGAGAATACTAGGGGAAAACCAGCAGCAATTGCAGTGCAAACACTTACCAGAACAGGCATTGACACAGCAAGAGAAATGGCCATAATAGGAGTAGTAGTCTGCATGTTCTGGGACACTGCAGGAGAAACAGGGGGGGAGAGACAGGGAGAGAAGCATGGGGGAGAGAAACCTGGGGATGGGGGAGAGAAACATAGGGATGGAGGAGAAACAGGGGAGAGAAGCAGGGGGGAGAGAAGTTTGGTGGAGAGAAGCAGGGGGGAGAGAAGTATGGTGGAGAGAAGCACAGGAGGGAAGCATGGGGGAGAGAAGCAGGGGGGCGAAGTATGGTGGAGAGAAGCACAGGAGAGAAGTATGGTGGAGAGAAGCAAAGGAGAGAAGTAGGGGGGAGAGAAGCACAGGGGGGAGAAGAAAACAGGCCCAGGTCTCACACTGAGTGAGTATAAATACATTTAGAATCTATATTAATAACTATATGTATAATATGTAATGTTTTATTGTCATTTTGTGCCATTTTGGTTGGTGGTGTGCCCCGGGATTTTTTAAGTATAAAAAGTGTGCCGCGGCTCAAAAAAGGTTGAAAATCACTGCTTTAGAGGACCGGGCCAATTTCAATTTTTGCGTTTTCGTTTTTTCCTCCTTGTGCTTAAAAGGCCATAGTACTTGCATTTTTTCACCTAGAAACCCACATGAGCCCTTATTGTTTGCGTCACTAATTGTACTTTGCAATGACAGGCTGAATTTTTTCATAAAGTACACTGTGGAACCAGGAAAAAATTCAAAGTGTGGTGAATTGAACCCCCCCCCCCCCCCGCATTTTGTTTATTTGGGGGGGTATTTGTTTTTCCACCATTCGCCCTGGGGTAAAACTGACTTGTTATATATGTTCCTCAAGTCGTTACGATTACAACGATATATAACATGTTTAACTTTCATTGTATCTGATGGCCCGTAAAAAATTCAAACCATTGTTAACAAATATATGTTCCTAAAAATCGCTCCATTCCCAGGCTTATAGCGCTTTTATCCTTTGGTCTATGGGGCTGTGTGAGGTGTCTTTGTTTGCGCCATGATCTGTTCTTTCTATCGGTACCTTGATTGCCCATATGTGACTTTTTGATCACTTTTTATTACAATTTTTGTGGATTTGATGTGACCAAAAATGCGCAATTTTGCACTTTGGGATTTTTTTGCGCTTACGCCATTTACCATGCGAGATCGGGAATGTGATCAATTAATAGTTTGGGCGATTACGCACACGGCGATACCAAACATGTTTGTTTATTTATTATTTATAACCTGGGAAAAGGGGGGTGATTCTGACTTTTATTAGGGGAGGGGGCTTTTTATTAATAATAACACTTTTATTTTTACTTTTACACTTCTACTAGAAGCCCCCCTGGGGTTAGGGTTATTCCCCCTGGGGTTAGGGTTATTCCCCCTGGGGGACTTCTAGTATAACCACACTGATCTCTCATTGAGATCTATGCTGCATAGATATGCAGCATAGATCGATAAGTTAAAGTCAGCAATCGGCGTTTGCTGATCGCTGGCTCTGTTACACAGGGAGATGTCTACATGTTTTGGCAGATAATCTCTCTGTGTATTAGGACCTTTAATCAAGTCAAGTGGTTGGGGACCACCCCTATGACTCGTCGTTGAGGCAGCATAAAAGTGATGAAATGTTTTCTATAAATTGTCCCTGTCAAAATTTTTGTTTGGTTAAGGTGTGGGTGTTTAAACCCCCACTGATCACCAGGTGAAGGTGTGAGGAGTGATCGGCTAAGCGTTTCTCTACCTGTTTTGATCATCACTCGATTAGAGGAGGTCTCTTCAAATCTTGAGAAACAGCAACAAACCCAGGACATCAAATTTTAGTTCCAATGCTTATAATATATTCACAATTTTGCTCCACGCAATATCTTTCTTACTGAAATGTGCCTAGAGAACACCCGTAAGTTCAGGGCGGTCTTCGGACTCCTGGAGGCTCCGTCATCGCACTGCAAATCAATGACTCTTAGTAACAAAATTGTGACTATATTGCAAACATTGGAACAAAAAATTTGGTGACCTGGATTTATTGCTATTTGTATGCAATAGTGCGGCTGATAGCGAACCCAGGGAGAACACAGCATCTTAAGTGTTTCTGTACGGTAGTTTTCTAATAACCTTGACTGTTACCTTGAGAAGTGTGCCAAACAAGAATACGGTATAGAGATATACAAGCCATGCATTGATCCACTGTGACAGCCCAATAGACTTACATTATTAGTCCGTACCATCAGTACGAAAACACTGAGCTGGGAGAGGATGAGCTACAGACTTTGCAGACTTTTTCAGACCCCAACTGATTCAAACTTTTGCCGCAGTCCAGCAAAATTCACAATGGAAGTCTATGGGAAATTATTGATGTTCTGAGCTGCCGGCCATTGGAATTGGATCGTGCTGCAACAATCTTTCATCGCAAATATAAGAGCGTGTGTCATCAGTGAAATCCCCTCTGAGCAATAACTTTTGACATGAGCTGCTTCAGCTGCTGGTTGTATATTATATTTTTTAACTTCTTTGGAGTGCTGGAGCCTTCACTATGTTTACTTTTCTGACTATAAGGCAGAGGGGGCATGGATTAGGCTCAGGGAGTGTTAATAAAAAGCACAGTCAAATAGGTGGTGGGGAGGAGAGGGAGGCGGTGTTTGGGGGGGGGGTGTCAAAAATATCTATAATATAGTATTATCTATATCTATAATACTATACAGTATATATATAAAATGATATAGTATATACAATAAATTATTTTTGGAGGGATTTACCCCACTATACTACACTATATGGCTATGTTCAGCACAGAACTTTTTATGAAAAGAACGGCTGTTGCTTTCGATTAAAACAAAGGGGATTCTTTTCATAAAGCAATGATTTGCATTGAAGTCAATGCAAACAACGGCCGTTGTTTCACGCAATGTATTAAACAACAGCCGTTGTTTAGCTACGACCGTCGAAATATTGTTCATATGTCATTTATTTTTGTCCATTGTCCATAGACTGTAATTTTTTATTTAAATCAATGGCCGTTGTTTTGCATGCCAAATAATGGCTGTTGTTTATACGTAGTGAGAACATAAGTGTAATGTTCTGTTTTATTACAGCACCTGCAAGGTGGTGGACTGAAGTACCCAACAGAGGTAAAGGCCTCTTGGGCTGCCGACCACCAATGAAGATGTACTTCAGGCCCAGTACTAGCTAGGAGATGGGTGTGGTGGTGCCGGTTCACTGCTCCGCCACGCTGAGAGGAAGGAGCCTGGCAAAGCCTGGTAAACTTATATTTACTACACATAAAAACAATACAAATAATATCAGAAATAATTGTAGGCCACTTTACTATAGTTAAGTTGTGTTCCCCATACCTTCATATCTGCGATAAGTTAGGGTGGTATGGCGCAGATGTCCATACAAATACAGTGTTACCTTGGTTTAAGAGTAACTTGGTTTAAGAGCGTTTTGGATTAAGAGCTCACAGTTTTTAAAAATTGTGACTTGGTTTAACCCTTTAAGGACATGGCCCATTTTCGTTTTTACGTTTTCGGTTTTTCCTCCTTGTGTTTAAAAGGTCATAGCACTTGCATTTTTCCACCTAGCGACCCACATGAGCCCTTATTTTTTGCGTCACTAATTGTACTTTGCAATTACAGGCTGAATTTTTGCATAAAGTACACTGCGAAACCAGGAAAAAATTCAAAGTGTGGTGAAATTGAAAAAAAAAACGCATTTCTTTTATTTGGGGGAAATGTGTTTTTACGCCATTCGCCCTGGGGTAAAACTGACTTGTTATGCATGTTCCTCAAGTCGTTACGATTAAAACGATATATAACATGTATAACTTATATTGTATCTGATGGCCTGTAAAAAATTCAAACCGTTGTTAACCAATATACGTTCCTTAAAATCGCTCCATTCCCAGGCTTATAGCGCTTTTATCCTTTGGTCTATGGGGCTGTGCGAGGTGTCATTTTTTGCGCCATGATGTGATCTTTCTATCGGTACCTTGATTGCGCATATACGACTTTTTGATCGCTTTATATTACATTTTTTCTGGATTTGATGCGACCAAAAATGCGCAATTTTGCACTTTGGGATTTTTTTGCGCTGACGCCGTTTACCGTACGAGAATCGGTAATCGGAGGCAGCTGTCAACTTTGACAGCTGCCTCCGATTAGCTAATTAGCGGGCACGGCGATCCGACCGTGCCCGCTAATAGCAGCGGTCCCGGGCTACTCGCGGCACCCGGGATCGCGGCACTTCAAAGCGGGGCCGCCGCGCGGCCCCGCTTTGAAGTGCAAGTGAGGACATATGACGTAGGGGTACGTCATATGTCCTTAAGAGGTTAAGAGCATTGCTTTGGTTTAAGAGCTCCCTGGACTGGGTGGGAGCGCGAATGGGGGAGGGGCATGGTCTGCATAGCGGGGTCTACAGCCCTGTACTCTGACCCAGGAAGTCTCCCTCACCTTCCAAATCATAGCAGATCCACTCTAGGCTGGGGCTTGCATCAGGGGACAGGACTGGGGTAATCTCTTCATAGCTGTAACCCCTCTCTCCCTGGACAGAGTGCTGTTATACTGCGCTCGCATCTGCCCTGCTCATTTCTTCAGGCTCCCTGCAATCTCTGTCAGCCCTTGTGTTTCCCATCCTCCTCATTACTGTACAGTAACTTATAATATTACATATTCTGCTGTTTCTGAATGTTTGTTTCATTAGATTTACCTGTTATTCAGAATAATAAATCATTATTTTTAAGGGTGTGGAACCAATTGTTTGCATTTCTATGATTTCTTAAGGGGAATTTTGCTTTGGTTTAAGAGCGGATTTGGATTACAAGCACGGTCCCGGAACGAATTATGCTCGTAATCCAAGGCACCACTGTATATGAGAGACATTGAAGCAGCCAAATACTCTTACTTAAGGTGCCCCATTCAATTCAATGACCCGAATAGAGGAAGCTAATGACTTTATTTGGGTAATTTTCGAGGCACATATGAGTTTTGGTTCGAACTGAAATTGTGGTTTGCCATGCCTTTTAGTCCCACAAAAAACTCTTAGGGTATGCTCACACTGAGACATGTCAAATTTTTGAGTGGAGGCGCTCAAGCCCTCCCATAGAGGCACTATGGGACACTGAGGCAGACGGGATTCCACGACGGAGAGCTCCGCCGCAGAATTCAGCCGCTTTTACTCAGTGTGAACATACCATAACGCTCAGAAAATGACTCCCGCACCGATCCATGCACACATACTGTATGTTGACGGTTTTTTAGATTCTGATGATGTATCCGTGCCTCGAAGGCTTAAATTGTAATGTGAATGAGACCTTAATGACCTTATGTACTTGTTCCTGTAGTGACAATACCATTTTTTCGGGTCATGTTCCTCCTGTGCTTGTAGAAAATAGTCAAAATTACCAGAAGTAATGATGTCAGTTCATTTCCTCCAGTCAACCTGCTACTTTTTTATTTTTTCCCTCTTCTACACTCGTCCTAAACCAACATAACCTTCTCTTTATCGCCGCTATAACATCCTTGTTTTTTAAGCTGTAGATCAGGGGGTTTAATATGGGGACTGCAGCCGTATTAAACAATGAGTAGAGTTTATTGGATCCCAATCTGACTGATGAAATGGGTCGGAAATATTGGTAAGACAGAGTGCCATAGAGAAGGGAGACCACTGTAAGGTGCGAGGAACACGTGTAGAAAGCTTTACGTCTGCCGTTACTTGACCGTATCCTCAGTATGGTTCTAATGATAAAAGCGTAGGATATGAAAGTGAGGACAAATGGGGTACAAGTGGCAAATAATAATCCTTGTAGGAATATGTAGAGTTGTAAAATGGTGGTGTCATTACAAGTGAGCTTCATGATGGGCATGATATCACAGAAGAAATGGTTGGCTTCCATTGAGGTGTAACAGGTAAATGATGATATTTCAAAGGTTGGTGATATCATATTTATGAAACCCATGACCCAACTAGCACTGGCCAGAAGAGAACAGACCTTGTTGTTCATGATCTGATTGTATCTCAGAGGGTTGTAGATCGCAACATATCGGTCGTAACTCATGGTGGTCAGAATCAACAACTCATCACAAGTGAAGGCGGAAAAAGAATACATTTGGGCAAAACAGCTGCCGAATGAGACTCTTCGATCTCCTGATAGATATGCAACCAGAACTTTATGTAAAACTACAGTAGAACAGGACATGTCCATCACTGACAAGTTCCCCAGGAAGAAGTACATGGGGGTGTGGAGATGATGATCCAGGGTGACCAACACAACAATGGTGATGTTACCTCCAAGAGTGATGAGATAAATGAGCAGGACCAGGAGAAATATTGGAAGTTGTAGCTTCTGGATGGTGGATATACCTATAATGATAAAGTATGTCTCCATGGAGTTGTTGCTTGGCTCCATCCTAATAAATACATATTTTAGTTAAAGTAATTTGTTTTATATATAATGTTATATTATGTAGTGTATAGCTATTTGGATAGTGTAGTTTGGAAGTAATCAGGACCTCCAGGGCGCTGAAAGTTAGGGGGGCACCAGCAGCAATACAAATCCCCCAGTACTCTTAATCACCTCCCCCCTCCCGGTCTCAGTTCCCAGCCCCTCTGGACCTTTAGATTGCATGTACTGATCTATGCTATGCCATAGCATAGCATAGATCAGTGTTATTGGCGATCTATGTATAGAGCATGCATGAGAGCAGACTCTATACACAGATCACCGAACCGACAGGACAGAGGTAAGAAGCTCACCCCGCGCCCATTGGTACAAAAGACTGGGACCCCCACAGCATGGATGTGGGGGTCCCGATTACTCAGTGACAGATGCTTGTTCTGTCACTGAGTACCTTAAACGCCGCGATTGCTATAGATTGCGGCGTTTAAGGGGTTAATGAGTCTCAGCTGTGGGATCGCAGCTGCCTCTCATTATCTCCGGCCCCGAACACACTGATGCGTGCAGGACCGCTCTCACTGCAGCAGTCCCGCACACATCTGTAACCCCCTGAAATAAGGAACATATATACACATTTCTACTACAGGGGGTATGTGCAGTAGGAACTTATATGTACAGATGACTGACGGGAAGGGGTTAAAGAAGTCCTATGGACACTAAAATCGACAGGCAGGCAGGGGGGTGAGAGAAAATAATAAACAAGTAAACTCACTAAACTTCCCCTTTAAGTGATTGAAGTGGCGGTGCTGGACAGAGCACAAAAACAATAGGTGACTAGTATACCGTAGCTTATTATATTTACACAGTAACAGAGTATAAAGAAAATTTGGCCAACATCTTTACCACCCTTTTAAAGGGGTTATCCAGCGCTACAAAAACATGGCCACTTTTCCCCCTACTCTTGTCTCCAGTTCAGGTGTGGTTTGCAATTAAGCTCCATTTACTTCAATGGAACTGCGTTTCAAAACCCCACCCAAACTGGAGACAACAGAAGGGGGAAAGTGGCCATGGTTTTTTAACGCTGGATAATCCCTTTAATGCTTCATTATAAGAAAATGTGAATTAGGATGGTTGGTATTCTTTCTATAGGGAATTTTTTAGGTTATAGTAATTCTGTCTCTGTGGAGCCTTTACACACAGATCAAATCCTGGCTGATAAATTTTGACATAAGAAATAAATGTGGATCCAGTTTGCTAAAATGCAAGTGAAATTAATGTAAGTAAAAACTAATCCCAGTAAATCCCTACAGCACCGGACAATGAAGGTCCTATGGGGTCCATGTTCCTTGGCCAAGTGTATTCAAATTATTTCAGTGTATTTAAGGGTTAAGGGTTCATAATAGCACCCGTCATTGTCAGTACATGGCAGATCATAGGAGGAATCTTATCTTACCTGGCCACAGGCATGGGAAGGAGCCAGTGGGAAGGAGTTAGTAAGGACGCTGCACATATATATCCTTGGTTCTGAATAAGTATATTAATAGTTTATCATATGTTGGGAAATAAATCCTTAGAGGGAGTTGAACTTTGTGTAACTAGTTTTTTTTATCTTAACTTTTATCAATAAACTTTTTCATAAATTCATCTGAGTTTCCTATTCACTGTATGGCTACAATAATATGTTTTTTTAGGAGTCTTCCTTAAAAGATAAAGTTGGTCTTAAAGGGTTTGTCATTGGTTGGGCAGAATTTAAAAATAGTGACCTTTGTTTTAAAGGGGTACTCTAGCAAAAATCTTTTTTTTTTTTTTTTCAAATCAACAGTCTTCAGAAAGTTAGATAGATTTTTAATTTAATTCTATTTAAAAATCTCCATTCTTCCAGTACTTATCAGCTGCTGTATGTCCTGCAGGAAGTGGTGTTTTCTTTTCAGTCTGACACAGTGCTCTCTGCTGCCACCTCTGTCCATGTCAGGAGCAAATCCTTATAGTAAACCTCTCCTACTCTGGACAGTTCCTGTCTCAGACAGAGGTGGCAGCAGAGAGAACTGTGTCAGATTGAAAAGAAAACACCACTTCCTGCAGAACAAACAGCAGCTGATAAGTACTGAAAGACTAGAGATTTATTTTTAAATAGAAGTCATTTAAAAATCTATATAGCTTTATTAAACCAGTTGATTTTAAAGAAATTTTTCGCTGGAGTTAATATTAGTTAATAGTCATGACCAGGGTATTGACAAGGCCATACGGACATTGCCAATACTTATCTCCCCCACTCTCCCTCCCACTCAAAGTTCCACACAAACACCACGCTTTGGATTCCAATGGCCACAGCAGCCGTTTATTAATAAAATAACATCCTGTTATAATATCCATAAAACATTTAACTCTTCAAACATCACAGATATAATTTACAGGGCGGTCCTCGAGGCCTAAAACTCAGGCACAGGATTTGTCTCTAGTCGAAGAGCCATTTGACTCAGAGGCACCAAACTAAACACCTGTGTAAGGACCACTAAATCCCCTTCCATGGAGGCCATATGGGAGGGAGGCTCTACTAGGCATTGCTCCCTCCTAGCCAGAATCCTGCTCCACACTGATGAGGGGCAACACCCTGAAACAGCTGTATGTGGATGGTTACCTGGCCTTGGTTCTTCCCTTGTCATTACATTGACTTATAGGGCCACTTAATATGGTGCTTTTGGTGGTTTCCCTACAGGAGCCACCCCTTGGCTGGGTCCTTCCCAGAGGGATATCTGGCTAGTCCTGTGTTTTGAGACTCTTCAATGAGGCTCCACGGGTTCTTCTTTTGCAGAACCACTACAAGGCTCCCTCCCACCACATCCATGTCCAGTTCGCTGACTCCAACCTCGAGGACCCCTACTGCCACACAGCTGCCGTGACAAGCAGTAAAGGAAAACACATCCCTTTCCTAGCTGCCGGGCCGAGCCACAATTCCACTATAAAAGAAAAAACAACCCTCCACCCCCAACAATGGGCAACTTCTTGGCCAGGCTGCTGTGGGTGCGGGGGACATGTCGGTAGTTTATACTTGTCCTGTTCCCCGCTGCTGCTGGATCCTGGGCTGCCCACTCTGCACAGATATCTGTGTTATCCAATGATGCTGCACTCCCATAGAAAACAGCCACTCAGTATAGAGTCTATCCTGAGCAACCATTTCCTGCTGGAGGGTAACATCATCGTATGTTATGACAACACAGGCGGCGGTGCTGAGGGGGCAGCCCAGGCTCCGGCAGGGAACAGGACAGGTAAGTATACATTACTGACATGTCCCCGGCAGCCTAGCCAAGTATTGATTTTCCCCTGACAACCTTTTTAATGCACAAGTAATAATATGCAATATATTGAGTTTACCAGAGGTAAATTATCTACGGCAATTGATTTCTTGGAAAGTACACAACCTAACTTCTTTCTTTACAACTTGGTAGGTCTTCTTCAGGAATGGTCACACTGGGACATGTCAAAGGCTTTGATCACTTGCAGGACAGATCAGGAGAATAATGTGAAGAGTCACACATTAATACACTGGAGGTCATAGGAAAAGCACAGCGAAAAAGACAAGTGATATACAGAAATAGCGTTAGTATTGGGAGGGAAATGTGTAATATCATCAGAAAAGGGTAGAATGTAAAGTCTTTTGTTGGGAAGTGGGTTAAAGGGGTTGTTCACCATTTTTTTTTCTTTCAAATTAACTAGTCCCAGCAAGTACCAGAGATTTGTAATTTACCTCTATTTTAAAATCTCCAGTCTTCCAGTACTTATGAGCTGCTGTATGTCCTGCAGGAAGTGGTGTATTTTTCCAGTCTTACACAGTGCTCTCTGCTGCCACCTCTGTCCATGTCAGGAACTGCAAAGAGCAGAAAAGGTTTTCTAAAGGGATTTGCTACTGTTCTGGACAGTTCCTGTCATGGACAGAGGTGGTAGCAGAGAGCACTGTGTCAGACTGGAAAGAATACACCACATCCTGCATGACACACAGCAGCTGATAAGTACTGGAAGACTGGAGATTTTAAAATAGAAATAAATTACAAATCTATATGACTTTCTGAAACCATGTTTTAGAAAATTCATGTCAGAGCAGTTGCAAAATCACCGTAGAAAACTTCTCCTGCTCTCCAGACTGGAAAGAATACAGCACTTCCTGCAGGACATACAACAGCTGAAAAGTACTGGATGACTTGAGTTTTTTTTATGGAAGTAAATTACAAATCTCTGGCACTTTCTGGGACCAGTTCATCTGAAAGAACTTTTTTTGTGTGAACTTCCCCTTTAAGTGGTAGTCGAATTGTAAAATCCTTTCAAATTGGTAGTAAAGAAAATCTCATCCTCCTCCTAAAGGCAGCCTTGATGTCTTTATTTCTTAAGCTATAAATCAATGGGTTTAATATGGGTAAGGCTGCGGTGTTAAACAGAGATATCAGCTTGTTAGAGTCTAGGTTGACCATGGAATGGGGCCTCATGTACTGAACAGCGAGGGTGGTGTAGAGAAGAACGACAACCGTGAGGTGTGAGGAACATGTGTAGAAGGCCTTACGTCTACCAGTGGTGGAGCGGATCTTCAGTATTGTGACAATAATGAAGACGTAGGAAACAAAAGTCATGAGAAAAGGACAAAAAGCTGAAATAAGAACTCCTACAGTGAGGATGTAAAGGTCCAGAAAATGGGTATCACTGCAAGACATCTTCAGCACTGGCATTATATCACAGAAAAAGTGGTTGACTATGTTTGACTCGTAGCAAGAGAAGTGGAGTAATTCCAAAAAAATTGGGATACTTTCCACCGTGCCCATCACCCAGCATATGGCGGCTAGTAGTGTACATATTCTACCATTCATGATCATGTGATAATGCAAAGGATTACATATGGCCATATATCGGTCGTAACTCATTGCGGCCAAGATGAGAAGCTCCCCGCACGTCAACGACAAAAAGACGAGGATCTGTACCATGCATCTGAGCACCGACACGGTGTTATCTCCTGACAAGAAAGATAGAAGAATGTTACTCAGATTGTTCGTGGAGCAAGTGATGTCTACAATGGATAGGTTACATAAGAAGAAGTACATCGGGGTGTGGAGCTGAGGGTCCAGGCAGACCAGGAGAAGAAGAGTCAAGTTGCCACCAAAAGTGAGAAGATAAATAAGAAGAACCATAAGAAAAGTGATGGTGTGTATCATAGGGACGTCAGAGATCCCAGAGATAATGAAATATCTAACCACACTTGTATTTGGGTGGTCCATTGCTTACATGTGAAATATTAAGGTTTGGAATACAAAAATTTATACTAATTTTTTTATTGAAATAATAATAAAAATTACATTTTTCAGAAGAAATTAAATTTTGAAATCTAAAAGGAAAATAGTGTAGCTGGTACTCGCTGTTATACATCTCTAACTCCTCTAACACCCCCACTGAAGTCAAGCGTTAAATACAAGCAGACTATCCTGAGAGAGGTTCCCTTGGGCGAGGAATACCCAGAAGTGTACATTTTAATGTAATCAAAATATAGACAAAGTCTTTTTCAGAAATCATTTAATTATTAAATTTTAAAGATAAGGTTCACAATGGAAATTTTAGTAAGAGACTTAAAGTGACACTGTCACCCCATTTTTGCGTTATGACTTCTCTACACAGGTGTAAAGGATAAATTTTGCAGTTTTCATACCTTATTTTATATCATACGTCATGGTGCTTAATCCAGTAAAAAGTGATCTTTAAGCATCTGTGGATTGTGATACCTGGGCGGGGCTTCACATCCGCAGTGCCACATAGCTCCACCCACATCACCTCCATGACATCATCACCGCATAGGCCTCGTCTCTTCAGGAGCCACTGGTGTGGGCCAGAGGGGGGGGGCTTGACCTTTCGGCCCACCAGCTCCAATGGCCACTATAGGGGCAGGCCTATGTGTGATGATGTCACAGAGGGGTGGGGCATACGGTGGCGATGTGGATGGGGCTAAGTGGCGCTGTTGCTGTGAAGCCCCACCCAGGTAGCACAATCCTCAGATGATAAAAGATCGCTTTTTACTGGAACAAGCACCATGATGTCTGATATAAAATAAGGTGTGAAAATTGCAACATTTACCCTTTACACCTGTGTAGAGATGTCATAATGCAAAAAGGGGGTGACAGTGTCACTTTTAGGCTATGTTCAGACTACGTAAAACTATGGCCGTAGTCCGAACCGCAAACACACACACACGCTCTTTCACACACAGACTCTCACACGCGCGCACACACACACACACACAATGCTCTCTCACACATAGACTCTCACACACACTCTATCTCACGCACACACACACACACACACACACGCTCTTTCACACACAGACTCTCACACGCACACACACAGTGCTCTCTCACACATAGACTCTCACACACACTCTATCTCATGCGCACACAGGGCCGGCATTAGGGGGGGCAAAGAGGGCAGTTGCCCAGGGCCCCCATCCCCCAGGGGCCCCCTGCCACAGTTACATTATGTGTCAGAGGCTGGACCGCACAGACAGCGCCCTGCTATCAGGGGTCACACAGAGGCTGCAGGACGCTCTGCTCCCAGAGTGTAGCTCCCCCTCCCCCTCTTACTGCATCATGTGACCTGCCACCTGTACCATGTAACCTGTCTCTGTCCTCCTGGTGAGACTGCTGTAATGTACCAGCAGTCGGGACGATGAAGGAGAGGGCTGCAGTGAGCGGATCCCTGCCTGCTGTTGCTGCCATGGACAAGGACCACCCAGCAAGCTGCTAGAGGGGGTGAGTATACTGTAGTGTAATGTGTATGAATGTAGGTGTATAATGCATGAATGTAGTGTGTGTTACATGTCATGTGTAGAGTGTATGGACTGGATGGTTTAGATTTGTATAATGTGTTTTTATGGATGTGTTAGTATGCGTGTGTGTGTGTGTGTATATATATATATATATATATATATATATATATATATATATATACACACACATGGCGGTGAGAACACATGGAACCATTCAAACACAGGTAGCATATGGACCACCCAACAACTTAGCCTGACACCACTGACCCAGACCAAGATGGACAATGCAATCATCCAATTAAAATAGCCGGATTATGGCTAGATTTAGCCTCACACCCTCATGCAGACAAGGATGCTAATTTGAATTTGATTTTGAATTTGACTGTAGCAGTTGGGGTATCATTCCCTGCATAATGTGACTCCCCACTTCTCCCCCCACCGCTGTTTTGACTTGCAATTTGATTTTGAATTTGACTGTAGCAGTTGGGGTAACATTCCCTGCATCATGTGACTCCCCACTTCTCCCCCCACCGCTGTTTTGATTTTCAATTTGACTGCAGCAGTTGGCGTAACATTCCCTGCATTATGTGATGTTCATGGAGTATGGTTGTCTCAGCACAATACTCAACATAACTGCAGAACCGATGTGGCTCAGGTATCCTGGTTTTAATCCCTTGAGGATCTGGCAATTGTCTCATGCAAAGGGATCATCACTTGAGGTCCTGCCTTACTAATTATGTGCTGCCCAACAACTAGAATTGTCACTTGTTTCTTTAGTTTGAGCAGGGTCTGATTTTTTTTTCTTCCTTTTTTGTTTTGTTATCATTTTATGCCAGCCGACAGACACAGGTCTATATACAGACACAAACAGGTCTGTATGCAGACACACACTTAAGAACAGAATACTGGCAAAGTTTACCACAAAAAAAAGAGTGAGAGAGACAAATACAGAATTAGGCTATGTTTACACTATGTATGTGTGCGGCTGTATTTTTTATGCGGCTGGAAATATGCGGCTGAAACTACGGCCGTGGGAAAAAATTGGTGCTCCTGGACCGGGCGGCAGCAGGCTGGTAGTATTTAGGCTGGGGAGGGCCTAAACCAATGGCTCTTCCCACCCTGGTGTTACCAGGCTGCTGTCGTTTGGTTTTTAACCCGGCTGGTTATAAAAAATAGGGGGGACCCTATGCGGGTTTTTTTTAAAATAAATAAATAAATAAAAAAAAACGCATAGAGTCCCCCCTATTTTTATAAACAGCCGCGTTAAAAACCAAACGACAGCAGCCTGGTAACACCAGGGTGGGAAGAGCCATTGGTTTAGGCCCTCCCCAGCCTAAATATTACCAGCCTGCTGCCGCCCGGTCCAGGAGCGCCAATTTTGACGCTCCGGGACCACTGGCACCCGGCTCTTCCCAGTACCCCTGGTGGCATTGGGTACTGGGGTAATAATGGGGGGTTAGTGTTAGCCATTTTATACCGGCTAACACTAGGCCCCGACTTAGTAATGGATTCCATCTATTAGACGGCTTCCACTACTAAGTCTATAAAGTAAAGAAATAAAGACAACACACAAGTGAAATTTTTTTTTTATTCAAATAAAAACACCCCCACACCCCTCATTGACCATTTTATAAAAATACACACCAAACAACCGCTGGTCATCGACGTAGTCCACGGAATCCGACGTAATCCACAGGATACCGATATCTGAAAAACAAAAAGGGAGAAACACACAAAAAACACACAAACAGGAGCACAACACCTATCATTGTGAGCGGTGTTGTGCTCCTTACAGTATGCAGCATCTTTACAGATCGCTGCTTACAGTCTGGCCCCCAAGGGGTTAAGGGGTTAAGGACCCCGATGTGTCCTCTTCGCTGGTCTGCAGCACAATGAAGTCACTGTGCTGCGGACCGGCTCTTTATATATGCGCTCAGCCGATCAGGCAATCAGCTGAGCGCACATATAATTCAAAATGTTTCTTCTAATAATGCTATTAGAAGTCCGTTTACGGGTCCGTTTACGATAGGGCCGTAGATTCATACATAGTGTGCACTGTGCAGCCGTATATCCTATACTTTCCAGCGTACACATGAACCGGAAAAATCCGGCCGATTTACCGCCCGCAATACAGCCGCACAGATACATAGTGTGAACCTAGCCTAAGACAGCAAAGTTTGCATTGTTCATTGTAGCACAATTTGGTAATAAAATAAACACATGTTTGTGCATTTTTATGTGAAGATCCTTCTCGTATTTCATTTGGAAAGATGGGCAAGGTCAGCTTCCTTCATTTTATTTCCCCTGTTTTTGAAAGGCAATTTTCTGCCATGTTCTGCCCCTTCACAGCCAGAGGAGTATGTATCTCCTTGCAGGCCCCTGTGGCAGGGAATGGGCAGACAAAACCAATAATCCACTCTTAAGGACAAAGATATTGCCGCAACCTTTGGACAATTTTCAGAGTTGTGTATCACTGAGCTTCATCTTTCCAGAATGAGCAAAACAATGTGCAGTCTTTGTTATGATTTTGTAATAAATTTGTAATAAATGTGCTCAGAATCAGGGAAGGGTCCAGAAAAGAGTTCCTGGGAGCATGGTGGTGGTGGTGGTGGATCTGTATCTGTTCTTTCCCTGGAAGGGGCCAGGCTGTGGGGAAGGAGGCTGAGCTTCTGGAGCAAGGGTTCCACTCCCTTGGGTAGCGTGGGTAGACTGCGTGGAAGACTGGGTGGTGAATAAGGTACTGGAAAAATTATCCGCTCTCCACGTCAGCACCTGTTCACGCTGCTGCGGTTTCAATAGTGGTGTACCCTGAGACCCCGTAAGTTGCGAGAAGAAGCTAGGGATTGAATGTCTGCTGTGTGCCACTGCTCCCTCCTCAACGGGTGCTGCTGTGTCACCCTGCCCTGAACCACGGCCTCTGCCAACTGCATCGCTTGGAACCCCACGGCCTCGTCCTCGACCCTTACCCCTGGGCTTCACCATTTTATGGACACTGCACAGTCAAGACTGAGATAGCTGCACTACAGATCACAGCAAGCCAAGAAAATTAGCAGTGAGCTTGGATATGCCCACAGTAAGAAATACAGAAATAAGAAAATTTACCGGTGGTCAGGTCCCACTAGTTTTTTGGAGGCTGTGGTATACAATTTGGTGATGGCTGCACCTATACACTCTGTGACACCCCCCTTTACACTGTGCATGCAGTAGTGAACTTAAATATGGCTTGAGTAAGAAAGACAGAAATCTGGAATTTACTGGTGTTCAGGCCCCACTAGTTTTTGGGGGGCTGTGAGATACAATCTGGTGGTGGCTGCACCAATACACTCTGTGACACCCCCTTACAATGAGCACTGAAGTTCTATGCAGGATGTACTACAAATCACAGCAATACAATGTACTACAGCAGCACCACCAGCCACAAAATCATAAAAGGGTACTGAGCACTTCTTAGGGGTCTGTATGCAACACCTAATGCCCCCTTTCTGCCAGCAGCCGATCACCACAGTGTGCTGCTGAAATAGTAGCTGCACTGCAAGTCCCAGCCAGCAGTCTGTAGTAATACAATTTAAAAACAATTTGAAGCCCTTACAAGGGCTGTTTGGTTCTTTGTTAGTATTCCCTGCCTACTGAAACGCTAATTCCCTCCCTAACGCTCTCCCTGACCAGCAGCAGCTCTGTCCCTGATCTCTTCCAGCATACATGTGAGCCGAGCCTTGCCGGCCACGCTTTTTATATGGCAGGGTCATCTGATTTGGCCAACCAATCGCTGCTATCGACATGTATGGGTCCCATGTGATCGCAGGATGTACCAAAGAGTCTCCTGCATGTTTATTGGCTGAGAAATATCATCCAAACTTACAGGAAACGGATAATGAGATTTTCTCGAGTATCGCGAAATTGCATACACAACGGACTTTGTTCTACAGCACATCAGATCCTTTATTTTAAACCAAACTCCACCCAAGTTTACTATCTTATTAGGGAGGAAAAAAGGTCACCAGGGACAGTCCCCACATTTAAAGTTACCTTTAGGGGTTGAACCTTCTAAGCAATTAGGATTGTCTTTTTTACTTTTATATTTACTAGTAACTAAAATGTTTTTCAGGTTCTGCTTTTCAAATTATATCTAACATCGAATTGTATCTAATGGAAAGGGCAAATCTAGGGTAAGAATTTGTCTTTTTATAAATGCTACTTTTTTGTACAGTAAGTCTAACCAATTTTTATTATAGCCCTTTTTGCAGGACTTCTCCAGAAGTTTTCGGGTCTGTTCCAAGTGTATGGTCAATTCTTCAGCTTGAGACAAAAATGTCTCGTCTGGATTATTGATCCTTGTTAGCCTAAGGTATTGTCCATAAGAGACTGCCGAGTGATGAGGGTGGTGATTAGGCTTATGGTAGCTGGTCGTCTCTATTTCTCCATTTTTCACTGATACCAGCACATCTGGAAATTTCACTTTTTCCGTGTCTATTTTATTTGTGAATTTCTAAATTTATTATTGTTTTTTAATCCTCTTTCACCTTTGCACAGTAAATTTATGTTGTTGACGCCTATGCCTGAGGCTACAGCGACAGCTATGCTCCGGTGCTGACAGTCAACCCTATAGATACTGCAGTCGACACGACCGCAGCATCTATAGGGCTTCAGACATAGAATTCTCTGTCTGATAACCATCAAGGCTCTGCAATTTGGTCATAGAGCTCTGATGGTAGCCATGGACACCAGAAGCCTGAGGCTATGGAGGCTGGCAGGGAAGGGAAGGAAGGCCGGCGCGCGACCACTTGCAGCGCGTGGCCGCAAGCTCTGCCCCCTACCCTCTCTCCCCTGCCACTGTTACAGGCTTCTAACAGCGGCAGGGGACAGAGGAGAGGGGGCAGAGCTACAGATCTCAGCTTTTGGGATCAATATGATCCCATAAAGTGAAGTCCAAAAACAACCTGCGCATTGATGCATTAATGTCCAATGATCGTGAAAAGGTTAAATAGACCTAATTCAGCTACTGACACCCCCCACCACCACCCTTCCAATGGCAGACATGTCATCTACAAAGCGGTAGTAACATTTCAATGCATGGGAAACATTGTTATTGGATAATTTTTTTTCTTTTTCTCAAACATAGCCAAGAACAGATTTTAAAAGTACATGCAATGAGTGTACCCATTGCTGTACCATTGCTTTTTACATACCATCTATCATCGAACGTGAAGACATTGTTCTACAGGATAAATGAGAGAGAGCCTAGACATACAAATCGCTAAATTTATAACTCTAAAAACTTTAAAAAATTCATATATTGATATGATTTTGACTATATTTTAACAAAGTGTCAGGAACCGGACAGCGGGACAAGAAAAGACAGTGAGCCCTAAGCTCAGCCCCGCCCACTGTCCTCTACCTACTTGCCACAATCCGCCCTAAGATGGCGGCGAGCAACTTGGCGGCGGTCCCTGCACTGGCTAGGTGAAACACAAATACAAGACAGACAGACAAACACAATGAAGAATAGTAAACAGTCCGGGTCACAACAATCGGGCAGCAAAGTACAAAAATCACAATCCAATAAACGTAGTCAAAGTCCAGGCAATATGGTCAAGGGCAGGCGGCAAGCAAGGGAGGTCAAGGAATAAGGCAAAAAATCAGGGATCACAAATACACAGAACATACAAGCAGGCAGAGACTAAGTCAACAACCAGCAATAAGTGCACAGACTGAGGTTTGTTATGTAGGAGGCCAAGGCTTTGGTCCCGAAGTAATTGGACCATCCCCCTGATCTCCAAGCACAGACAGCTGAGAACAAAACAGATCCACTGGCAGGATGACCTGTCAGTCACAGCAGAACCAGAACACAGATTAACCCTGACATGGCCAGACAGAACTCAGCAGGTGAAGTCGGGTGTGTCTCCCAAAGAGAGCAAATAAACCAGTGTTCAGACACAGCAAAACAAAACACAACAGAATAAGAATATCAGCGCCTTCTCGGCCGCACAGCATGAGCAGAGGGACGCATAACGCCCCGCAAAGATACCATCCTGACAGTACCCCCCCCTTTTATGAGGGGCTTCAGGACCCTCACAGGACTCAACTTCACTTAGAAGATTGCCATCTGACTCCCATTCATCAGAAGAAGAGTCCATGGCATGGAGAACAGGCTTACTGACAGGACGAGCAGAACAACATGTTAAATTCACATCAGATACAGGCAAATCAAGTACAACAGAACTAGAAATATTAATTTCGCCGGAGGGTACCTGTGCGCCCAAGTGACCTTCCTGGGAGTCACCTGGACGCCAATGATCTGGGTGCAGGTTTTCTTGCCGCTTGGGACGCTTGTGGCAGAAACTGATGAAATGGCCACTGTCACCACAGTAGTAACATAGACCGTTGTGTCTCCGGTGTTCTCACCTGGTCCTGGCGTCCAATAGTCCCAGCTGCATGGGCTCGTCCTCAGGAATAGTAGGGGTAACAAGAGGGGTTTTGACGGAATAGGAGACAGGGTGTTTAGAAGAGTCAGAGCCTACTCTCTCCCTATGTCTGTCACGGAGCCTGTGGTCTATGCGAATAGCCAAATTCATGGCCTGCTTTAGGGTGGAAGGATCTGGGTGTCCTGTCCAGGCATCCTTAATGCCATCAGATAACCCCTGCTTAAACTTGCACCTAAGCGCAGGATCATTCCATCCGGATGGAACGCACCACTGGAGGAACTTGGCACAATACTCCTCCACCGGTCGCTTGCCCTGTCTCAAAGTAGTCAACTGCCTCTCAGCTGCTGCTGCTCTGTCAGGATCATCATAGAGTAACTCCAATGCAGAGAAAAACTGATCCACAGAAGACAATTCAGTGGCATCTGGAGGCAAAGAAAAGGCCCACTCCTGCGGAGGTCCTTGTAAGAGTGACATAATAATGCCCACTCTCTGGCTCTCATCCCCAGAGGACCGAGGACAAAGTCTGAAAAACAACTTACATCCCTCTCTGAAGATTCGAAAGGCCCTTCTCTCACCTTTGAACCTATCAGGAAGTTGCACTGGAGGTTCTGGGGGAACACCAGCAGATAGCATGGCATTTTGGCCCAGGAAAGACTCTACCTGCTGCACCCGTTGCGCAAGGTCCAGAACGAGCTGGTTGAGACTTTGCATTTGCTCAACCAGAGCTATCATAGGGTCCATGGCCAGGTGGGGAGAGAGAAGGAAAAAAAAAAAAAAAGTAAGGCTGGTTATTCTGTCAGGAACCGGACAGCGGGACAAGACAAGACAGTGAGCCCTAAGCTCAACCCCGCCCACTGTCCTCTACCTACTTGCCACAATCCGCCCTAAGATGGCAGCGAGCAACTTGGCGGCGGTCCCTGCACTGGCTACGTGGAACACAAATACAAGACAGACAGACAAACACAATGAAGAATAGTAAACAGTCCGGGTCACAACAATCGGGCAGTACAAAAATCACAATCCAATAAACGTAGTCAAAGTCCAGGCAATATAGTCAAGGGCAGGCGGCAAGCAAGGGAGGTCAAGGAATAAGGCAAAAAATCAGGGATCGCAAATACACAGAAGATACAAGCAGGCAGAGACTAAGTCAATAACCAGCAATAAGTGCACAGACTGAGGTTTGTTATGTAGGAGGCCAGGGCTCTGGTCCAGAACGTAATTGGACCATCAGCCTGATCTCCAAGCACAGACAGCTGAGAACAAAACAGATCCACTGGCAGGAATAGTTGTCAGTCACAGCAGAACCAAAACACACATTAACCCTGACATGGCCAGACAGAACTCAGCAGGTTAAGTCGGGGGTGTCTCCCAAAGAGAGTAAATAAACCAGTGTTCAGACACAGCAAAACAAAACACAGAACAGAATAAGAATATCAGCGCCTTCTCGGCCGCACAGCATGAGCAGAGGGACGCATAACGCTCCGCAAAGATACCATCCTGACACAAAGTTTATGGAATGTTTGAGTGTTTTTGTCTTGCATGGTGATGACACATCCCTAGGTACACAGTCTGAACAAATAGAAAAAGCAGTAGGCATTACGATAAAAAAGAATGTCCAAAGCATGAGTATAACACATAATAGGTAAAGTGGGGTGCTTACTTCTAGGACAGTTTTATAATCCAAGACTTCAAATGGTAGAAAAAATGAGAAAATACAGAGGGCACTCACCATAAAAATTGTAGCTTTATTGTAGAATCTTTAAAAAGCCATGCAAAGCAACAGCAGAGGGCAAGGACACGAGTACCAAAAACTGTGCAGCCTCCCACCCCCCTCAACGACATCGGGCGTAAATTTACGTCCTCGCAGCCTGGTACTTAACGCACCAGGGCGTAAATTTACGCCCGATGTTTACCCGACCGCTGCGTGTAAACACGCGGCGATCGGGTAATGATGGCTGCTGTTACTAACAGCAGACCACCATAGCTTGTCGGCACGGGGGGTGATTAACCCCCCCCCCCCGTACTGACGATCGCCGCTATTGGCTGATCAATTCACGGCACCGACCGCCATTACTAATAAAAGTAATGGTGGCCCGGTGCCACGGTCCCGATCGCCGTGATCAGCCAGCCGGGACCGACCGGCCGATCACGGCGATATAAGTGCCCCCAAGGTGTAAAATACCTGCTCTGGACCCCTCAGCTAGGTAGCTGAGGGGTCCAGAGCAGGTATTTGGGCCATACTCATCGGATCCAGGGTCCCGATCGGCGTCTTCCGGGTCTGCGGCGTCCTCTTCTCGCGTCGTCCTCTTCGGCTATTTCCGGCGCTCCCATTCGGCTTTTTTCAGGTCCCTCGTCGTCTAACTTCGTCTTTTTCCGCCTTTTTCCGGAATACTGCCCCCTAGCGGCTGATAAGTGTATATTACACACTTATCAGTAGCTACAGGGATGTTCAGCATTGCACGTAAATGTGCTGATCAGCATTGCATGTAAATGCGCTGCTAACCAGCGACTCATCCTTTTTGGCGTAAGGTGTTTTTTTCTATATCCTACTGCCACGGTCTGCTGATAAGTGCGCCGCACATAAGTGCGGCATTTATCAGCAACACCATTTGTGGCGTAGGTTTTTTTTTATACTGAATGTAAAAAACACTACATTACACTACACTACATTGAATAAAGTTTTACACTACACCACTACATACCCCATATACCAATCCCCATATAAAAATGGCCCCCAGGGCGTTTTCGGTATCGGACGCATACGCTATTATTGTCTCCGCCACCAAAACAGCCAGTGAGGATGAATGGGGGGGATCCTTCTTTCCTCCATTCATCCTCATCCTCATCATCTAGTGACGTGTCTGGGGGTAGCGTAGCGTACCCTGCCCCCCAAACACGTCTTTTCCGCCAGTACCGTCCCAATAAGAGATGACGGTATGGCGTGAAATTCTACAAACTCTGTGAGAGTACCTCCGGGTACACTTACAGATTTATAAGGGTACGTGCACACTGCGGAATGGCGAAGGATAACCCTTTGTGCATTCCGCAGCTGGCACCCACCGGCGGACTGATGCAGGCACCCGTGTCATAGACTCCATGTTATGCATGGGCGGATTCCATTGTCCGTCCAAAGAATGAACACATTGGACGGAGAGCGGAATCCGCCCGTGCATAGAATGGAGTCTATGACACGGATGGAGACGCGCGCCTGCATCAGTCCGCCGATGGGTTCCAGTTGCGGAATGCACAAAGGGTTATCCTTCGCCATTCTGCAGTGTGCACGTACCCTTAGAGTGTATGTAGGAAGGTACACCCGAATCCAGCCCCCAGATGCCCCCCACCCCCATCCTCCGAGTTAGTGGGGAGATAATTCGGGAACTGATCCTCCCACTGCTGGATAAAGGTTACCACCTGTACGGGGATAACTTTTATACCAGCACCCCCTCTTCTGGTCCCTCGCTGCCCGAGCTACTGTAGCTTGCGGCACGATCTGAAAATATCAGAAGCAGTAATAGGGCCCTAATATTTAGCAGCCATGGAGCGGACCCAGCGCTTCTGGATATGAGGGACCCCGTATCGCACCAGGGCAACATTTTCCAGGTGACGTCCCCCACACTGGAAAACAGGAGACCCCAGAAGAAGTGCAGAGTGTGGGGTAACAGGGGGATCAGGAAGGACACCATTTTCCAGTGTGACGCCTGTCCTGATCACCCCGGCCTCTGCATACTGGATCGCTTCAAGGCGTACCACACGTCATCGGAGTTCTACATTATCTAAATTCTGTCCCTTATTCCTATTTCAGGGGTCACGTTGATCCAGGGATTATTCTGATCGCCATTATGGAGTCGGGAAGGAATTTTTCCCCAGTGATGAGGCTACTGTCGTCTGCCTTATGAGGGTTTTTTGCCTTCCTCTGGATCAACACAGGTTGAATTTGATGGACACCTGTCATTTTCAACCTTATAAACTAATAATTGGCCTAACACCCCCAAATAAAATAGAATTGTCCCTTTTCCCCAGCTAAATAGGTATGGCCGCCATTCCCATTAGAGGATGCCATGATGCAATTACAAAGCCTCTGTGCGGCCAGGACAGTAGAAACCCCCCACAAGTGACCCCATTCTGGAAACTACACCCCATAAGGAATCTAACAAGGGGGGCAGCGGGGATTTTATTTTCACGGCACATGTTCTACATATGTGCCTGTTACCAGTGGGGTCCATATGCTCACTGCACCCCTCGTTAGATTCCTTATGGGGTGTAATTTCCAGAATGGGGTAACTTTTGGGGGGTTTCTACTGTCCTGGCAGCACAGGAGCTTTGTAATTGCAACATGGCCTCCATCCTCCATTCCAGCCTCTAAATGGCGCTCTGTCCCTTTGGTGGCTTGCCCTGTGCCCATATGGCACATTATGTCCACATGTGGGGTATTTTCGTACTCAGGGGAAATTACCCTACACGTTTTGCGTTCATTTTCCTTTTTAACCCCTTGTGGAAATGGAAAAAAATCAAGGCTAGACCAACATTTAGTGTAATTTTTTTTTAATTTTTACTCTAAATCATTGATCTTGTCTTGATTTTTTCATTTTCAGAAGAGGCTAAAAGATAAAAAAAAACACAATGTGTAGAGCAATTTCCAGTACAGAAATACCCCACATGTGGACATAAAGCGCCAGGCGGGTGCAGGGTAAGCCTCCAAAGGGAAGGAGTGCCATTTGGTTTTTTGAGGCTGGATTTGGCTGGAATGGATTTTGAGGGGCCATGTTGCATTTAAAGGCCCCTGTGTTGCAAAGACAGTTGAAATCCCCCACAAGTGACCCTATTATGGAAACTACACCCCTCAAGAAATGTAACAAGGGGTGTAGTGAGCATATGGACCCCACTGGTGACGGGCACAAATGTGGAACAATGTGGCGTGAAAATGAAATATTACATTTTTTACACTATAATGTTGGTCTAGCCTTGAATTTATCATTTTCACAAGGGGTTAAAAGAGAAAAAAAAAACACAAAATGTGTAGAGCAATTTCCCCCGAGTCCGTAAATACCCCACATGTGGACATAAAGCGCCATGTTCTAAATGGTGTCCCTTTAGGGGTGTTTTTTAGGTTTTGGCACCCCAGAGCCTCTGCCAACCTGAAGTGGTACAGTCAGAAATGACCAAATATAACGGAGGCGTTGAAATTCACTAGGCGCTCCTTTATATCTGAGGCTTGTGGTTGCGTCAAATAGCGCAATAGGGCCACATATGGGGTATTTTTATAAACTGCAGACACGGGGCAATAAATATTGGGGTGCATTTCTCTGCTAATAGGTTTATCATTATGAAAAATATTGGATTACAATAAAATCCCTGCACAGAAAATTAAAATTTTCAAATTTCTTACACACTTAGCTTTTATTTCTGTGACTCCCCTAAAGGGTTAAAAAACTTTCTGGATGTGCTTTTGCAAAGTTTAGGGGGTGCAGTTTCTAAAATGGGGTGCTTTGTGGGGCTTTCTAACATACAGTCCCCTCAAATACACTTAGGCTGGGTTCACACTATGTATATTTCAGTCAGTATTGTGGTCTTCATATTGCAACCAAAACCAGGAGTGGATTAAAAACACAGAAAGGCTCTGTCCACACAATGTTGAAATTGAGTGGATGGCCGCCATATAACAGTAAATAACTGCCATTATTTCAATATAACAGCCGTTGTTTTAAAATAACAGCAAATATTTGCCACTAAATGGCGTCCATCCACTCAATTTCAACATTGTGTGAACAGAGCCTTTCTGTGTTTTCAATCCACTCCTGGTTTTGGTTGCAATATGAGGACCACAATATTGACTGAAATATACGTAGTGTGAACCCAGTAAACCTGAACAGGTCTCTAAAAATATCTGATTTTGAAATTTTACTGAAAATTTGGAAATTTGCTGCTAATGTTTTACGCTTTCTATTGTCTAAAAAAATGAAATATAGTTTAATAAATGCCGCCAACATAAAGTAGACATGTTGCTAATGCTATTTAATATATAATTTATGTGGTATAACCATTTTCTGTATAAGCAGAAAAATGCATTTTTTCACAATTTTTCACGTTATTTTGGGTTTTTTCATAAAGATTCGTTATAAGTATCGACTCCAATTTACAAGAAATGTGAAGTACAATATGTCACGAGAAAACAATCTCAGAATCGGCCGGATAGGTAAAAGCTTCCCCAAGTTATTAATGAATAAAGTGACACAGGTCATATTCATAAAATTTGTCTCTGTCATTAAGGCCATTTCATGCTCTGTCCTTAAGGGGTTAAAAGGAAATAGTGCTTGCATTTTTTTCACCTATAGACCCACATGATCCCTTATTTTTGGCAACACCAATTGCACTTGCACTTAATTTTTCCATAAAATATGCTGGAAAACTGGAAAAAAAAATGGTTTGTGAAATTGAAAACAACAAAACAATATTTTTATGGGTTTCGTGTTTACGCTGCTCACCCTGAGGGAAAAATTGACGTTATTTATGTTCCTCAAGTCAGTTCGATTACAACGATAGGCAACTTCTATCATTTATTTATGTTCTTTGACCGTTTTAAAAAATTAAATTTTTTTGGTCTGTACTGTACTGAAAACTCAATAAAAATATTTTAAAACAATTAAAAACCTTTTAAAAATTATACAACAATGTTATGAGTTTTCTTTACATAACAATTTTATTAGTAATTCCTGAAAATGGTTTAATAGATCAAAGATGTTATGTCCTAATTTTAGTTGCTTCAGTATTTTCATCAGTTGAAAATTTTATTCTTCTCCTTATAGCGGCTTTCACATCTTGATTCTTCAGGCTGTAGATCAGGGGGTTCAGTATAGGGACGGCAGCTGTGTTAAACAAAGAGAAATATTTATTGGAGCCTAAATTGATGGATGACGTTGGCCTCAGATACTGGAAGACAAGAGAAGCGTAGAGACAGAGGACAACTGTAAGGTGAGAGGAACACGTGTAGAAGGCTTTACGTCTGCCACTGCTAGAACGTATAGACAAGATGGTGGAGATGATGAAAATGTAGGAGATAAATGTTAGAACAAAGGGGGTAAATCCACAAATAAGCACCCCGACTGTAAAAATATAGAAATGGAAAAATGATGTATCACTGCAGGATAGCTTCAGAACAGGCACAATGTCACAGAAGAAATGGTCCATCCTATTGGAGTCATAACAGGTTAATTTTAAAAGCCCCATTAATATTGGTATGCTTTCAAGTAAACCAAAGACCCAACACAGAGAGGCCAGAATGGCACAAAGCTTTGAATCCATGACAAGATAATAATGTAAAGGGTTACAGATAGCAACATAGCGATCATAACCCATAGCCGCCAATACCAACAGTTCATCACAAGTCAATGACAAAAACAAAAATATTTGCACAAAACACTCAACAACTGAGACAGTGTTATCTCCCGATATAAAAGAAATAAGGATTCTATGAAGAGAGATTGTAGAACAACTAATATCCATGATAGACAAGTTGGCCAAGAAAAAGTACATGGGAGTATGGAGATGGTGATCTAGACAAACAAGGAGGAAGATGGTGATGTTACCTCCGAGAGTGAGGAGATAAATGAGCACAACCAGGAGGAAGACAAAATATTGTAATAAAGGTTTCTCCGAGATCCCGATAATGATGAAATAGGTCGTTGTGCTCACATTACCATGATCCATTTAAATTTTAAATAAAAAAAAAAACATTTGAAGATAATGATAAAGATTTAAACAAAATAGAAAACAATTAAAAATACAACAGAAGATACAAACACTTGGAATAGAAGCCGATTGTGTGCGGGTGAAATAAAAAAAAAATTAAATTAAATACAATATAATCCTTGCATCTAGTGAAATGAACAACATGTTAATTGTAAAAATGATAGATCCAGTAAGCTAAAGCTATACAGTAGAAGGGACAAGAGGAATGGATGGAGTACGATATTGGTACAGTAGGTGCAGGGATTAAATAGATGAATGGTGGAGCATTAAGGCGTTCTCTTGAGTCAATAAAAGCCATAGGGAGAAGCAATGTAACATTAATAAACACAAAGATTTTCTTTTAGTAATGAAATTGTACTAGTAAGTTTTCATGTTTTTATTCTTTAAAGTCACTCTGTACCCACAATCTGTCCCCCCCCCCCCAAATCACTTCTACCTTCGGATAGCTGCTTTTAATCCAAGATCTGTCCTGGGGTCCGTTCGGCAGGTGATGCAGTTATTGTCCTAAAAAACAACTTTTAAACAACAGCCCTGTGTCAATTTGCCATGGCCTAGAGTGTCTGCGCATTAGGCCGGCACAACCTCTCCATCCCTCCTCCCCACCCTCTTCATCATTAGGAATGGCCCAGGCAGGTATTCCCCTATTCATCACCTGTGAGAACACGGCGCATGGGCGTGATCGTTAACCCCTTAGTGACCGCCTATACGGCTTTTTAAGGCGGTCACTAAGGGGCCTTATTCTGCTGGCATCAACTTTTTACGGCGATGGCAGAGAACAAGGCAGCGGTGCCCCCACCCCGTTCCCCCAGTTACGGGAGGTAGCTGAGGAGTCGGGGCAGTGTGTGGGGTTGCGCCCTGGCTAGCGCTGCTGCTGACTTTTTTTTATCTCCCCTCGCCGTGAATCCACGGCGAGGGGAGATGAAAAATGTGTCCACCCACCCCCCAGATTAACCCCCTAGTGGCCCGGTTTCTAACCCTCCCCTCCTCCGGCGGCCATCACTTCCAAGATGGCCGCCGCCATCTCTGTAAACAGACTATTTCTGTTTACAGTGATGGAAAAAGTAAAAATAATCAAAGCATTCTCATTGGTGGCGGGATAAAAAGTGAAGTTTTATCCCCCCCCAGATTGTCCGTAACCACCACAGATCGTCCGTAACCACCCCATGTTGCCCGTAACCACCCCAGATTGTCTGTAAGCACCACACATTGCCCATAACCACAGCAGGTTGTCCGTAACCACTCTAGGTTGCCGTTACCACAGCAGGTTGCCCCTAACCTCGACAGGTTGCCCGTAACCACTGCAGGTTGCCCGTAACTACCCCAGATTACCTGTAATCTCTTTTTTTTTTTTATTTTAGTAAGTGCGCTATTCTAATAAGTATTACTAGCTGCGGTTTTGCTCCAGAAAATTGGCGCTCCCTTCCTTCTGAGCCCTGCTGTGTGCCCATACAGTGGTTTATGCCCACATATGGAGTACTGTTGTACTCAGAAGAACCTGAGTTACAGATTTTGGGGTACTTTTTTTCTCCTGTCCTTGTGAAATTGAGAAATTTCAAACTAAACGAACATATTATTGGAAATTAGAGTTTTTAATTTTTACTGGCCAATTTTGAATACTTTCCTCTAATACCTGTGGAGTCAAAATGCTCATCCTACCCCAAGATAAATTATTTGTGGGGTGCACTTTCCAAAATGGGATGACGTATGTTTTTTTTTCTCTCTGCTGACACTACAGGGGAACTGCAAACACACATGGGGCTCAAAAACTTCTTCAGCAAAATCTGCATTGAAAAAGCTAATTCCCTTCTGAGCCCTGCTGTTTGCCCATACAGTGGTTTATACCCACATATGAGGTACCATTGTACTCAAGAGAACCTGCATTACAAATTTTGTGGTGCTTTTTCTCTCATGTTCCTTTTGAAAATGAGAAACTTTAATTTAAACGTATAAATTATTGGAAAATTAAAGTTTTCCATTTTTTTACCACCTAATGGTGAATACTTTCCTCAAGCCCCTGTAGGATCAAAATGCTCTTTATACCCCTAGATTAATTCTTTAAGGTGTCTAGTGCCTCCTAAATCCATTTAAAAAAAGAAATGGTCATTAAAAAAATCAGTTTTGGAAACTTTCACGAAAATGTGATAATTTGCTAAAAAATTTCTAAGCCCCATAAAACCCTAAAAAAGTTAAATATGTTTTCCAAATTATGCCAGAATAAAGAAAATATTGGTAATGTGACTTACTAAATAATTTATGTGCTATGACTTTCTTTTTTAGAAGCAGAGAATTTCAAAGTTCATAAATGCTAATTTTTAAAATTTTCATGATATTTTGATGTTTTTCACAAAATACTCACAAAGTAGTGACCAAATGTTGCCACTAACATAAAGTGCCATATGTTACGAAAAAAAAAAAAAAACAATCTCAGAATCACTAGCATACGTTAAAGCATCACTGAGCTATAAGCGCATAAAGTGAGACAGGTCAGATTTTGAAAAATGAGCCTGGTCATTAAGGCACAAACTAGCTGCAGCACTAAGGGATTAAGGCACCTGTGCAGTGTTCACTGCAGAGGAATAGGGAAAATCCTGCCAGTGGAATTCCTAATGATGAGATCAGATCTTGGATTAAAAGCAGCTATCCAAAGATACAAGTGGTTTGGGGGGGACAGATTGTGGGTACAGAGTCGCTTTAAAGGGGTTGGTCAGCATATAGTATCAGTCACTGTCCTCACTGTATATACTGGCTGTGTACCTCATAAAGCTTATATCAGACTCCTCTACTCCAGGCTGTGCTGCCCTACTCTGTTTTGTTTCTGTCCATAAAATCGCTGACATGTTTGGTGTTGACCCCTGTAAAAATTGTGTGCAAGAGCCTGGTATGAAACTCTTAAAAATTGTGGGCTTGGTGTGACCCTATAAAATTTGGTGGTAACCCCCGTAAAAATTGTGGTTAAAATCCTGGTGCGGCCCCTTTCAAAAATAAATTTATTTATAATTTGAAATAGAAAATTTCATTTTAATTGAATTTTTAATTGAAATTCAACACCTCTTATTATTGTTAAGAGGCCATGGAATTTGGTGGTAAACCGTAGAAATTGTGGATGAGTGCCGGATGAGTGACCCTTTTTAAACTTAGGTAACCTCTGTGTTATGACACTGGTGGTTTTATCTTTAATATGAAATTGAAATTTTAATTTGAATTGAATTTAAAATTTAATTTGAAATTGGACATTGGTGGGCGGCAATATGACATATTGTCCTTTGAACCTGTGGTGGAAGTGGGAGATAACTGTGCAGGTGAATGGGCATTTGCAGGGTAGGAGGTGCACATTATTGCATCTGGAGTGTAAGTGGAAGAATCTTTCAAGGAAACCATGACCAGTAGGGCATGCAATTCATGGGGTTGATAGGACGTTGATCGACCTTGGGTCCAAATCATTCCTGGCCTCCACCACATCCACCCAGTGTGCCGTCAGGGAAATGTAGCAACCCTGGCCACAAGCAATGGTCATGGGTAGGTGGTTAAGTTGACCTTCCCTGTAACCACGTTGGTCTATTACGCATGATGTGCTGGTGTAAGGCTGGTATGGCACAGCATGAAAAAGAGTGCCAGCTGGGGATGGAGTACTGATGGTTGTCTCCATGAGGCTGTGGAAGGCTTCAGTTTGCACCAGCGTATATGGCAACATCTCCAACATCAGGCTATTTTCATGGTAATTGGAGGGGTTAATAGGCTTATGCCACACACTACTTAGTACTACTTGGAATAGTGGACTAGTTTCCTTTCTGTTCATACAGCTATTATGTGAAATGCCTTCTATCACTTGGAGTAGATAACAGTTGTCTGATATGCGCACTGGATAATAAAATATTTTTAAATCCAAGCTCAATGAACCTCAATGCACTTTGTGTCCGCCTCTCACAGTCTTCTTAATTTGTGAAGCTGCAGTCCACTTCCAGCCCAAATTGTAGAATACAGCAGGGGTGTATATTTGAAAAAATGACAATATGGCCCAGCTTTATCAAAGCGTCTTAAATAGAAACATAAACCTTATAATTTTTATGATTCCTTGCTCATAAAATGTTATCTGTCTGTGATTTGTAATTTAAGATATCATTAAAAAATCAGGTTGGCAATTCTGGCATACATACTGTCAGGAATCTGCAGTAGCCTGGTCTGAACTGGGCCTGGTGTTTTGCTTTTGTGTGCCACACCCGATTGCCTCTCAGCTTCCGGACATGCAGCAGTTAAGCTGAGAAGCTTCTGGACTTGATTTGACACCTGTCTGGTCTCTGTGATTGATGGGTCTCTCTGCCTGTCTGTAACCTGGAGAATCAGAGCACCAGTCCAATGAGGATCCGGACCGGGCTCTTGCTCAGTATAAAGCAAAGCTAAGACAGAGTTCCAGTGCTGGTTAATTGGGTTCACTCCTGGTCCCATCTCCCCTTGTCCTACTCCTGCGAAGCCCGTCCTATACCTTTTCTGCCTGACGTACCCGTGTTCTGACCTCCGCCTGACTTTTGACTATCCCGTTGTGTTGCTGATTTTGTACTTCGTTGCCCGTGTGGTTTGACCTGGCTTGTTCCATTACTCTTTATTGTGTTCGTCTGTCTGTACTGTTCTGTGTGTTCACTTACGTAGCGTAGGGAACGTCTTTGTGGTTGTCCGCGACTAGGGTCTAGGGTCGACTGAGGCAAGTAGGCAGGTGACAGTGGGTGGGTTCAGATCTAGGGCCCACTGTCTCTTGTCTTGTCTACACCTGCCAGTCCTGACACATATTTTTTTTTATTCCTTTGTCTATGTCTCTATGGAGTCATATGGGAAGGGTTTAAATCAGCCATCAACTCTGAACAGTAGATTTTAGTAATTCATCCTGAAATTATTTTACTATCATCCAGTCAAAGTATGTATCAGTATGAGCAGGCAGCACCGACGGTATCCCTGGCGACCGACCCGACCAGTTGTTAGGGGCACGTCAACGGCGTCCTTAGCAGCCTGCCGAGTTGCTGGGGACGTGCTGGTGATTCCTTGTATTTTGCCGTGGCCGTGGCTTCACCGCCCCCCGACCAATCGGCATTAGGTTTGTAGGATTCATTTGTTGACTGACGGCAGACACCACCAGTCAAAAGTCAGCATGTGCCCTGGGGCTGGAGTCTCAGCCCCAATCTTGCCTGGGGGTTGGGACTCCAGGCCTCATAGGTATCCTCCCCATGCCCCACTTTCCTGCCTGCGATAGAGCCTAGTTTACTAGTGTGTCTTGACCTAGCATTCCCTGCATTGTGTACTTGGTATTCTGACTTTTGGCTTCTGGACTTTTGACTTCTCTATTGAAACCCGTTTTTTACTGTGCCGCCCTCCTGTTACTGACTTAGACCCCTGACTTGGATTTGTTGTGTTGTGCTTGTCTGTCTTTGTTACATATTAACACTATATGGGGGGCCGCCAACTAGTTTTCCGCTGCAATTTAGGGCTGTCAAGGCAAATAGGCAGGGACAGCAGGGCAGGTGCCAGTGTAAGGGCTGCACCTGTCTTTTGTCTTACTGGTCTCATATCCTGAAAGTAGGTCAGCAATATTCAGGATATGTGCACACAGGCAAAAACGTCTCTGCGCCACACCATTGATTTCAATGTTAGAACCACATGGTGAAAAAAAGTGAAACCACCATTTTCAAAGCAGAAATTGGTGCTATTTTTACATCAAAAAGTAATTAATAGCAACTTTAGATCATGACCTTCTCTGATTTAAAGTATTCACTGTATAATTCTATGAGCTCAGACATGGAGATTGGTAGTTAAATAAAGTCTATTGTGGTGAAAAGCTGTTAAAAAAATCCTTTCCTTAACTTATCAAAGGGAAAGGTAAGGCGGGACACATAAGCAGTGTTCCATTTATTTTATCACTCATGCTAACAACTATTGTTTGTAACACTAACTAATCATTATGATTGCTCAGAAAAGAGAGAACCAATATGTAAATAGATTAGTGTAAATCTTACTATAATGGGAGGATATTAGGCCAAAATGCATGTGGCAACACAATCTGTAAATACAATCTTGGTTGGCTGCAATGTTTAGTTACACTTTCCCTGCTGTCAGTCATTACAGAAGCTTATGTATACAGAGGTCTCTGTGTATCCATAGCCCTTTTTACTTTATTATGATTTTTGTATTTTTTGTTGAAATAGTCATTTTGGAGTTACAAATTCAGAAATGTAATTATATATGTTTTTGGGTAGACTATTTTAAAATAAACAGTATTATATGGCAATTCCTATAGAAAACTATACTACAATATAGGTAATGTCACTGGTTGTTATTGGGGTTCATAATTACCTAATAAAAGTATCCCCTAACTTTCCTAACAGTATTAATTGAGGCAATGCAAGGGTTAAATTTTTTTATTTTTTAAAGAGCAGGGGTACTGTAAAAATGTACTCACCTGCCCAGATCAGATCCTCTGCCACTGCCATTCCAATGTTGCCAATTACAAATACCTTTTCAGCCAAACATCGGCACCTCTAGATTAATACTAGGTATAATTTAAATTTAGATCTATCAGCTGCAGTATGCCCTGCAGGAAGTTTGCTATGGGGATTTGCTACTGTCCTGGACAGTTTCTGAGTGAGATAGAGGTGGCACCATTTTGCCAGACTGAGAAGAATACACCATTTCCTCGAGGGCACTTAGCAGCTCATAAGTACTGCAATAACCAATATGATGTGTGGAAATGAAAGCATCGGGACAATGGTTTGTGCAGATGCCATATTTTCGCTACTTTAAGCACCAGTGATGGACTAGTGATCTATTCAAAACATGTCTGTGGTCTGCTGAAATCTGTACACAGTAAATAAAGAGAAATATGGAGACATAGGAAAATGATGCTTTGTGAATTATACACTAAAATATTTTATTTTACACCACTATCATTATTCATAAGGCTGACTAAGCTAAAGCCTTGGATAGGGGCAAAACATTTATTTTTGAGACACTATTACCCCCAGGGCTCCATTGGTTGAAAAGTTGTACTTTGAAGAGGCAGGAGTAATAAGAGGTGGGGGATGATTTGTTTTAGTTTGTATAGTTGGGCACTAGCTTTGTCTAGCGTCAGGTTTGTGATGTCATGACACCTCCTTCCTTACTACACTTTCATGAGTAATAGTCTAGTCTTGACTTTGTGTGCTCAAGCTTTTTCATGGGGGTGGTTAGGAACAGTTCAAACAGTTAATATGTATTCATTTAAAAAAATAACAAAATGGCAGCCAACGTGTACCAATCATCGGGATTTCAAAAGAGAACAGAAAAGGAAGAATAATTGTGCTGTGAAAAGAGGTCATCCGACTTTACCTACATTGGGTATCCCTGTTTGTGTGATTACTGAAAGAGTCTAATACCCCTATTCCACGGAACGATTATCGGTCATAAACTCGCTCCAATGACTGTTCGTTAACGATCACTAAACGATTTTTTTTAGCGATGATAACACATAACGTGAACAATATATGTAGTGTAACAATTATTTTGCGGTCGTTACATGGTCGTTTAAAACGTTCGCCGGGGTGATCATGACCATACCACACACCTACTTTTTTTAAACCTTTTTACGAACGACTGAAAGATTTCTAATTTTACGAACCGATTAGCAAATTATCTTTCAAAGACCAACGACTTTTTTTCGACATGCTGAAAAACTATTTTGAACAACGGTATAACGATTTCGCCTTTGTCGTTCACTCGTTTACACCAATTCTGCAAAGCGATTATCGTTAACGAGCGGTCGTTGGAGCGAGTTTATGAACGATAATTGTTCCGTGGAATAGGGCCTTAACTCTGAATTTGTCACAGAGATGGAAACTGACAAAGGTTCTCTGCAAGAAAAACCTGTCTGATTTGTACAGGGGCGGATTAACTTTACCATAGGCCCCAGGCTGTTTACCAAGCCTGGACCCCCCCCACCCTACTCTATCTATGGTAGCACTGACGTGGTGTTCATAGTACAAGATAGATAATGTCACAATGCCCTGATTTGTGCAAAATTTATGAAAAGTAAAGTAGCAATTTGTTTAGCAAATCATGGCAGAACTGAAGCCAGGAGATAATAAACCACCAAAAGTATGACTGTTTGGGTTGCCATGGACCCCCCAGGAGCTCAGGGCCGCGGGCTACTGCCCGAAATTGACCTATTATAAACCACTACTGGATCTGTATACATGTCCATTGGTAGACGCTCCTTGGGATTTTACGGTAGAATGTGATCTTGGGTTCTAGACAACTAAAACAGAGAAAATGGGGCATTACAGTTCTAGAAGAAGCAGGTTTATTAATGCTGCAATAAAAATGTTACCAAAACAATTCAAGGGAAAGAAAGCAAGGCAGTGGCAAACTTCGTTGAGTGCTGGATTCCATTCTCTTCATTATTCCATTTGCACATCTTCTCTTACATCTGTTCGCCCCATACTGCCCACATTGAGAGACACCACATCATAATTGCACCCAGTCCCGGGTCCCTGATGCAAGTTGTGGTCGTAGTTCTGGCTTTTTTGTCTAGATCCTATCATAAATTATAGTATTTTCCATTGAGTCCTTGGAAGTAAAAGGGTTCATTTGTTTGTGTAGGTCATCAAGATGTAGGGCCATGATGCTGCAGAGCTTGCACATGGTATCTTTTTGGAAAAACAAGACGTTAATTTAGTTGACTACAGTCACCAGCCAATTGAAAGGGTTAGGAAAAGACTCTTTTAAGTATACAAGGACAAACAAAAAGGTTTCTCTGGGCATAGTGGAGGAAGAGTCTGGTGTGGTTGAACTCCACCAGACCAGATTTTTCCTCCACTATGCACAGACACCATATGGCCTGAAGAAGGTCAGGGAAGGACTGAAACATCACATTGCCATATGCCATATAGGATTTTCAGTCTCAAAACTTATATTCTTGTATATTCTGGTGGAAACAAAGACTTTGTTTTTCACTTTGCATTATGAATAAAACTCATCTTCACTTGCTCAACTGAAGTTTGCAGAACCAGTTGCCACTGAACACCTACTGTGGTGGGCGGTGTGCAGTTTAGAATACTGTTTTCTACAGAATGAAATACTGTTTCTTTTATCACAACAACTTTTGATCGGCCATGGCTGTGCCATGTCAGAATATTTATTGTTGTAACCACCTGCAAGTCATTGGAGTTGTTCACCAGCCTTGATTGCTAGATCTCTAAATAGTAAGCGATCTGTGAACCTAATGGTTTTTTAAACATCATGTTCCCTGAAGAGTTAAATCAAAATTTGATTACTTCAATATTCCCATCATGGCCTTGCGTATTTTTTTTTTATGCTACTGCAACTCTTATTCTTCTCCTTATAGCGGCCCTCACATCTTGATTCTTCAGGCTGTAGATCAGGGGGTTCAGTATAGGGACGGCAGCTGTGTTAAACAAAGAAAAATATTTATTGGAACCTAAATTGATGGATGACGTTGGCCTCAGATACTGGAAGACAAGAGAAGCATAGAGACAGAGGACAACCGTAAGGTGAGAGGAACACGTGTAGAAGGCTTTACGTCTGCCATGGCTAGAACGTATAGACAAGATGGTGGAAATGATGAAAACGTAGGAGATAAAAGTAAGGGCAAAGGGAGTAAATCCAGAAATAAGCACCCCGACTGTAAGAATATAGAACTGGAGAAATGATGTGTCACTGCAGGATAGCTTCAGGGCTGGCACAACATCACAGAAGAAATGGTCCATCCTATTGGAGTCATAACAGGTTAATTTGAAAAGCCCCATTAATGTTGGTATGCCTTCAAGTAAACCAAAGACCCAACACAGAGAGGCCAGAATGGAACAAAGCTTAGAACTCATGACAAGATGATAATGTAAAGGGTTACAGATAGCAACATAGCGATCATAACCCATAGCCGCCAATACCAACAGTTCATCACAAGTCAATGACAAAAACAAAAATATTTGCACAAAACACTCAACAAATGAGACAGTTTTATCTCCCGATATGAAGGAAAAAAGTATTCTATGAAGAGAGATTGTAGAACAACTAATATCCATGATAGACAAGTTTGCCAAGAAAAAGTACATGGGAGTATGGAGATGGTGATCTAGACAAACAAGGAGGAAGATGGTGATGTTACCTCCGAGAGTGAGGAGATAAAGGAGCAGAACCAGGAGGAAGACGAAAGATTGTAATAATGGCTTCTCCGAGATCCCGATAATGATGAAATAGGTCGTTGTGGTCACATTACCATGATCCATTTAAATTTTAAAGAAAAAAAAACATATCAAGATAATAATAAAGAAGATTATTTAAATAAAATAGAAAACATTAAAGAATACAACAAACGATACAAACACTTGGAATAGAAGCTGATTGTGTGCGGGTAAAATAAAAAAATAAATAATAAAATGCAATATAATCCTTGCATCTAGTGAAGTAAGTCACATGTCAATTCTAAAATGATAGATCCAGTAAGCTAAAGCTATACAAAGGAAGAAACAAGAGGAAAGAGTCAGAGATAGTTTTCATAAATGGATGGAGTACGGTACTGGTAGGTGCAGGGATTAAATAGATGAATGGTGGAGCTTAAGGCGTTCTCTCGAGTCAATAAAAACCACAGGGAGAAGAGATGTGACGCTGATAAACACAAAGTTGTACTAGTAAGTTTTAATATCTTTATTCTTTAAGTTTCTATCATGTAATTAGTATAAGGAAAAGCAATAGCAAGGAAAATGATTGAATTCTTGGAGCTACTATAGACTAAAGGCTGCTTTGCTCTTTGCCGCTTCTCCCCAGGTGCTGGGAAAAGATGGGTCCAGTCCTGAGACATTGGCATAACCTGTCAATTCTTTGAGCAGGGAGCGACGGTGCATGCGGCATCCAATTGACACACTAAGGGCCCTATTACACGGGACGATTATCGTGCAAAAAATCGTTATATCGTTCGAATTTAAATGATAATCGTTCTGCGTAATTGCAGGCAACGATTGAAAAATCGTTTGTGTGTTGTTGGTCGTTGATTTAGATCTGAACCTAAAATTAACGTTAATCGTTCGCCAATCGTTCACTGTAATTCCACATTCGTTCGCTCAAGTTCCGCATTTGTTCACTAACCGTTCAGTGTAATTGCACATTGTCCATTGTTTTGCTGGGATCAGAAGGAGCAAACGATCATAGTAACGATTGTAACTAACGACCATCGTTCTGTGTAATATGGTGAACGATTTTAGGTAAACGATAAACAACCTAGTTTGCCATCGTTTATCGTTAGTGGGGCTTTTACTTAGTGTGAACATATCCTAAGCGTACGCTACCTCTTCCCTGCTTCAGCAGCTCTCCCTCACAAGTAACAGCAAACAACTAGGTTGCGCATCTGAGGACCTAGGACTTTATTGACCCAGGTCACCTGATGCAGCCAGTCAATCACTGCTATGCCAGAAGCCAACATAGCTGTTGTGTAGCAGGATGTCCCAGCCCCTTCCCCGCATGTTTAGAGACTAATTAAAGCAGCCAAACATGCACGGAGGAGACTTTCAATGTTATTTGAACACCACACGGCATTAGTTTGAGTATCGAGTACTTTCAAATGCCGCGATACTAGAGCAAAGAGTGAGATCAGACGAGTTTGCATATCTTTATTTATTATATACGCAATAGTAGTCATAGATGACAATCTCAAATCAGCAACTTTCCCTCTGAGCCAATGTGGACAGTCCTTAGCAAGTAGCAAACAAGGTCTATCTTACAAGTGGTGGAAAGGTCTGTCCGTCTTTTACAGATGTAGCCATAGTTATCTTGCAATAGAATAAAGAAGAATGGAGATCAGCTCACAAAACTCTTGCAGGGTGGGTGTCAGCGAATAGCATGTAAGGGTCCTATTACATGGAGCAATATTTAACAATTAACGACTAACGATAAACAATCGCAAACTTGATTTTATCTTTTATCGTTAACCTGAAATTGTTCACCATATTACACAGAACGATGGTCTTTAGTTACAACCGTTACTATGATCGTTTATTCTTTCTGATCCTAGGAAAACAATGGACAATGTGCAATTACACTGAACAGGTAGTGAAAAAATGCGAAACTTGAGCGAAGGAATGTGGAATTACAACGAACGATTCACGATAATTTTAGGTTCAGATGTAAATTAACGGTCAACGACATATGAACGACATATGAACATTGTTGTTTGCAATTACACAGAACGATAATCATTTAAAATTGAACGATATAACGATTTTTCGCACGATAATAGTCCTGTGTAATAGGGCCCTAAGACTGTCCAACTCGGACCGATTCCCAGTAGTAGTATAAGACAAATAGAATGAATGCATTCCTCCAGCTCCAAATGCCATTAGAAGTAAAAAGTTTATTTTAAAACATATTAACCCCTTAAGGTCGTAGCCGATTTTCATTTTTCAAATTTCGTTTTTTCCTCCTCGTGTATAAAAGGCCAAAGCACTTGTATTTTTTTCCCTAACAGACCCACATGAGCCCTTATTTTTCGAGCCAATAATTGTACTCGAAAAAGGAACGGGATGACTTCAGCCCGGCGGCTGGCTGTTTAACAGCGTCAGTTGCTATGCAACTGATGCTGTTAAACGATGCGTGAACATAGCCTATATGTGACTTTTTGATCATTTTTTATTACAATTTTTCTGGATTCGATGTGAACAAAAATGTGAAATGTTGCACTTTGGAATTTTTTTTTTGTTGCGCTTACACCTTTTACCGTGCATGGTCAGGAATATGATAATTTCATAGTTTGGGGTGATTACGCACGCGACGATACCAAACATGTTTGTTTATTTATTTCGAAAGGGTCATATGTGTAATATGTTATGTAATAATAATGGAAATGTAATCATGATAGCATACGCAATGTAATAAATATGTAAGATAGGAAAAGGGAGTCAGGTGATGCCTAGCTTAAATAGGGGAAGGCTTTAGGTTTCAGCCAATTAAAGCTATGTTCACATTCTATATGAGACGGAACGGCCAGTCTCAGAAAAGATCATCCTGGCCGGTACTGCAGTAGCGGCCGGATGATCTTCAGCGCCGCTTAGTTCTCATGGCGCGCCCCCATCAGAACTCTCCACTGCACACTATGGAGCGTGAGGTCAAAGTCGCTTTCTCCACAGTGTGCACTGACAGGGTTTTCTGCGGCTGCTATTCAATAAATAGCAGCCACAGAAAACTGACATGTCAGTTTCTCACTGCGCCGCTATGGATCCTGGACGGAGTGTATACTATTTGTATAGACTCTGGCCAGGATTCTATAGGCGGCAACGGCACGTATATTTTCATATTAATTGTATTAATTTTGTAGTTTTACGAAAATATACGTAGTGTGAACATAGCCTAAGGTTGCACTAGCCTATTAAATCTAGGAAACCGGCAAGCAGCCTAGGAGGCGGGGATGCACTTGCTGGGCAGAAAAATCAAAGACAGGAGTGGGGAGAGCTGTGGTTCCCCCCAGGGGCCCAAGGAATGGCGGTGCCGGGACGTGGCACACAGGCTCCAGAGAAGAGAAGGAGCAGGTGAGGTGGCTTCCCAGAGCACAGGACGCCACCACAGCCGTGACAACATGGCAGTGCCAAGATTTAATTTTATGAAATGAAATTTAATTTTTATTTTATTTTAAAATATATTGTTCCATTTATTCATTCCTATCACTCATGCTAACAACAATTGTTTGTATGGCATAACAACTGATGAGAAGTCATAGTTTTATCACCCATCTTCTCCTTTGTTAACACTGACTAATCATTATGATTGCTGAGAAAAGAGAGAACCGTTATGTAAATAGATTCATGTAAATCTCACTTTAATAGGAGGATATTAGGTCAAAATGCATGTGGCAACACAATCTGTACATACAACCTTGGTTGGCTGCAATGTTTGGCTACACTTTCCCTGCAGTCAGTCATTACTTATATGGGTAAATACAGAGGCTTATGTATACAGAGACCTTTTTATTTTATTGTTATGATTTTTATATTTTTTTGTTAAAATAGTAATTTTGGGGTTACATTTTATTCAGAAATGTAACTTTATATGTTTTGTGGCAGAATGTTTTAACCCCTTCCCGTCAATAATATGTATATATCCGTTCCTACTGGTCATACCCCGTGCAGTAGGAATGTATATATACATTCCAGCACTGAAGGGGTTTCTGATGTGTGCGGGAGTGCTGCAGTGAGAGCGGTCCCAAACACATCAGTGTGTCTGAGGGCCGGAGGTAATGAGAGGCAGTCTGTGATTCAATAGACAGACGCGAAACGTTGACCTGTGCTGACCCTCCTACGGGCTCCTCTTTGGTCCATGTGATCTCTTCTGAGATACAACTCTACACCTCCTTCCTTACTACACTTTCATGAGCAATACAGTCTAGTCGGGACTTTGTGTGCTCAAGCTTTTCAATAGAGGGTGGTTGGCAACAGCCAAAAAAGTTAATATTTATTCATTTTTCATGTACAAATCGGGACTTTAAAAGAGAAAAGTCATCAGACTTTACCCCCACTGGGTATCAGTGTCCGTGTGATTACTGAAAGTGTAGCTTTGTTTACCAAAATGTCTGAATTTGTCACAGAGAAGGAAACCGACAAATGTTCTCTGCATGAAAAACCAATCTGGTCTGTATACATGTCCATTGGTAGACACTCCTTGGGATTTTACCGCAGAATGTAATCTTGGGTTGTGGAAAACTAAAACAGAGAAAATTCTGGCTAGTGGTAAAAAGAAGAGAAAAAATACCATTAGCATTAGGGACAATGCTGCAGTCACGGATAGGCTGAGTGGACTATTCCTTGTACCAACCTTGGAGCTGCCCAGAGTGGGACCAGGTTTTGTGAGAATGGCAGTGGTGGCAGAACGAGGAGAGAAAGTACAGTATAGAGTTTAATTTTTACCTAAGCAGAACCAAGCATAGAAATAAATCACCAGTACAGTATATCTCTTTAAGCTTGAATGGTAAAATGAAAATGAGATTACTTAGGAGAAGACAAGACTCTTCCTCCTTTATGCACAGAGACCCCATGGCCTGAAGAAGGTCCAGGAATTACCAAAACATTACACTGCCACATGCCATATAGGATTTTTGGTCTCCTAACTTATATTCTTGTATATTCTGGTTGGAACAAAAACTTTGTTTTTAACTTTGCATTATAAATAAAACTCATCGTCACTTGCTCAACTGAAGTGTGCAGTGGTTTACCTACATTTCTACGATTAGTGGTTGAAGAACTACAGTAGTTGCCACTGAGAACCTACTGTGGTGAGCAGTGTTCGGTTTAGAATACTGTTCCCTACAGAATGAAATACTTTGCTTTATCACAACAACGTTTGATCCACCATGGCTGTGCCATGTCAGAATGATCAGTGTGGTAACCATCTGCAAGTCTTTGGAATTGTTCACCAGTCATGATTACCAGATCTTTCCCTATATCTAAATAGTAAGCGATCTGTGAACCCAATGTTTTTTTTTCCACATTCCCTGAAGAGTTTAATCATAATTTTATTACTTCAATATTCCCATCATGGTCTTGAGTATTTGTTGATGCTACAGAAACACTAATTCTTCTCCTTATAGTGGCCTTCACATCTTGATTCTTTAGGTTAAAGATCAGGGGGTTCAGTATAGGGACGGCAGCTGTGTTAAACAAAGCGAAATATTTATTGGAGCCTAAATTGATGGATGACCTTGGCCTCAGATACTGGAAGATACTGGAAGAAAAGCATAGAGACAGAGGACAACTGTAAGGTGAGAGGAACACGTGTAGAAGGCTTTACGTCTGCCACTGCTAGAACGTATACACAAGATGGTGGAGATGATGAAAATGTAGGAGATGAATGGAAGGGCAAAGGGGGTAAAAGCTGTAATAAATGCCCCTACAGTGAGAAAATAGAGCTGGAGAAAAGATGTATCACTGCATGATAGCTTCAGGACTGGCACAATGTCACAGAAATAATGGTCAATCCTATTGGACTTATAACAGATTAATTTAAAAAGCCCCGAAACGGTTGGTTGATGCAAATTTTAGAATCCATAACAAGATGATAATGTAAGGGGTTAGAGATAGCAACATAACGATCATATCCCATAGCTGCCAATACCAACAGTTCGTTACAAGTCAATGACATAAAGGCATATATTTGTAGATGACAAGCAAAAATCGAGACAGTGTTATCTCCTGATATGAAGGAAGTAAGGATTTTATGAAGAGTGACCATAGAACAACTAATGTCCAAGACAAGGAGGAAGATGGTGATGTTACCTCCGAGAGTGAGGAGATAAATGAGCAGAAATAAGAGGAAAATAATAAAGTGTAATAAAGGTTTCTCTGAGATCCTGATAATGATGAAAAAGGTCATTGTGGTCACATTACTATGATCCATTTAAATAGAAATTAAAATAATAACAACAATAATAATTACAATTTGTGAATTAAGAAGATTATTAAAAGAAATGTCTTATTCCTATTTATTTTCATGTAGGAATGACATAAATGTAAAGGATTATCAGTAGTACCTACTGCCTTGTGTATGTAGAAATACTTGTAATAAAAGCTCATACTGAGCAGTCAAATATACTTTATGCTTTTATTCATCAATTTCACTGAAGGTTTAAAAAAACAAAAAGAATCAAACAAAGCCCACAGTATATCATCATACTTGTCCAAAGCGAAATGTGACCCAAATATTAAACAACGGCTACAAAGGGAAGAAAATGTGAGGAATGTGTCATTCTTTGTGACTGGATGGAGCATGGTGGTAATAGGTGCGGGGGATTAAATGGCCAAAATGTAGAGCGTTGGGAGTTCCCCTTGGGTCAGTACCAAGAGAGATCAGATATTTGCTTGGGAACATACATTTACTTCTAGTTATAAAATTGTAACGCTATGATATTTGTAATAATAATTTTCAATGCCCTTTACAATTTTTTTCATGAAGTTTATAAACTTTTTGAGTAAAATGAATTTGTATTGTATTTTTTTTTTTACCATTTTTAACCTCTTAAGGACCCATGACGTACCGGCACGTCATGGATCACTGTCACTTAAGGACCCATGACGTACCGGTACGTCAGCCCTTTAAACGGGCGCCGCGGCCGGCCGGGTCCCGATCGGGGGAGATAGCCTGCTATAATACATAGCAGGCCATCTCTCCCTGTCGGCATGGAGGGTTGTTAACCCCCCCCATGCCGACGATCGCCACTATTGGCTGATAAGCCCATAGCGGCGATCGGAACCTTTCCGGGCCATCGGTGGCCCGATGACCCGGAAAAAAATGGCGGTCGGTGCTGTCCGAGGACGGCACCGACCGCTATTACTGTAAAAAGTAATGGTGGTCACGGTACCACCGTCCCGATCGCCGTGAACGGCCGGCCAGCCGGCCGGCCGTTCACGGCGATCAAAGTCCCCACAAGTAATAAATACCTGCTCCGGACCCCTCAGCTAGGTAGCTGAGGGGTCCGGAGCAGGTATTTGTACATTACTCACCTGTCCCGGGGTCCTGATCGGCGTCTTCCGGGTTCCCGGCGTCCCCTTCATCTTGTCGGGACTTCGGCTTCTTCCGTGAGTCCCGATCGTCTGTTTCCGGCTCCAGCGTCGTCTTTTTTCGTATTTTTCCGGCTCCAGCGTCGTCTATTTTCGGATCTTGCGCTCTGCTGCCCCCTAGCGGCTGATAAGTGTAATACACGTATCAGCCACTACAGGGATGTTCAGAATGTAGTAAAAAAAAATTTTTTTTTCCCAATTTTTTTTTTTCCTATTTTCCGCACCCTATCGCCGCTGAGTGTTGATCAGCATCGCACGAAAGTGCGCTGCTAATCAGCAACTCCTCCTTTTTGGCGTAGGGTGGTTTTTTTTATATCCTACTGCCACGGTCTGCTGATAAGTGCCGAACATAAGTGCGGCATTCATCAGCAACACCATTTTTGGCGTAGGTTTTTTTTGTATACTTACTGTAAAAAACACGTAAAAAAACACTACATTACACCACACTACATTGAATAAAGTTTTACACTACACCACTACATACCCCATATACCAATCCCCATATAAAGATGGCCCCCAGGGTGTTTTCGGTATCGGACGCATACATTATTATTGCCTCCGACACCGAAACAGCCAGTGAGGATGAATGGGGGGTCCTTCATTCCTCCATTCATCCTCATCCTCCTCATCATCCAGTGACGTGTCTGGGAGTAGCGTAGCGTACGCTGCCCCCCAGACACGTCTTTTCCGCCAGTACCGTCCCAATAAGAGATGACGGTATGGCGTGAAATTCTACAAACTCTGTGAGAGTACCTCAGGGTACACTTACAGATTTAGGGTACGTGCACACTGCGGAATGGCGAAGGATAACCCTTCGTGCATTCCGCAGCTGGCACCCGCCGGCGGACTGATGCAGGGGCGCGTCTCCGCCCGTGTCATAGACTCTATCCTATGCATGGGCGGATTCCATCATCCGTCATTCCATCAACACGTTGGACGCAGAGCGGAATCCGCCCGTGCATAGAATGGAGTCTACGACACGGACGGAGACGTGCGCCTGCATCAGTCCGCCGGCGGGTGCCAACTGCGGAATGCACAAAGGGTTATCCTTCGCGATTCCGCAGTGTGCACGTACCCTTAGAGTGTATGAAGGAAGGGACACTCGAATCCAGCCCCCAGATGCCCACTCCCCCCCCCCATCCTCGGAGTTAGTGGGGACATCGTCCGGGAACTGATCTTCCCACTGCTGGATAAAGGTCACCACCTGTACGGGGATAACTTTTATACCAGCACCCCCTCTTCTGGTCCCTCGCTGCCCGAGCTACTGTAGCTTGCAGCACGATCCAAACATATCAGAAGTAGTAATAGCGCCCTAATATTTAGCAGCCATGGAGCGGACCCAGCGCTTCTGGATATGAGGGACCCCGGATCGCACCAGGACAACATTTTCCAGGTGACGTCCCCCACACTGGAGAAAGGGAGACCCCAGAAGAAGTGCAGAGTGTGGTGTAACAGGGGGATCAGGAAGGACGCCATTTACCAGTGTGCCACCTGTCCTGATCACCCCGGCCTCTGTATACTGGATCGCTCCAAGGCGCACCACACGTCACTGGGGTTCTACATTATCTAAATTCTGTCCCTTATTCCTATTTCAGGGGTCACGTTGATCCAGGGATTGTTCTGATCGCCATTATGGAGTCGGGAAGGAATTTTTCCCCTGTGATGAGGCTACTGTCCTCTGCCTCACGAGGGGTTTTTGCCTTCCTCTGGATCAACACAGGTTGAATTTGATGGACACCTGTCATTTTCAACCTTATAAACTAATAATTGGCCTAATACCCCCAAATAAATTAGAATTGTCCCTTTTCCCCAGCTAAGTAGGTATGGCCGCCATTCCCATTAGAGGATGCCATGATGCAATTACAAAGCCTCTGTGCGGCCAGGACAGTAGAAACCCCCCACAAGTGACCCCATTCTGGAAACTACACCCCATAAGGAATCTAACAAGGGGGGCAGCGGGTATATGGCCCCCTGGTGACGGCCACATTTGGGACGTGAAAATGAAAAAAATGGTATTTTTTATTTTCACGGCACATGTTCTACACATGTGCCCATCACTAGTGGGGTCCATATGCTCACTGCACCCCTTGTTAGATTCCTTATGGGGTGTAGTTTCCAGAATGGGGTCACTTGTCGGGGGTTTCTACTGTTCTGGCAGCACAGGAGCTTTGTAATTGCGACATGGCCTCCATCCCCCATTCCAGCCTCTAAATGGCGCTCTGTCCTTTTGGTGACTTGCCCTGTGCCCATATGGCAAATTATGTCCACATGTGGGGTATTTTCGTACTCAGGGGAAACTACCCTACACGTTTTGTGTTCATTTTCTTTTTTAACCCCTTGTGGAAATGGAAAAAAATCAAGGCTAGACCAACATTTAGTGTAATTTTTTTTTAATTTTTACTCTAAATCATTGATCTTGTCTTGATTTTTTCATTTTCACAAGGGGTTAAAAGATAAAAAAAAACACAATGTGTAGAGCAATTTCCCCTGAGTACGGAAATACCCCACATGTGGACATAAAGCGCCATGCGGGTGCAGGGTAAGCCTCCAAAGGGAAGGTGCGCCATTTGGTTTTTGAAGGCTGGATTTGGATGGAATGGATTTCGAGGGGCCATGTTGCATTCAAAAGGCCCCTGTGTTGCCAAGACAGTTAAACCCCCCACAAGTGACCCTATTATGGAAACTACACCCCTCAAGGAATGTAACAAGGGGTGTAGTCAGCATATGGACCCCACTGGTGACGGGCACAAATGTGGAACAATGTGGCGTGAAAATGAAATATTAAATTTTTTACACTATAATGTTGGTCTAGCCTTGAATTTATCATTTTCACAAGGGGTTATAAGAGAAAAAAAACCACAAAATGTGTAGAGCAATTTCCCCCGAGTCCGTAAATACCCCACATCTGGACATAAAGCGCCATGTGGGTGCAGGGCAAGCCTCCGAAGGGAAGGAGCGCCATTTGGATTTTAGAGGTTGGATTTGGCTAGAATGGATGATGAACGCCATGTCGCATTTACAGAGCCCTTGTGCTGCCAAAACACTGTAAACCCCCCACAAGTGACCCCATTCTGGAAACTACACCCCTCAAGGAATCTAACAAGGGGTGCAGTGAGGATATGGACCCCTGGATGACGGGCACATTTGTGCCATGAAAGTGAAAAAATGAAAATTTTCACTTTCACGTCACATTTTTCCACATTTGTGCCCGTCACCAGTGGAGTCCATATGCTCACTGCACCCCTTGTTAGATTCCTTGAGGGGTGTAGTTTCCAGAATGGGGTCACTTGTGGGGGGTTTCCAGTGTCTTGGCAGCACGAGGGCTCTGTAAATGCGACATGGCCCTTGAAATCCATTCCAGTGAAATCCAGCTTCCAAAAGCCAATTGGCGCTCCTTCCCTTTGGAGGCTCGTCCTGCGCCCGCTTGGCACTTTATGTCCACATGTGGGGTATTTCCGTACTCGGGAGAAACTGCGCTACATGTTTTGTGTTTTTTTTTCCCTTTTATCCCTTTGTGAAAATGAAAAATTGAAGGCTAGAACAACATTTTAGTGTAAAAAATACTTTAGTCTTTTTTCAAGCCATATTGTTTGGAAAATCTGTGAAGCACCTGTGGGGTCCAGATGCTCACCGCACCCCTTGTTACATTCCTTGAGGGGTGTAGTTTTCTAAATGGTGTCCCTTTAGGGGTGTTTTTTAGGTTTTGGCACCCCAGAGCCTCTGCCAACCTGAAGTGGTACAGTCAAAAATGACCAAAAATAACGGAGCCATTGAAATTCACTAGGCGCTCCCTTATATCTGAGGCTTGTGGTTGCGTCAAATAGCGCAATAGGGCCACATATGAGGTATTTCTATAAACTGCAGAAACGGGGCAATCAATATTGGGGTGCATTTCTCTGGTAATAGGTTTATAATTATGAAAAATATTGGATTACAATAAAATCTCTGCACAGAAAATTAAAATTTTCAAATTTCTTACACACTTAGCTTTTATTTCTGTGACTCCCCTAAAGGGTTAAAAAACTTTCTGGATGTGCTTTTGCAGAGTTTAGGGGGTGCAGTTTCTGAAATGGGGTGCTTCGTGAGGCTTTCTAACACACAGTCCCCTCAAATACACTTTAAACCTGAACAGTTCCCTAAAAATATCTGATTTTGAAATTTTACTGAAAATTTGGAAATTTGCTGCTAATGTTTTAAGCTTCCTATTGTCTAAAAATAATGAAATATAGTTTAATAAATGCCGCCAACATTAAGTAGACATGTTGCTAATGCTATTTAATATATAATTTATGTGGTATAACCATTTTCTGTATAAGCAGAAAAGTTTTAAAGTTGGAAAAATGCATTTTTTCACAATTTTTCACGCTATTTTGGGTTTTTTCATAAAGATTCGTTATAAGTATCGACTCCAATTTACAAGAAATGTGAAGTACAATATGTCACGAGAAAACAATCTCAGAATCAGCCGGATAGGTAAAAGCATCCCAAAGTTATTAATGAATAAAGTGACACTGGTCAAATTCATAAAATTTGCTCCGGTCCTTAAGGCCATTTCAGGCCCGGTCCTTAAGGGGTTAAAAAATATATTTTTACATAAGGCTTGGAGGTTCATCCATCTTCTCTATGATCCAGTGCTGCATATAAGTAGTGGCTGCCCAGTGTATAAGGTGGCATCTGTTGGGGGAATAAGGTGGAGTAAAAAGGTGACTGTGGTGTAGAGGACCATAGCTAGCAGTAAAATTCCATCTCATTGTACAGTGATATAATTGGTTGCCATGTTCAAATCCTTACAATCACCCTTTTCTTAGAATGGTATTTCCAGTTAGTCTCAGAATACATGCATTTCACTGCCCAGGATGAACACCACTTAGGGGATAGTACCTTTGGGCAGGCTGGGCATTGTGATTCCACATCCAGTTGTGTTGGCAAGTTTGAGAGATTGTCACTTGTCCTCCTTGTTGGAGACTTGGAGCAAGATGTTTAGGGGATTACCCTGGTGGTATTGTGTGAATTAAATCGCTAGACACAATGAATGACAAAAAATGGAGGTGTGGTAAACCAAGGGTGCTAGTAGGAACTTGCAAGGGCAGGTGTTGTGGTACCACTGTGACACTTGTCACGGAGGTCGGAGTGGTATATGTCCTCCCAGGGACGTAGCTAGGATTCACAGGGCCCAATAACAAAAAACTCCTCTATGCACTACACAAAGCGCTGCACTTCTCTCTCTCTATTTCTGTCTCTCTCTCTATATATATATATGCTGTATACATAGGCTTGGTGATGTTGCCAAAAAAAAATCCTGCCTGCAGCCACAAGAGTGACTGGCAGTGCAGAGAGCCAATGGCTGCTAAGAACTGTCCAGAGCAGTAGAAAATCCCCAAATAAAACATCTCCTTCTTTCAACAATTCCTGTCACAAACAGAGGTTGCAGCAGAGAGCACTGTGTCAGCCTTGAAATAACACACCACTTCTTGCAGGACATACAGCAGCTGATACCAGAAAACTTGAGTTTTTTAACCGCAAGTCGACTAGTGTGGTTATCTACACGCTAGGCTGTAATATGATTTCACATATATGCCCATAACATGCTATTGGAAAAATGGTTAAAAAAATCAGGGAGGCACCAGTACAAAGAGTGTATCAAGGAAAACACAAGTATAGGCCCAGACTATTCCATGTAAAGTATATTAAAATTAGTTTAGTTATTGAATTATGATTGTTTATTGTCTACATCTGCCCCCGAAGATGGTATTGCCTGCAACACCTGAAGCCGAGCTGGCCTCACGGGTGCTGCAACTGTTTGGGGTCCAGTCAGTGGCATAGGGAGACCAGCGGGGCCCCCCTTTCTATTGCACTGTCCCTCTTCTTGTCGTATCAATCACTCTTGTGACCGCAAGCAGTGCTTTGCTTGTGGTCACAAGAGGCAGTCTGGCTGATGCTCGGCTCCGTGGGGGTGTCTCAAGGATTCCCAGGCAGCGCAATGTGCGCCGGCACAAGGAGCGCTCGTTATAGACACTCTCTGTGCCGGAAGTAACAGCCCAGGAGCATACTGAACTGAGTTCCCTGGTGCGTGCGCTGCTGGTAATCCCGGGGACACCCCCATGGAGCTGTGCATCAGCCCGGGGCAGACCGACACTGTAGGGGAAGTGAGAAGAAGGGAGCTGCGATGGGGGAGTGAGTTGTTAGGTGAGTTGTGTTTTTTTTTTCATATTTATCTGCTTTGAAGGGGCTATCTAGGGGGGGGGGCATTTATAAGGGGGCAATACAAGGGGGCCATCTATAAGGTGGATGGCCAACACAGGGGGCATCTTTAAGGGGGGCAACATAAGGGGGCCAGTTATAAGGGAGGCAACACAGGGGGGCATTTATAAGGGGGAAAACACAGGGTTCCATCTATAAGGGGGATGGACAACACAGGGGGCCATTTATAAGGGGGGCAGAGGGGGACAACAGGGGGGATCATAAGGGGGAATTACACAGAGGGGGCATCTATAAGAGGGAGTCCACAAAGGGGGCCATCTGTAAGGGAGACTACATAGAGGGGGCATCTATAATGGAAATGAAAATGAAACATGAAAATGAAAAGGAAACAACTCTAATCAGAGAAGACGTCCCCTGTGAGTCACTAAATATAACTGCACTGTAATTTACATGGAGTAAAGAACCTGTGTAGAGCTGGGTGTGTTTATTGCGTAGTGGTCAGTCGAGGGGGGCAGTCCCCTTGCAAGCATGTTACCTTTTGGTAATTTGTCTGTGGAGTGGATTATCTCGGGTCTCCTACTGGAATGAAGAGTTAAAGAGGAGTTTTAGATCAGTGTTTGTACCGCACTCTGGCACTCTTTACCACCCCTTCGTCCTCCGCCTTCATGAATAATTTCTGCTTCCCAGCTTGCTGCCCGCTTGCAGTGTTTTTTGAGTGTTTAGTCCAGACAGAAATTACAATTAGACATAGTTAAATTACCAACTTTTGCAATGTTGGATCCATGGTCTATTGGTAAATCACTTGCATAGAGACCATTAACAGTTTTTTTTCCCAGGGTTTAATTTGCCTGATGGATTTTTTTTTCTCATCATTGTGTTAAAAAAACTAATTTGGACCCAATTAGGAATTCTTTGCACTTTTTTTTTTTTAAATGTTTCAATAAGGAGAAAAAAAAGGAATATCTATATTTCATTTTCAGTGGAAGAGAAAAATATATGGGTGCAGCTCACAATTTCAGTAACTAATTTGGTCGAGGTAAACTAAAATGCCCTTACCTAGAAATGGGCAAAAGTATAAAAAATTAAAAGAACATATAGGGCCACATGTATCATCCTGCGAACGGATGATTTTTGGCGGAAAGTGGCGATTTGCGTATTTTTTTATACGCAAATGGCCGATCTGCGAATAAATCGGCACTTTCCGCCGAGTACGCCAGGGGGGCGGAAAGGGGGCGTGTAGTGGGCGGAACGGAGGGCGCGGACTCAGAGTCCGCACGATTTACCATCCGTTCCGCCCAAATATACGCCGAAAACCTACTCCAGTCCTCAGCTGGCGTAGGTTTTCGGCGGTGCGCATCGGCGCGCACGGGATTTATGTCAGTCAGTCAGGACTGACATGACTGCTATTGCTCACCATCGCCATTGACGAAGGGGTTAATCAGTATAACCTTGAAACGCATTTGGCACAAAATATACGAATTTTTATTAGAAACTATCCAATTATTGCAAGATACACCGCTACTGGGGGGCCCCCCATCACCTCTCTTTCACCCGACCAACTCACGGCAATCATCTGTTATCCCCACCAGCATCTCACCCTAGACAGAGACATCCGAGGTGAGAGCGAGAACGAGGCCGGGATACAAAGCAAGGCCGTGATCTAGAACGGCGCGCAAACGCCAACAACACGAGGACAAACTGCAGGAGCCTCTCCAGCTCAGAATGAGCGATCGCAACTAAGAGCCTCGGCAGGAGGGAGAGAGCCGCGACAGCAGACCTCAACTAGATTGGGACGGGTGAGCGGCGTCACAGACGCCATTCCACATACTTAAAGTGTGTCATTTTTCGCCACATTAAGTGCGATCTGATCTGACTGATATCGGGTATCTCATTGCATCGGATATCGGGAGCGGTGAGATATATGATCAACAGAGGGACTACAAATCCTATGATAACTGTGACTTGCAAGCAACACAGACACTAAGCAGAAACTAACGCTTTCCATCTATTACTGCTTGATCTGTGGCCCCAACTGACATATTGAACTAACGCTATACACAACACTGGCCAGTACCCAGCGGCACTACATTGCTAATATTGCATTCTTTTAGCCATTTTACGAATGTATATGATTTATAAGTTTTGATATTTACTATTATTGTACTTTTATTTTATTATCCTACGGTATCCTTATGAATTAAAATTGTTATATCTAAAGGTTGGGACTTTTGTGGTCTGGAGGACTAAACACTATATGTTCTTTTCATTTTTTATATTTCATTTTCACCAGGTAATCAAACCCATGAAAAACACTATTGTACAATTAAGCTAGGAAATTCAACTACATCTGATTGCAGATCAGTCCTCCTCAGGTAGATACTGCCTGACAGTGCAAGTGGGCAGGTGGCTGGGAAGAGGAAGGAGTGGTGGGACATGCCAAGGTGTGTCAAAGTTGCACCAGACTAGTAAGCTTATTACATAACCAAGTGGTTCCTCTTCATGAAAACCATCAATCGTTAAATTGTTATAACCCTGGATTGAACAAACTACATGTGGAATCTGGCCAGCAAATGTAAAGAAAAAAAAAACCCTAAAATCTATCAAAACATAAAAAAAACATTTGAAAGAAAAAAGTTTCAATGCCATAATACCATGAAGAATTTCTCAATAGTGATCAAAATGTCACTACAGCTCATACCTCAAAAGCAAGTTATGCCACAGGTCTGTGAATGGAGAAGAACATGACACATAAACAAATTATTATTAATATCATTATTACTTTTTTCGTGTTAATAATACACTTGAGAGATAAAACATTAAGAACAACATAAATATAATATCACAATGATTTAATAATTCTGCAACCTAAAAATAACAAAATGAAAAAAACAAAAAGCAAATCACACAATTGCAGTATTGATGGCTTTTGTAAAAGCAAACAGTTCATCCAGCTCACCTGGTGAGTGCCCAACCTGAGGATATCCCAGTCCTTAATAAAACACGAACCAAAAAAAGAAAAGGGAGGTCGGCACGTCCTGAGATTAAAAAATTCTGTACTTTATTCCAATGTATTGAAATCTCATGGTACAAAAGTCACAAGTAAGGAGACAAAAAGATACTTCTTATTGACTCCTTACTTGTGACTTTTGTACCATGAGATTTTAATCCATTGGAATAAAGTAGAGAATTTTTTAATCTCAGGACGTGACAACCTTCCTTTCCTTTTTTTGATTGATGGCTTTTGTAATCCCCCATTGGAATAAATAAAAATAACCTTTTAAAAAAAAAAGAATTACTTATGTGTCTGCATGACACATTGTACACGATCAGAGCTTGACGTTAACTTTTTAAACTGCTCTTTTAAAATCAAACCAATGTTTTTTTTCTTTTAACCAATTTTGCTTATGTTCCCTAAATGAGTACTGGCAAACATGCCTGAAGGGTTAAGTCATGGTTTTAATGGTTTCTTTATTTTTTGTTATTGTTTTTAGTATTAAGCAATATTACAGAAAATCTCATTCTTCTCCTTATAGCGGCCTTCACATCTTTATTCTTCAGGCTGTAGATCAGAGGATTCAGTATAGGAATGGCAGCTGTGTTGAACAAAGAATAATATTAGCTTGAACCTAAATTTGTGGATGACGTTGGTCTCAAATATTGGAGGCCAAGAGATGCATAGAGACAGAGGACAACCGTAAGGTGCGAGGAACACGTGTAGAAGGCTTTACGTCTGCCACTGCTGGTACGTATAGACAAGATGGTGGAAATTATGTAACTGTAGGAGATGAATATAGGAACAAAGGGGATGAAACCAGTAATAAAAACCCCTACAATGAAAATATAGATCTGGAGAAATGATGTGTCACTGCAGGATAGCTTCAGGAAAGGCACAACGTCACAGAAGAAATGGTCCATCCTATTGGAGTCATAACACGTTAATTTGAAAAGTTCTATAAAACTTGGTAAGCATTCAAGAAAATCAAAAACCCAACATAGAGCGGCAAGGAGGACACAAAGTTTGGAATCCATAACCAACTGATAACGTAAAGGGTTACAGATAGCAACATAGCGATCATAACTCATAGCCGCCAATAACAACAGTTCATCACAAATCAAAGACATAAAGACAAACATTTGCACAAAACACTCAACAAGTGAGACAGTGTTATCTCCCGATATGAAGGAAATAAGGATTCTATGAAGAGAGATTGTAGAACAACTAACGTCCAAGAGAGACAAGTTGGCCAAGAAAAAGTACATGGGAGTATGGAGATGGTGATCTAGAGCAGCGTTTCCCAACCGGGGTGCCGCGGCACACTGGTGTGCCGTGAGAACCCGCCAGCTGTGCCGCGGGATCCCGGTCGGAAATTAGAAACTGTCCCTTTAATATCCCTAGAAGCTGCGGCCGCGCAGCTTCTAGGGATATGCCGATGGATTGATGTTCCGCCCGCTCACACAGTGAGCGGGCGAAACATTCAATCGCGCACAATGTCAGAGCAGGACCTGTCAGCGTCCTGCTCTGACATTGACTCCCATAGGCCGCGGCACTTCATGCCAGCAGCCTATGGGAGGCCGGGACGTGACCTCTCCGGCAGGCGTGATGATGTGACGTCATCACGCCTGCCGGAGGTTCAGTCGCCGCGGCTCACAGGACGGAGCCTGAAGAGGAGGGAGAACACACAGCGCCGATTAGGTGAGTATGATGGTTTGTTTTTTTTTTGTTTTTTTTTAAACTATTGGTGCATATTGGCATACTGCAGGGGGCATTATATGGGGGCATACTGCAGGGGGCATTATATGGGGCATACTGCAGGGGGCATTAATATATGGGGGCATACTGCAGGGGGCATTATATGGGGCATACTGCAGGGGGCATTAATATATGGGGGCATACTGCAGGGGGCATTATATGGGGGCATACTGCAGGGGGCATTATTAATATATGGGGGCATACTGCAGAGGGCATTATTAATATATGGGGGCATACTGCAGGGGGCATTATTATTATATGGGGGCATACTGCAGGGGGCATTATTATTATATGGGGCATACTGCAGGGGGCATTATCATTATTATATGGGGGCATACTGCAGGGGGCATTATTATTATATGGGGCATACTGCAGGGGGCATTATTATTATTATATGGGGGCATACTGCAGGGGGCATTATTATTATATGGGGCATACTGCAGGGGGCATTATTACTGTATGAGGGCAAAGCAGGGGGCACTTGTACTCTGGCCTCATGGCCATAGTACGTCTCATTGTACCCCTTTATACTGCAGTTATATGAGCCACATAATTATCAGCACCATATACTGTGGCTATACAGTGCACATCACCACAGTATATGGTGCTGATAATTATGTGCTCATATACGTGGGACTGTATGTATGAGTTTACATGGAACTGTATATATATATATATATATATATATATATATATATATATATATATATACATATATATATATATATATATATATATGGGAATACATGGGACTGTATGTATGAGGTTACATGGGATTGTATATATGAGGGGGTTATCCTTTTTTATTTCACTTTTTTAAAATGAATAATTTATTGAAAGGATCTCTGCCCGGCATATGTCACTCTTGAGGGCTTAAAAAGCAGCTCTTGTGGTGATAAGAAGCTGATTTAAAACCCCCAAGAGTGAACTCCGTGAACTATATGTATAATATGTACTGTTTTAGTGTCATTTTGTGCCATTTTGGTAGGTGGTGTGCCCCGGGATTTTTTAAGTATAAAAAGTGTGCCGCGGCTCAAAAAAGGTTGAAAATCACTGATCTAGAGAAACAAGGAGGAAGATGGTGATGTTACCTCTAAGAGTGAGGAGATAAATGAGCAGAACCAGGAGGAAAACAATAAAGTGCAACAATGGCTTCTGTGAGATCCCGGTAAGGATGAAATAGGTGGTTGTGGTCACATTACCATGATCCATTTAAATGTTAGAATACAACATTATATTTCAGGAAAACAATAAAATTGTTAATTTTGAAAAATATAAAAAAACAAATATGTCTCGCTCATAAAATTTCCTGAGAACTGAGAATTTCTATAAAATTAGTTATTGCAATATGAAGCCATGAGAATAAAGTATTACCTGCTACTTTATACACATAGAAAATGAGTCAAGTCCTTGGTTTCATTGCAGGTTAAGTTCAACAAAATATACTGCCATCTTTGCCACCAGTTATACATGAGTCATGTAGATTATATATCCAGGAAACTACAAAAACTTGTATATCCAGGAAACTTGTTTATTTGATGTAGTTTTTACATTAATAAGTAAAGAGCAACTGGAAATGAAATAATAATCAATGGAAAATATGTACGGAAATCTACTAACTCTTTCGTGACATTTTATGGACACTGCTGAAAATAAATAAAGGGAATACTCAAATGACACATCCTAGATCTGAATGAATAAAATATTCTAATTTAATATTAATGTGCTGATAACAGAATAACATAGAAATCATCAATGGAAATCTCATTTATTAACCAGTGGCAGCCTGAATTTGGAGTCACACACAAAATTAAAGTGAAAAAACACACTACAGGCTGATGCAAACAAGTCAAAATGAGGCTGAGTATTGTGTGTGGCCTCCACGTACCTGTATGACCTCCCTACAATGCCTGAACGTGCTCCTGATTAGAGATGATTAAACAGCGGAAAATCTTAGCTTCTATAGAACTTGAACCTCGTCGAACCTTCCGCATTTGATTTCCATGGCCTTCCCGGTCCGTGGGGAAGGAGGATACAGCATATTACCTAGGCTGAATCTTAGAATTCCAGGCGGTACACGGGCTGTCTCCTCCTTCCCCATGGACCAGGAAGGCATCGGGAATCAAATGCGGAAGGTTTGACAAGGTTCGAGTTCTATAGAACCTAAGATTTTCCACTGTTCGATTGTCTCTACTCCTGATGAGGTGGCGGATAGTCTCCTGAGGGATCACCTCCCAGACCTGGACTAAAGCATCCGCCAACTCCTGGACAGTCTGTGGTGCAACGTGACATTGGTGGATGGAGGGAGACATGATGTCCCAGATAAGCTCAATCGGATTCAGGTATAGGGAACGGGTGGGCCAGTCCATAGCTTTAAAGGGAACCTGTCACCCCCCCGTGCCAGGGTGACAGGCTCCTGACCCCCCGCTACAGCCCCCTAAATTCACCTGATCCCGCCGGGTCCCGCTTCTGGAGCCGGTCAGGTCACAGAGATATCAGCCGCTGCAGACCCGCGCGCGCGCTAAGAGATGAGTCCAACGCTCATAGAGAATGACAGGCGAGTCCAGCGCTCCGTCATTCTCTATGAGCGTTGGACTCATCTCTCAGCGCGCTCCGGGCTGCAGTGGCTGATATCTCCGTGACCCGACCGGATCCAGAAGTGGGACCCGGCGGGATCAGGTGAGTATAGGGGGCTGTAACGGGGGGTCGGGAGCCTGTCACCCCGGCACGGGGGGTGACAGGTTCCCTTTAATGCCTTCATCTTGCAGGAACTGCTGACACACTCCAGCCACATGAGGTCCAGCATTGTCCTGCATTAGAGGAACCCAGGGCCAACCGCACCAGCATATGGTTTCACAAGGGGTCTGAAGATTTCATCTCGGTGCCTAATGGCAGTCAGGCTACCTCTGGGGAGCACATGGAGGGCTGTGCGACCCTCCAAAGAAATGCCACCCCACACCATTACTGACCCACTGTCAAACCGGTCATGCTGAAGGATGTTGCAGGCAGCAGATCGTTCTCCATGGCATCTCCAGACTCTGTCACGTCTGTCACATGTGCTTAGCGTGAACCTGCTTTCATCTGTGAAAAGCACAGGGCACCAGTGGTGAGTTTGCCAATGCTGGTGAGCACAACCCCCATCTGTGGACGTTGGGCCCCAATACCATCCTCATGGAGTCCAATTCTAACTATTTGTGTAGATACATGCACATTTGTGGCCTGCTGGAGGTCATTTTGCAGGGCCCTGCCACTGCACTCCTGTTCCTTCTTGCACAAAGGCGGAGGTAGCGGTCCTGCTGCTGTGTTATTGCCCTCCTACGGCCTCCTCCATGTCTCCTGGTAGCAGCTCTAGCCACTGGACACTACGCTGACAAAACACTGACAGAATGAGAGATCAGTGTAGTTATAATAGAAGTCCCCCAGGGGGACTTCTAGTATAAGTGTAAAAAAAAAAAAGTGTTATTATTAATAAAAAGCCCCCTCCCCTAATAAAAGTTTGAATCACCCCCCTTTTCCCATGTTATAAATAAAAATAAATAAATGAATAAACATGTTTCATATCGCAGCTTGCGTAATCGCCCAAAATATTAATTTATTTCATTCCTGATCTCGCACGGTAAACGGCGTAAGCGGCCAAAAATCCCAAAGTGCAAAATTGCTCATTTTTGGTCGCATCAAATCCAGAAAAATTGTAATAAAAAGCGTTTAAAAAAGCATATATACGCAATCAAGATACCGATAGAAAGCAAAAAATGACACTTCACACAGCCCCATAGACCAAAGGATAAAAGCGCTATAAGCATGGGAATGGAGCAATTTTAAGGAACATATATTTGTTAACAATGGTTTAAATTTTTTTAAAAGCCATCAAATAAAATAAAAGTTATATATGTTACATATCGTTGTAATCGTAACGACTTGAGGAACATATATAACAGTTTTACCCCAGAGCGAACGGCGTAAAAACACCCCCCCCCCCCAATTGTTTTCAATTTCTCCACACATTGAATTTTTTTCTTGTTTTGCATTGTACTTTATGCAAAAGTTCAGCCTGTCATTGCAAAGTACAAGTGCTATGGCCTTTTAAGCACAAGGAAGAAAAAATGAAAACGCAAAAATTTAAATTGGCCGGGTCCTGTAAGGGTTAAGTACTATGGGTGTTTCATAGTGTTTCAGCAAAACAACGATTCAAACGATACGTCAAGATTCGCGAAGAAATGGTTCAATGACAATGAGGTAAAGTTGCTGATTTTGCCCCCACAGTCCCCAGACCTTAACCCAATGGAACACTTGTGTGTAGAGTTGAAGAAAGAGCTGTATTTGTACCCAAGTGAGTTGACCAGTAAGCACCAACATTGGGAATGTGTAGAAAAGACCTGGGATCAGATATCGGTTTTGACATGCTTGAAGAGCATGCCCAGGAGGATTCAAGCAGTGTTGAAAGCCAAAGATGGATTTAGGAAATACTAAGCTGTAGTGGATGGTGAGATATGGAGCCTGAAGGTCAAAAGCTCAAAACATTGTTACTCTTTAGCCTCTCAGTGTATACAGGCTATAGATAAGAATAACACTGTTACTGGAGTCAAAATCCTTTATTGTAATAGTTGAGTAACAATAAATAAGGTGTCAGGTGGCGTACTATAAAACAACATTATGTTCCTTGAATGAGTTTTGAAAATTATATCTGAAAAGATCTGTCACAATTATTCATTATAGCCTGGATAAAACTAATAAACTATATGGGACAAAAGCGTGAGATTTCAGTGGTCTTCAGTATTAGTTGAAGTTACCACAAATTTCAATTTTCTCCTTATAGCGGCTTTCACATCTTTATTCTTTAGGCTGTAGATCAGGGGGTTCAATATAGGGACTGCAGCTGTGTTACACAAAAAAAAATATTTACTAGAGCTTAAATTGATGGATGACGTTGGCCTCAGATACTGAAAGAAAAGAGAAGCGTAGAGACAGAGGACAACTGTAAGGTGAGAGGAACACGTGTAGAAGGCTTTACGTCTGCCGCTGCTAGAACGTATAGACAAGATGGTGGAGATGATGAAAATGTAGGAGATGAATGTTAGGATAAATGGGGTAAAAGCAGAAATAAGTGCCCCCACAGTGAACATATAGAATTGGAGAATAGACGTGTCACTGCAGGATAGCTTCAGGACAGGCATCATGTCACAGAAGAAATGGTCCACCACATTGGATTTGTAGCATGTTAATTTAAAGAGTTCTCGAAAACCTGGTAAGCATTCAAGGAAACCACAAATCCAACACAGAGAGGCCAGGAGAACACAAAGTTTAAAATCCATGACCAAATGATAATGTAAAGGGTTACAGATAGCAACATAGCGATCATATCCCATAGCTGCTAAAACCAACAGTCCATCAGAAGTCAATGACATAAAGGCAAAAATTTGCACAAAACACTCAACAACTGAGACAGTGTTATCTCCCGATATGAAGGAAATAAGGATTCTATGAAGAGAGATTGTAGAACAACTAACGTCCAAGAGAGACAAGTTGGCCAAGAAAAAGTACATGGGAGTATGGAGATGGTGATCTAGACAAACAAGGAGGAAGATGGTGATGTTACCTCCAAGAGTGAGGAGATAAATGAGCAGAACCAGGAGGAAGACCGAGCATTGAAATAAAGGCTTCTCTGAGATCCCGAGAATGATGAAATAGGTCGTTGTGGTCACATTACTATGATCCATTTAAATTGTATAATTAAAAAAAATGGAATTTAAAAATAACAATAAAGTAAATTTTTTTTAAACAAAAACTTAGGATTTTTTTTTAAAGAACTAAAATATTTTAGTATCTATTACCATATAGAACATATACCATATGCAACATAAGTGTAAAATATTTTCAATAGTATTTTTATGTTACACAAGTAGTTGTAATAGAAACCCATATTGTGTAGAGATGTACAGTACCATCACACATTACCTTGATACATTCACGAACCAAGTCTGACTGTTAACTCTGCTACATCTGTAGGTAAGGTAATGAATACTGTCAGGTGTAGCACATACAGATGTAGCAGAGTTAACAGTCAGAGATGTAGCATGATACCTAAAACTGACTGTTCATATGAATTGAATAGAGTATAAATATACTCTATTCATCTGTTTTCCAGTTACATTGCTAGTACCAAGAACACATAAATTATATATTCAGCAAACTGAATATCGATAGAAAAGTGTCAGGGATATTCTTCACAAATGAATGGAGCGCAGTGGTGATAGGACTGGGGATTATATAGACAAATATTAGAGTGTTCAGAGTTTCTCTTGGGTCATTAAAACACCCACAGGGAGAAGAGATAAGAGGAAGATAACCCAAAGCACACAAGATAATGGATAAATAATAAAAATATCTCTTTTGAAGTTTCTAACTTGTATACAGATACATAAAGTGCAATTAAAATGTGGGCTAATAACTTTGTGATTCGTTAACTTAGGAAAGTGATTCTGAAATAATTTTTCTTGATACATTGTACTTTATGTTAGTGCAAATTTCTTTGGTCTATACCAGGCATGTCCAAACTTTTTTCGAAGAGTGCCAAATTTGATGAAGTGAACATGTGCGAGGGCCGACCATTTTGCTTGACATTCTTTAGACCATTAAAATGAATGCAAATAAACTTTTTTTTACAAAGTTTATTGAAAACGGCATACTTTTTATACTTAAAAAAATCCCGGGGCACACCACCAACCAAAATGGCACAAAATGACACTAAAACAGTACATATTATACATATAGTTAATAATATAGATTCTAAATGTATTTATACTCACTCAGTGTGAAACCTGGGCCTGTTTCGATAAACACAAAAGGGATATCCCTGTTTCTCTCCCCCATCCCCATGTTTTTCTCCCCCCTGCTTCTCTCCCGTTTCTCCCCATCCCCAGGTTTCTCTCCCCCCTGCTTCTCTCCCATGTTTCTCCCCCATCCCCATGTTTCTCTCCCCTCTGCTTCTCCCTCATCCCCATGTTTCTCTCCCCCGTTTCTCCCCCATCCCCATGTTTCTCTCCCCCCTGCTTCTCCCCCATCCCCATGTTTCTCTCCCCCGTTTCTCCCCCATCCCCATGTTTCTCTCCCCCCTGCTTATCCCCCATCCCCATGTTTCTCTCCCCCCTGCTTATCCCCCATCCCCATGTTTCTCTCCCCCCTGCTTCTCCCCCATCCCCATGTTTCTCTCCCCCCTGCTTATCTCCTGTTTCTCCCCCATCCCTGCTCACCTTCCTTGAGATGCTCGCCGCGGGCACCGTCCCCCTCACCCACTGGCCCGGACGTGCTCCTCCAATCAGGGGAGACCGGGAGCGTGGTGGGCCCACCACGCTCCTGGTCTCCCCTGATTAGAGGAGCACGTCCGGGCCAGTAGGTGAGGGGGACGGCGCCCGCGGCACACTGGTTGAAAAACACTGCTGTAGTGCACTTTTCTGTGCACTAGAGTGGCGTGGCGCAAGGTATCTGTTGCTGCCGGATACCTGGGGGGGGGGCGTAAAAGTTCGGAACGCGGGCCGCAAATGGCCCGTGGGCCGGACTTTGGACATGCCAGGTCTATACCATCCATGATTGTTAGACACCTAACCGATTCTAATTTGCTAATAGCTTGCTACTGTGCACAGAGCGCTGAGGATGAAGGTAAGTCTCTTATCTTCATCCTTAACACTTTTTCCATTGAGTTTGCAGTTTAAGGCCATGTTCACACAATGTATATTTTGCATAAATCACGTCTGTTGTTGCGATTTGCACAATGGCCGTGATTTTTGCAAAACATATATTGTATTGGAATGGATGGAATCCAGGCCGCAGCGTATACACACAGTATATGATTCGGTCCAGGATTCCATCTGGCCGCACGAAAAACTGATATGTCAGTTTTGTGTTGACGATATTCATTGAATAGCGGCCGCACAGAACATGTCAGTTCACACAACAGTGTGTGTGGCTCTGGCCGCACACTCCATTGTGTGCGGCGGTGAATTCGGGTGCGCCCGCATCCAAAGTCAGCAGAAATTAAGATAATTTGGCTGATACTGCAGTACCGGCCAGGATGATCTTTAGTAACACAGGCCGTTCTGTGATGGCTGGTGTTATATGTAGTGTGAACCTGGCCTAATACTGCATCTAGTAAGGCAGTTTGGTGCATTGGGGACAGGGTTACCAACTCCAGAGCACCAATCCGGAAGAAGGAAGAGAAGAGCCTTCCCTTTATCCTCAGCATGTTAAGTTTATCTAACCTGGAGGTGACTTTTTAGAGACATTACAGGGCTGAGAAATTTTGTAGCAAATGTTCCTAAAAGTGTCTTAAATCAATTTTTAAGACACCAATTCATTTATGAAGAATATTTAACAGCACAACAGTTTTCCCAGAACAGAGGTTGGGATTATTACTGAAGCTTTTGGGACTTTTTCACTGCACCCTTCATGATCAATCAGCAGGAGCCCGGGTGTAATACACAGCTACAGCTAGGACCCTGCTGCAACTGCCAGAAACGAAGAGGAGCTCATTCCCAACAGTTTAACGCTTTACATGCAGTGGTCAACAGAGAACATGCCATGTAAAGGGAATGACAGAGGAAGGTAGCTTCCTCTATCATTGTGTGCATTATTGTGCTATCTAGGGCAGCAGGATCCCGGCTGCATAACAGGGCAGAAAGCCTGCTGCTACTAAAACGAACACAAGTTAGTCCACTTCTAGTAGTTGTCTCCTTAGGGTGGTATTACACAGGCTGATGGGGGCCCGATAATACCTGTAAACAAGTGCCGATCTGCTAGATCGGCATTCGTTTGCTGGGCCTGTTACACGGCCCGATAATCATTTAACAAGGGCTGCAAGGACATCGTTACCGATGTCCTTGCAGCCCTTGCTTAAACTATATACATTACCCATTAACGCTCCAGGGCTGCTCCTGCGGTCCACTTCTCCCCGGGTCCCGCGCGCTCTAGCTTCAGAGCGGCCTGTCAGCTGACAGGCCGCTCAGCCAATCACAGGCCGGGACCGCCGTGGCCTGTGATTGGCTGAGCGGCCTGTCAGCTGACAGGCCACTCAGAAGCTAGAGCACGTGGGACCCGGGGAGAAGCAGGCAGCGGCAGCAGCAGCCCTGGAGCGTGGAGCGATTCGGCCCATTATTGTTCCGTGTAATAGTACCCTTACTGGTGTTGAGCAAACAAGCCAAATTGTTCGGAACTGTTCTCCAAATCCGAACGCTCAGCATTTCACTCCCAGTAGCTGGAGAAGTTGGATACTGCTCTAAAGAGTCCTGGAAAACATGGATACAGACATAGGCTGCATCCATGTTTTCCTGGCAGCCCTAGGGCGACATCCAACTGGGTGTCAAATGCTGAGTGTTCAGGTTTGTGGCTCAACACTGCTCTATAAATGTCAGATGGTAAGTAGCATGTAATGGATCTGACAGGATCTGATGGAGCTTGCTGTGTCACTTTTGGTACACAGCAGTTGCCATGGCAGCTAAGAGTCTGACCAAGGCTCCAAGGACTGCCATGGCTATAATATGGTGCTCAGTGCTATTAGCGTAGAGTACAATGGAAAGCGAAGCAGGACTACTGATAATCCCTGCTCCACTAGCTAGGGATACTTTATTTGTTCATGACTTACTGTTTGTGGATCCCTGGCTTACTGTTTGTGGATCCCTGGCTTACTGTTTGTAGAATCCCTGGAAGGAGCATGCTGCTTCTGTCACAGTTCATCTATGCCATGCAAGAAAGTAAGCCAGATCTGTTGTATACAGGACTGACTTGCTGTTTCTGCTTAGTGCCACAGAGGTTTTTTTCAACAAAAGCAGAAGGTGTGTCAGATTGTGTTGCACAATCCCCATTCACAATTTGGCACATTTTTTGCCCTTACCCATAAAGCCTAGTAGCAGAGCTGGACCAAGGCTAGATAAATAAACTATTTGTTTTGTTTACCTCTTTACTAATAAAACTTTATTTATATTCCACCCTTTTATATGGACAAGGGTGGGGTGTGTTTTTATAAAAAAAAAAATGTCTTTCCTAGTGTTTTTTTTTCCACATTACTAGCTTAGAAGTGCAGCTGTTTTACAGATGGCTTTCCATTACAAAGCTAACCTTCTTATTGTTAGTCTGTGCCCACCACTACTATGGGTACTGAGAAGAGTCAGGATTAAAATATCTAAAATGATGCTCCCGGTCTAGGGTGGTAGCAGCTTGGTGTTAGTAGGGTGTAAAGGGCGGAAATTCCTACCATCACAACGGTTTACCAAACGGGCAGTAGTTATGCATGAGAAAAAAACTGTTTGGAGACCCTAATAAATCTCTGACCCTCATATGCAGGTTCCGGTGAAAACGATACCATGGCTCCATCCTCACAGAATGGTCTCGACAAGCCCTTAGGGACCAATTGTGGCTAAAATGTCCCAGAATGCTCTTAAAAAATTTGATGACCTCAAAAAAGTTTGTAGCACATGTGGACATGACCTTCAATGATATCCTACCCATACTTCAAAGAAATTTTAGAATTAGAGAAAGTTTAGCAAGTAATGTTGCAGTTCTATGGGAGATTATGTGGATGCCAAGGTAACAATGACACAAAAGTATAAGGCGTCTTACTTTGGTTTCCAGATATAAGAGCTTTAAAGTTTCAAGAATAATCAATAGTCTGTTTTGTGTGTGTTCTAAAGTAAAAGTTATTAGTAATAATAGAAAACAAAGACAAAGCATCACATGTAACAAATGGACATAATTATTACAAACTTTAAATGGCAACATTAGAAATAGTTTTTGGAACCTCAGTCATAAGACCCCGTAGGGATTGTAGGCTATAGCTTAGGGAAGCATATCTATGAAAGCCATGACAGGAAGTGTCTTTATCATGCCTGATAAAACATCAGTGCCGCCCTCTTGGGTGAAGTTACGACCTCTGCACCAGAGATTACATTTTTAGCCTTAAACCCCGTATGTTCTGGGGCAGGTCAGAGAGGAGTCACTCCACAACCACGCTCTGAACCTCGTGGCTCCCGACTGCTATCAGCTAAAAGCCATCGGAGACCGATTGCCGTGCCAAACTAATTAACTATTTAGATGCAGCAGCATTTAAATGGCTATATAACACCTCTCCTGGTGGTCTAGTGGCCGGATGGACCCCCCACCTCCGCGCGAAGCAATCGTGAAAGGGTGATCTGAACAGTAGATTCATGGATCAATGTAGTATATACATACTACATTGATCCCTCTGAGCAATCAGTATATTGCTCATAGGTGCCCCTAGTGGGGCTAAAAGTTAATGTGGTAAAAAAAGAAGTCTTTTTAATAATAAGCCCCCTTTCCAAATTAAAAGTTTAAATCCTCTCCCCTTTTTCTATTTTGTAAAAATAAATAAAAAATAATATTATTTGGTATCACTGAGTGCGGAATCACCCGAACTATTAAATTATGGTATTCCTGATCTTGCATGGTGAACTGCCAAAGTGCATAATTGCAGATTTTTCACATCAGATCTGTAAAAAGTACATAAAAAGTAGATCTGGAAAAAGTAGAAAGTACAGATCATGGAACAAAAATTACACCTCAAATAGCCCCATACATCAAAAAATAGAAGCGTTATAAGTATGGTCATAGAGCAATTCTAAACACATTTAGTTTTTAATTTTTTAAAAGCAGTCAGATAAAATAATAGGTTTATAAGTTACCTATCACTGTAATCATACTGAATTAGGGAACATAGATAACAGTCAGTTTCACCATAGGGTGACCAGCGTAAACACTAAACCCACCAAAATCAAACAATTTGCTTCCTCTTCATCAATTTCACCACACAATTTTTTTCAGGTTTCGCAGCATATTTTGTGAAAAAAATAAGACTGTCATTGCAAAGTACAAGTGGTGTCACAAAAAATAAGGGCTTATGTGAGTTTGTAGGTGATAAAAAGTGCAAGCGATTTGGCCTTTTAACCCCTTAACGACATCGGGCGTAAACTTACGCCCTCGCGCCCTGGTACTTAGCGCATCAGGGCGTAAATTTACGCCCGATGTTTCCCCGATCGCTGCGTGTTCGCACACAGCGATCGGGGCAGATGGCCTGCTATAAATCATAGCAGGCCATCATAGCTTCTCGGCACGGGGGGTGATTAACAATCAATTCAGATCAGCCAATAGCGGCGATCGGAACCTTTCCGGGTCATCGGTGACCCGATGACCCGGAAAAAAAGGCGGTCGGTGCTGTCCGAGGACGGCACCGACCGCCATTACTGTAAAAAGTAATGGCGATCGGGCCAGTGGCACGGCGATCAGAGTCCAGCAAAATAATAAATACCTGCCCTGGACCCCTCAGCTAGGTAGCTGAGGGGTCCAGAGCAAGTATTTGTACATTACTCACCTGTCCCGGGGTCCTGATCTGCGTCTTCCGGGTTCGCGGCATCCTCCATCTTTCCGGCGCGTCTTCGGGTCTTTCCGGCGGTCCCCATCGGCTTCTTTCGGCTATTTTCGGCTCCAGCCTCGTGATTTTCCGGATTTTGCGCTCTGCTGCCCTCTAGCGGCTGATATTTGTAATACACTTATCAGCAGCTACTGGGATGTTCAGAATGTAGAAATTTTTTATTTTTTTTTTCAAAATTTTTTTTTTCTATTTTCCGCACCCTATCGCCGCTGAATGTTGATCAGCATTGCACGAAAGTGCGCTGCTTATCAGCAACTCCTCCTTTTTGGCGTAGGGTGTTTTTTTTCTATATTCTACTGCCACGGTCTGCTGATAAGTGCCGCACATAAGTGCGGCATTTATCAGCAACGCCTTTGTTGGCGTAGGGTTTTTTTTTATACTTACTGTAAAAAAACACGTAAAAAACACTACATTACACCACACTACATTGAATAAAGTTTGACACTACACCACTACATACCCCATATACCAATCCCCGTATAAAGATGGCCCCCAGGGTGTTTTCGGCGTCAGAGGGATACGTTATTATTGCCTCCGACACCGAAACAGCCAGTGAGGATGAATGGGGGGGATCCTTCTTTCCTCCATTCATCCTCATCATCCTCATCATCCAGTGACATGTCTGGGGGGTAGCGTAGCGTACGCTGCCCCCCGGACACGTCTTTTCCGCCAGTACCGTCCCAATAAGAGATGACGGTATGGCGTGAAATTCTACAAACTCTGTGAGAGTACCTCAGGGTACACTTACAGATTTAGGGTACGTGCACACTGCGGAATGGCGAATGGCACCCGCCAGCGGACTGATGCGGGCGCATCTGGATATGAAGGACCCCGTATCGCACCAGGGCAACATTTTCCAGGTGACGTCCCCCACACTGGAGAAAGGGAGACCCCAGAAGAAGTGCAGAGTGTGGCGTAACAGGGGGATCAGGAAGGACACCATTTACCAGTGTGACACCTGTCCTGATCACCCCGGCCTCTGCATACTGGATCGCTCCAAGGCGTACCACACGTCATTGGAGTTCTACATTATCTAAATTCTGTCCCTTATTCCTATTTCAGGGGTCACGTTGATCCAGGGATTATTCTGATTGCCATTATGGAGTCGGGAAGGAATTTTTCCCCTGTGATGAGGCTACTGTCGTCTGCCTCATGAGGAGTTTTTGCCTTCCTCTGGATCAACACAGGTTGAATTTGATGGACACCTGTCATTTTCAACCTTATAAACCAATAATTGGCCTAATACCCCCAAATAAATTAGAATTGTCCCTTTTCCCCAGCTAAGTAGGTATGGCCGCCATTCCCATTAGAGGAGGCCATGATGCAATTACAAAGTCTCTGTGCTGCCAGGACAGTAGAAACCCCCCACAAGTGACCCCATTCTGGAAACTACACCCGATAAGGAATCGAACAAGGGGGGCAGCGGGGATATGGCCCCCTGGTGACAGCCACATTTGGGACGTGAAAATGAAAAAAAATGGTATTTTTTATTTTCTCGGCACATGTTCTACGTAAGTGCCTGTCACCAGTGGGGTCCATATCCTCACTGCACCCCTTGTTAGATTCCTTATGGGTGTAGTTTCCAGAATGGGGTCACTTGTGGGGGGTTTCTACTGTCCTGGCAGCACAGGAGCTTTGTAAATGCGACATGGCCTCCATCCTCCATTCCAGCCTCTAAATGGCGCTCTGTCCCTTTGGTGGCGTGCCCTGTGCCCATATGGCAAATTATGCCCACATGTGGGGTATTTTAGTACTCAGGGGAAACTACCCTACACGTTTTGTGTTCATTTTCTTTTTTAACCCCTTGTGGAAATGGAAAAAATCAAGGCTAGACCAACATTTAGTGTAATTTTTGTAAAATTTTTACTCTAAATCATTATTCTTGTCATGATTTTTTCATTTTCACAAGGGGCTAAAAGATAAAAAAAAACACTAAATGTGTAGCGCAATTTCCCCTGAGTACACAAATACCCCACATGTGGACATAAAGCGCCGTGCGGGTGCAGGGTAAGCCTCCGAAGGGAAGGAGCGCCATTTGGTTTTTGAAGGCTGGATTTGGATGGAATGGATTTCGAGGGGCCATGTTGCATTCAAAAGGCCTCTGTGTTGCCAAGACAGTTGAAACCCCCCACAAGTGACCCCATTATGGAAACTACACCCCTCAAGAAATGTAACAAGGGGTGTAGTGAGCATATGGACACCACTGGTGACGGGCACAAATGTGGAACAATGTGGCGTGAAAATGAAATATTACATTTTTTACACTATAATGTTGGTTTAGCCTTGAATTTATCATTTTCACAAGGGGTTAAAAGAGGGGAAAAAAAACAAAATGTGTAGAGCAATTTCCCCCGAGTCCGAAAATACCCCACATGTGGACATAAAGCGCCATGTGGGCGCAGGGCAAGCCTCCGAAGGGAAGGAGCGCCATTTGGAATTTGGCGGTTGGATTTGGCTAGAATGGATGATGAACGCCATGTCGCATTTACAGAGCCCTCGTGCTGCCAAAACACTGGAAACCCCCCCCAAGTGACCCCATTCTGGAAACTGCACCCCTCAGGGAATCTAACAAGGGGTCACCGAGGATATGGACCCCTTAAAGACGGGCACATTTGTGCCATGAAAGTGAAAAAATGAAATTTTTTACTTTTACGTCACATTGTTCCACATTTGTGCCCGTCACCAGTGGCGTCCATATGCTCACTGCCCCCCTTGTTAGATTCCTTGAGGGGTGTAGTTTCCAGAATGGGGTCACTTGTGGGGGGTTTCCAGTGTCTTGGCAGCACGAGGGCTCTGTAAATGCGACATGGCCCTTGAAATCCATTCCAGTGAAATCCAGCTTCCAAAAGCCAATTGGCGCTCCTTCCCTTCGGAGGCTTGTCCTGCGCCCCCTTGGCACTTTATCGCCACATGTGGGGTATTTACGTACTCAGGAGAAACAGCGCTACACATTTTGTGTCTTTTTTTTCCTCTTATCCCTTTAAGAAAATGAAAAATTGAAGGCTAGAACAACGTTTTAGTGTAAAAAATAAATTTTTCTTTTTTCACGCCATATTGTTCGGAAAAATCTGTGAAGCACCTGTGGGGTTTAAATGCTCACCGCACCCCTTGTTACATTCCTTGAGGGGTGTAGTTTTCTAAATGGTGTCCCTTTAGGGGTGTTTTTTAGGTTTTGGCACCCCAGAGCCTCTGCCAACCTGAAGTGGTACAGTCAGAAATGACCAAATATAACGGAGGCGTTGAAATTCACTAGCTGCTCCTTTGTATCTGAGGCTTGTGGTTGCGTCAAATAGCGCAATAGGGCCACATATGGGGTATTTCTATAAACTGCAGAAAAGGGGCAATAATTATTGGGGTGCATTTCTCTGGTAATAGGTTTATAATTATGAAAAATATTGGATTACAATAAAATCTCTGCACAGAAAATTAAAATGTTCAAATTTCTTACACACTTTTATTTCTGTGACTCCCCTAAAGGGTTAAAACACTTTCTGGATATGCTTTTGCAGAGTGTGGGGGGTGCAGTTTCTGAAATGGGGTGCTTTGTGGGGCTTTCTAACATACAGTCAAATACACTTTAAACCTGAACAGGTCCCTAAAAATATCTGATTTAGAAATTTTACTGAAAATTTGGAAATTTGCTGCTAATGTTTTAAGCTTCCTATTGTCTAAAAAAAATGAAAGATCGTTTAATAAATGCCGCCAACATAAAGTAGACATGTTGCTAATTCTATTTAATATATAATTTATGTGGTATAACCACTTTCTGTATACGCAAAAAAGTTTCAAAGTTGGAAAAATGCAGTTTTTCACATTTTTTCACATTATTTGTTTTTTTTTCATAAAGATTCGTTATGAGTATCGACTCCAATTTACCAGAAATGTAAAGTACAATATGTCACGAGAAAACAATCTCAGAATCAGCCGGATAGGTTAAAGCATCCTGAAGTTATTAATGAATAAAGTGACACTGGTCATATTCATAAAATTTGTCTCTGTCATTAAGGCCATTTCAGGCTCTGTCCTTAAGGGGTTAAACACCAGGATTAAAAAAACAACAAAAATAACTGTGTCCCAAAGGGGTTAATATTCTGCTTCAAGTTTTTCTGTGTCCTTCAAAGCTTCAGTTGTCCATTCCATGTTTTTCAGTTCTCCCTGCACATTTGCTCTTGCCTTGTTACCATAGTTCTCTGCCGTACTTTAAAGGGGTAGTGCGGCGCTAAAAGATTATTCACAGAATAACACACATTACAAAGTTATACAACTTTGTAATGTATGTTATGTCTGTGAATCGCCCCCTTCCCGTGTCCCACCCCCCCCACCCGTGTACCCGGAAGTGTGTGGTGCATTATACATTACCTGATCCGTGTCGAGAGCCGTCCGCCATTTTGTGCCAAACGTCATCTTTGGACGGACGGACGAATTCCTGCCACCGCCCCCCCTCCGCCGCGTCATCAGCCGCTCAGCTGCGATTGGCTGAGCACAGTTATGCTCAGCCAATCGCGGCTGAGCACAGTTGTGACGCGGCGGAGGGGGGACGGCGGCAGGGATTCAGCGATCCGTCCGAAGATGATGTTTGGCACAAAATGGCGCATAACATACATTACAAAGTTGTGTAACTTTGTAATGTGTGTTATTCTGTGAATAATTTTTTAGCGCCGCACTACCCCTTTAATGGACAGGTCTCTCCTCTGTTCTTCAGTGTTTCTGTGCCTGGACCTATGAGCTTTGAGTCTGGGACTTTGTTTCCCTTATAGGAATCTTCCTTCCTTCTGTCCAGGGCTCTCGGTTGCTTTGTCCAGCTCGTTCTGTTCATCCAGCATTTTGTCCTGCTTTCAGTGCTTTCTGGTATCCTGACCTTTTGCCTGCTTGTGTCTAACTGTACTTACTTTGTCTGTTTTTGTACCTTGCTCGCCCTCTTTGTTGCTGACCTGGCCTGTCTGACCATTCTTTTCTGTGTCCGGTCTTTTGTTTGTATTTTTTCTGTCCGTGTTTTGTGCTGTTTGAGCACTTATTTCAGAGCAGTTGTGGATGGTTGTTGAGGACCTGCTCTGTGAGTATACTTGGACAGCGTTGTGTGTGCTAGCCTTAGGCCCCACTTTTCCTGTCTCTTTTTGTTCCCCTGGGCCCTGACACTTTCATACCTTAGCAGTTGTCTTTGACCCTTTAATATAATAAATAACAACATTATGTTTTCTGAATGTGATCTGACAGGTATATCTTAAAAGATCAGTCACAATGTTATTATTCCAGTATTTCCAATACAGCCCTGATAAAACTTAAAAAACTAAATTCTTCATGCGGCAGAACCCTAAAGTCATAGTTTCAATGATCTTTACTATTAGTAATGCAGTCAACTCACTGTGTTAGTATAGGTGTCCGTGTACACTGAAATGCATAGGATAACTTCTGGCTTGCACTAGGATCCATACCTAAGGAGCGTGACGTCACTCAGGATCCCACTTTTTTGCTACGGAAAACTGGACTGTGTGAACTTATGTGCAGTGCTACCGGCCGGAGCATCTGCCGAGTTCAGAAGATTTCTTCCCATTGATTAACTTCTCTACACTGCATAAAAGCTGGATGTGGACTTCGGCTGAACTCCATTGATATCGGCATCTGGGCAAGTGATATATTTACCTTTCCAGCTGGATTTCCATACAGGTATTTGTCACCTATATAATCCTCCTTATTCTGACTGACCCACTAATTATCTGCGCTGGGTGTATCTATATGTTTAGTTTATGATCTTTACTATTAGTTGGGATTCCCACAAATTTAATTCTTCTCCTAATAGCGGCTTTTACATCTTTATTCTTCAGGCTGTAGATCAGGGGGTTCAGTATAGGGACGGCAGCTGTGTTACACAAAAATAAATATTTATTGGAGCTTAAATTGATGGATGAAAATGGTCTCAAATACTGGAAGACAAGAGAAGCGTAGAGACAGAGGACAACTATAAGGTGAGAGGAACACGTGTAGAAGGCTTTACGTCTGCCACTGCTAGAACGTATGGACAAGATGGTGGAGATGATGAAAACGTAGGAGATGAATGTAAGGGCAAAGGGGGTAAAAGAACAAATAAGCACCCCCACAGTGAGGGTATAGAACTGAAGAAAAGATGTGTCACTGCAGGATAGCTTCAAGACTGGCACCACGTCGCAGAAGAAATGGTCCACCACATTGGATTTAAAACAAGTTAATTTGAATAACTCTATAAAACCTGGTAAGATCTCAAGAAAACCACAACCCCAACATAGAAAAGCCAAAAAGATACAAAGTTTAGAGTCCATGACCACATGATAACGTAAAGGGTTACAGATAGCGACATAGCGATCATAACCCATAGCTGCCAATACTAATAATTCATTACAAGTCAACGACAAAAAGACAAACATTTGCACAAAACATTCAACAACTGAGACAGTGTTATCTCCCGATATGAAGGAAATAAGGATTTTATGAAGAGAGATTGTAGAACAACTAACGTCCAAGAGAGACAAGTTGGCCAAGAAAAAGTACATGGGAGTATGGAGATGGTGATCTAGACAAACAAGGAGGAAGATGGTGATGTTACCTCCAAGAGTGAGGAGATAAATGAGCAGAACCAGGAGGAAGACAACACATTGTAATAAAGGCTTCTCTGAGATCCCGAGAATGATGAAATAGGTCGTTGTGGTCACATTACCATGATCCATTTAAATTGAAAAATGGAAGAAAAAAAAAAATAGAATTTCAAGATAACAATAATCTCAATAATTTTTCAATCAAATATAAAAAAATAATGTTTCATATCATTTTTGCAGAACTATTTCAGTATTTATCTGTTATAATATGAAGCATAAGTATAAAAAGGATTTTCAATAGTATTTGTTATCTTACAAATGTACAAGAAGTTACAATAGAAGCCCATACTGTGTACCTACTATGATGTATCATAGAACATTACCTCGATGCTTTCACGCACCAAGCCTGACTGATAGCTCTGCTACATCTGTAGGTAAGGAATACTGTCAGCTGTGGCAAATACAGATGTAGCAGAGTTAACAGTCAGAGCTTTAGCATGATAATTAGTTCACACGACACTGACTGTTAACTCTACTATATCTATAGTTACATATACTCTATGCATTTGTTCCAGTACAGGCTCGGCTCCAAGAACATAAAACATAACCTTTGCACAAATTAAAACATAAAATTTCTAAATGATATATCCAGCAAATTACAGCTGCACAAGGGAGAGATTGAAAGAAAAGTGTCAGGGATATTCTCCATGAATAACGGAGCGCGGTGGTGATAGGTGTGGGGATTATATAGACAAACAATTGTGTATTCAGAGTTTCCCTTGGGTCATTAAAAAAACCCACAGGGAGAAGAGATGAGACAAAGAGAAAATAATAGCAAACATTTACTCCTAGTAACAAGGGTATAATGATAATGAGTTAGAGATGAGCGAGTAGTGAAATATTCGACTTTTGAGAATTCGAATCGAATAGGCACCGAGATTCGACTATTTGAACGAATATTCGATCCCATTATAATCTATGGGAGAAAAATTGGAAATCAAAATTCGACCACTTGGAGGTCACCAAGTCCCCCATGAAACCTCCCTAATTGATTCGAACACCTCTGGAATGACACTGGGACATTAGGGGGAGCATTCCTGGGTGCACCCAACACCCCAAAATAGCAGTATAATGCCACTCTCCGCAGTTTCGAATATTTGCGAACGCTTTACGAAAGTTTATGGCAATGTTCACACATTTCGTTCGTATTTCTTGCTCAGCGTTACATACATGATTCCAATGTGCGTCTTTAGAGCATCATGTTATTCGCACATATCACGCATCATGCTTTACGAACGTTACTGGAACAGTATGTATGACGTGCCTTTTTCTAGGCTACTAGAACATAATGTATCACGTGCCTTTTACTGGGCTACTGGAACGTTATATATCAGGTGTCCTTATTAACGTGCCCTTAGTGGGCTAAACCAGGGACACTATAAGTCACTTGTACACACTGGGTACCGGAATGAATACACTTGCTGCTGCTGCTGTTGTTATCATCTATGTCTTAGCACTGAGAAATGCTTTGGATTCAGAGATGACTTTTTCACTGGATCTTAGCCCTGAAAAGGACTTTTGGGTTCTGTAGTAAGCCTGCCCAGTGTCGGACTGGGCCATCGGAGGACCGGAGGATCATAAGTGTAGGGTATTCTGAGAGTTATAGTTCTACTGAAAACATGTCATTCACAAGGGAGTTGTCACAGATTCAGATGAATCCAGGATAGGGCCGGGTCAGTATGTTGCTTTTTAACGATTCTTCTTTGGTGAGCCCCAAGGATCATTTCCTCTGGTGGGCCCCAGGTACCCCAGTCCGACACTGAGCCTGCCTAACCAAAAAGCTACTAAAACCTATCTCTCCCTGCTGCAAGATCTTTCCCTGGCTAGGTTGAAAGCGCATCTGCGGTCGAGAGGCAAGAGCCAAGTATTTAAGATTCAAGGTCATGTGGTTCAGCCATCCAATGAGGGTTGACGCCGTTTTCGCGCTACGTGGATACTCCCAGGGTCCCTTACGGCCTTCCTGCATGGTGATTGAACTAAAAAAAAGCGCCAACTGCGATGGGAGGGCTTTCAAATGTTTCCCGCGTATTCCCCACACAACTCGATTTAATTAGAATCTTTCGAATACCGCAATATTCGATCGAATATCATCTTGATCGAATCGTATTCGCTCATCTCTAATAATAGTTTAATATATAGAGATATATAAAGTGCAATTAGAAATGAACCTCTTAAGAACACTGCTGATTTAACCTTAAAGGGGAACTATTAGCAGGTTAGATCACCATTAGGACCATTAGGAGTACTACCACATCATCTGGCCTGCCTCTTCTAATGATAATCAATGGAGGGGTCAGGCCGGATGGTGCGGCAGTGCTCCTAAGGGTGCTCCGGGAAGGAGTTTACCCCGAATAACATTGAGGCACCCCTTGCGCTACAGTTTCCCTTTAAAGTGAACCTGTATCCAGACGCCACTTCCCTGCCCCCCAAACTATTGGTACCATTGGATAGACAACTTTTATCTATGACCTGTCCTGGGATTCAATTGGCTGCTGATGGCATTATTCTAAGTCTTCCGCCGTGGAATTCCGCCTTATTTACTCAGTGTGAACATACCCTAAGGCTGTGACAGGGACATAGCCTAAAACATTATATAGCCTTTCAGCATTGCCAGGGGTGGACTGGCCAAAGCCAGTCCCCCAGTTAATGTTTTAAACCCCTGGTAGCAGCACCCATTGATTCTGATTAAGTGCCAACGCCCCCTGATTCTCCTAAGCTTTTTACTATAAGCACATATTAGGAGAATGAATACCAACATTGGGGAATCCCTTACAGGGGAAGGGGTTTACTGGATGGGGTATTACCAGCAGGGGTTAGCTACAGGAATGGGGATTATCTACAGGAGGATTGATTTGAGAGATGAGATTACATACAGGGGAGGAGGCTTACTACAGGTGGGATTACCTTTAGAGAGATTGCCTACAGGAGAAGGGAACTTACCTACAGAGGATTACCTGCAGATAAATAATCACCTACAAGGGAGAGGGATTACCTACAGAGAGATTACCTAAATGGGGCATACAACTAACTAGCTAACAACTGTAGTGGTGGGGCTACCTACATCTATGCACAGACGTGACCTAACTACTATATGGGTCACAGAGAGACATAACTACTATATAGATGGAGAGAGGGGGCCCAATTACTGTACGGAGGCACAGAGGGGGGCCTATACTATATGGAAGAACTAAGGATGCCTAATACTATTTGGGGGCACAAAGAACAGAGGGACCTAACTACTATAGGAAAACTCAAAGAGGTAGAACCACTATATGTATGCAGATAGGGGGCCTAAGTATGGAGTATACAATAAGGAGGAACTAAGTATGCCTAATACTATATGGGAGCACAGAGAACAAAGGGACCTAACTACTATATGATGACACACTATGTGGTCATGCAGAAGTGACCTAACTGCTATATGGAGGCAGAGAGGGGGCCTATATATAAGGAGGAATATTATATACTATAGTGTACATCCATATAGTGGTTATACCTCTATGTGTCTTCCTAAGTATTTAGGTACCTCTGTTCTCTATGCCCCTATATTGTATTAGGCATCCTTAGTTCCTCCATAAAGTATACTCAAACTTCAGAGAGAATTCAGAACACATAAAGACCTCAAGCATCTGAAAACAACATAATAGGGTTAGATACGACACTGAACAATCTCGATATGGATTCCGAGAAACAAATTATATCAAGCCTTACAGCAAATTTAGGACTGGATTTTAAAGTGTACCTTAGACTTTGGTCACTTAGTCATCCAATCCATTACCCATGCCCTTCTTCGATGGTTGGACATCTTGTAAGGTTAAGACTTTCTAAATACTTATTCTATTTTTATTTGTACATTAGAAACATTACATATTCTAGATGGAAACTTCCTTATTTTCTATTATTTTCTTTAGCTATGAAGAGAGGAGCTCAGCTCAGTACAAAGAATACATTGTTCTTGTCTTTCAAATGAATACATGAGTGTTATAACATAACTTTAAAATAAATATGATCACATTCATCACCTTTCCAAATTATATCCACAAATTATACATATTGTTGAAGAACCATTTCACAACGACTTTACATAAATTATTTAGATTTTCTGCAACTTGGCTACTGTTTGTCTCATGTCACTCAGCAATATGTACCTGTACAATGTATCTGACAAATTGTCAAATTGCATAAAGTTCCTCTTAGTTACTCTAAGGGCCCTATTCCACTGGACGATTATCGTTCGCATAATCGTTAACGATTAACGATCTCAAACGACCGCTATTGCGAAAGACCTGAAAACATTCACTCATTTCCATGGAATGATAATTGTTATTTATGATCATATTTGCGATCGTTTTTTCTTCGCTATTACTTCGCTATTGCGTTTGTATCTACTGCGAACGACGTCTTATTCAATGCGAACGATTTGCGAACGAGCAACGATAAAAATAGGTCCAGGTCTTATAAAACGATTACTCGTTCGGTCGTTAATCGTTAACTGCATTTCAACCGAACGATTATAGTTTAGATTCAAACGTTTTAACGATAATCTGAACGATAATCGTCCGGTGGAATAGGGCCCAAAGTCTATAAGAAGAAATAAGAAATATCTTTATTGGTGGACACATTTTTTTTACTGGAAAAGTTGTTGGACCATTATTCTGCACCGCATAAAGCCATCAATAAGGTGGTTGAGCCTGTCCTCCTTCTTTACCTGAGTATGTAGACTCAAAGCGTAGTTTCGTATGTAGACTCAAAGCGTAGGTTAGTATAACAGTGACAATACCAAAAATTGGAAAATCTCAAGTCCAAAATCAAATCCAGTGTACAAAGCAACCCCATATAAAACCAGGCCTCTAGCCCCAATATAATGCATGCTACACATGAAAAACAGATCTAATTCAGTATATAGGATAGTGACCAAATCGTAATCGCCACTATATACCCGTAAATCTGAAACAAAATCCAAAATAGATAGATACAAATACAATCTTCAGCCAGTCAAACTTTGTTGGATTAGCGGTGTAAAATCTTAAATACATTCCAATCACCTTTATACGGGTATAAACCCACACACCGTATATGCAGCGTATTTACTGCTGCGATACGCAGCAAACTCGCAGCAAACTCGCAGCAGATTAGATCTAAATAACTGAACACAGCATCAAATCTGTACCAACAAATCTGCTGCGTATTTGTTGCGTATCTGCTGCATATACGGTGTGTGGGTTTATACCCTTAAAGTACCCCTTCATCTCCCCTTGTGTGGCACCCTTTGTCCCCTCTTAAAGTGGCACCAATTTACTGTAAGTGCCAATTTAATTTTCATTTTTATTTATTTAATTTTAAAGTTAATTTTGATTCAAAAAAATCGTGCTAGGCTTGTCATAAGCTCTCTGGCTGATGGTCCACCATAGGTGCTTACGGCAAAGACATGACAGGAGATAGGGCTGAGGAAAATCCCCCCTTTTTGAGGAATGGGAGGACAGTCAGCATTTGGAAGGCAGTGGTTAAACTCCAGGGGTTGCTAGGCCCCAAAGCAGTCATGAGAGCCAAGCAGGGGCACCTTCTTACAAAGTAACAGGATCGAAAGGCATCCCACCATAAAAAGACAGTCTTGGAGAGGAAACCTACATCTCTGACTACGATGATGTGGCAGAACCCACATGGAATCTGGGAGCACAGGCATCGTCATCTTCATCAGGGGAAGGAGATGTGTTTATTCCACTAAGCCAGCATCAGGTCCCAAGCATAATGTTGTGGTTGCAGAGGGAAAAGGGTACAACAAGGGGTACACCATCAGTTATTTGGCAGACTAGTGTGCAGGAAGGCCCAGGGTACACTATAAGCTAGTTGGCACATTAGCATTCAGGTAGGCCCAAGGTACACCAAGGGGTACACCATTAGCTAGTTAGCAGACTAGCATTCAGGAAGACCCAGGCACTCGATGGGTACCCCAAGGCAGCAATGGCACTCAACAGCTGTGGAGCAGTGCACTTGTTACAAAGATCTACCCACTGCAATCAGAGGTGTGGCAGTTTTTCTGTCTCAGTCAGCATTCAGTATCTGGGATCATTAATGGAAATCAAATTTATTAACCACTGGTGTCCTGGATTTGGAGTCACACACAAAATTAAAGTGAAAAATACACTACAGGCTTATCTATCTTTGATGCAATGTCCTTAACTCAACTTTGATGTGATGTCCTGTAAGTCAAAAGGAGGCTCAGTATTGTGTGTGGCCTCCACGTGCCTGGATGACCTCCCTACAACACGTAGGCATGTTCCTGATGAGGTGGTGGATGGTCTCCTGAGGGATCTCCTCCTAGACCTAAAGAAACTCCTGGACAGTCTGTGGTACAACGAGATGTTGGTGGATGGAGGAGATGATGTCACAGATGTGCTCAATCTGAGAAATGGGCAGACCAATCCATAGCTTTAACCCCTTAAGGACCGGGCCTGAAATGGCCTTAAGGACCGGAGTAAATTTTATGAATATGACCAGAGTCACTTTATTCATTAATAACTTTGGGATGCTTTTACCTATCCGGCTGATTCTGAGATTGTTTTCTCGTGACATATTGTACTTCACATTTCTAGTAAATTGGAGTCGATACTTATAACAAATCTTTATGAAAAAAAACAAAATAGCGTGAAAAATTGTGAAAAAATGCATTTTTCCAACTTTAAAACTTTTCTGCTTATACAGAAAATGGTTATATCACATAAATTATATATTAAATAGCATTAGCAACATGTCTATTTTATGTTGGCGGCATTTATTAAACTATCTTTCATTTTTTTTAAACAATAGAAAGCGTAAAACATTAGCAGCAAATTTCCAAATTTTCGGTAAAATTTCAAAATCAGATATTTTTAGGGACCTGTTCAGGTGGGCCCCTAATTAAAGTGTATTTGAGGGGACTGTGTGTTAGAAAGCCCCACAAAGCACCCCATTTCAGAAACTGCACCCCCTAAACTCTGCAAAAGCACATCCAGAAAGTTTTTTAACCCTTTAGGGGAGTCACAAAAATAAAAGCTAAGTGTGTAAGAAATTTGAAAATTTTTATTTTCTGTGCAGAGATTTTATTGTAATCCAATATTTTTCATAATTATGACCCTATTACCAGAGAAATGCACCCCAATAATTATTGCCCCGTTTCTGCAGTTTATAGAAATACCCCATATGTGGCCCTATTGCGCTATTTGACGCAACCACAAGCCTCAGATACAAAGGAGCGCCTAGTGAATTTCAATGGCTCCATTATATTTGGTCATTTCTGACTGTACCACTTCAGGTTGGCAGAGGCTCTGGGGTGCCAAAACATAAGAAACACCCCTAAAGGGACACCATTTAGAAAACTAAACCCCTCAAGGAATGTAACAAGGGGTGCGGTGAGCATTTGGACCCCACAGGTGCTTCACAGATTTTCCGAACAATGTGGCGTGAAAAAAGACAAAAGTATTTTTTACACTAAAACGTTGTTCTAGCCTTCAATTTTTCATTTTCACAAAGGGATAAAAGGAAAAAAAGACACAAAAAGTGTAGCGCAGTTTCTCCCAAATACAGAAATACCCCACATGTGGACATAAAGTGCCAAGCGGGCGCAGGACGAGCCTCCAAAGGGAAGGAGCGTTTGGAAGCTGGATTTCACTGGAATGGATTTCAAGGGCCACATCGCATTTACAGAGCCCTCGTGCTGCCAAAACACTGGAAACCCCCCACAAGTGACCCCATTCTGGAAACTACACCCCTCAAGGAATCTAACAAGGGGGGCAGTGAGCATATGGACCCCACTGGTGACGGGCACAAATGTGGAACAATGTGACGTGAAAGTGAAAAATTTCATTTTTTCACTTTCACGGCACAAATGTGCCCATCATCAAGGGGTCCATTTGCTCACTACACCCCTTGTTAGATTCCTTGAGGGGTGTAGTTTCCATAATGGGGTCACTTGTGGGGGGTTTCCACTGTCTTGGCAGCACAAGGGCTCTGTAAATGTGACATGGCGTTCATAATCCATTCTAGCCAAATCCAACCTCCAAAATCCAAATGGCGCTCCTTCCCTTCGGAGGCTTGCCCTGCGCCCACATGGCGCTTTATGTCCACATGTGGGGTATTTACGGACTCGGGGGAAATTGCTCTACACATTTTGTGTTTTTTTTCTCTTTTAACCCCTTGTGAAAATGATAAATTCAAGGCTAGACCAACATTATAGTGTAAAAAATGTAATATTTCATTTTCACACCACATTGTTCCACATTTGTGCCCGTCACCAGTGGGGTCCATATGCTCACTACACCCCTTGATACATTCCTTGAGGGGTGCAGTTTCCATAATGGGGTCACTTGTGGGGGGTTTCAACTGTCTTGGCAACACAATGGCCTTTTAAATGCAACATGGCCCCTCGAAATCCAATCCAGCCAAATCCAGCCTCAAAAAACCAAATGGCGCTCCTTCCCTTTGGAGGCTTACCCTGCACCCGCATGGCGCTTTATGTTCACATGTGGGGTATATCCGTACTCAGGAGAAATTGCGCTACACATTTAGTGTTTTTTTTACCTTTTAGCCCCTTGTGAAAATGAAAAAATCATGACAAGATTAATGATTTAGAGTAAAAATTTTAAAAAAATTACACTAAATGTTGGTCTAGCCTTGATTTTTTTCCATTTCCACAAGGGGTTAAAAAAGAAAATGAACTCAAAACGTGTAGGGTAATTTCCCCTGAGTACGAAAATACCCCACATGTGGACATAATGTGCCATATGGGCACAGGGCAAGCCACCAAAGGGACAGAGCGCCATTTAGAGGCTTGAATGGAGGATGGAGGCCACGTCGCAATTACAAAGCTCCTGTGCTGCCAGGACAGTAGAAACCCCCGACAAGTGACCCCATTCTGGAAATTAAACCCCATAAGGAATCTAACGAGGGGTGCAGTGAGCATATGGACCCCACTGGTGACGGACACATGTGTAGAACATGTGCCGTGAAAATAAAAAATACCATTTTTTTCATTTTCACGTCCCAAATGTGGCCGTCACCAGGGGGCCATATACCCGCTGCCCCCCTTGTTAGATTCCTTATGGGGTGTAGTTTCCAGAATGGGGTCACTTGTTGGGGGTTTCTACTGTCCTGGCCGCACAGAGGCTTTGTAATTGCATCATGGCATCCTGTAATGGGAATGGCGGCCATACCTACTTAGCTGGGGAAAAGGGACAATTCTAATTTATTTGGGGGTATTAGGCCAATTATTAGTTTATAAGGTTAGAAATGACAGGTGTCCATCAAACTCAACCTGTGTTGATCCAGAGGAAAGCAAAATACCCTCGTGAGGCAGACGACAGTAGCCTCATCACTGGGAAAAAATTACTTCCTGACTCCATAATGGCGATCAGAATAATCCCTGGATCAACGTGACCCCTGAAATAGGAATAAGGGACAGAATTTAGATAATGTAGAACCCCAATGACGTGTGGTGTGCCTTGAAGCGATCCAGTATGCAGAGGCCGGGGTGATCAGGACAGGTGTCACACGGGAAAATGGTGTCCTTCCTGATCCCCATGTTACGCCACACTCTGCACTTCTTCTGGGGTCTCCCTTTCTCCAGTGTGGGGGACGTCACCTGGAAAATGTTGTCCTGGTGCGATACGGGCTCCCTCATATCCAGAAGTGCTAGGTCCGCTCCATGGCTGCTAAATATTAGGGCCCTATTACTACTTCTGATATGTTCGGATCGTGCCGCAAGCTACAGTAGCTCAGGCAGCGAGAGAGCGGAAGAGGGGGTGCTGGTATAAAAGTTATCCCCGTACAGGTGGTGGTGACCTTTATCCAGCAGTGGGAAGATCAGTTCCCGGATGATCTTCCCACTTGTTCCGAGGATGGGGGGGGGGGGCATCTGGGGGCTGCATTCGGGTGTCCCTTCCTTCATACACTCTAAGGGTACGTGCACACTGCGGAATGGCGAAGGATAACCCTTCGTGCATTCCGCAGTTGGCACCCACCGGCGGACTGATGCGGGCGCGCGTCTCCGTCCATGTCATAAGCTCCATTCTATGCACGGGCGGATTCCGCTCTTTGTCCAATGTATAACATAACATGGAGTCTATGACACGGGTGGAGACGCGTGCCTGCATCAGTCCGCCGGTGGGTGCCAGCTGCGGAATGCACAAAGGTTTATCTTCGCCATTGCGCAGTGTGCACCTACCCTAAATCTGTAAGAGTACCCTGAGGTACGCTCACAGAGTTAGTAGAATTTTACGCCATACCGTGATCTCTTATTGGGATGGTACTGACGTGTCTGGGAGGCAGCATACACTACGCTATCCCCCAGACACGTCACTGGAGGATGAGGATGAATGGAGGAACGAAGGATCCCCCCATTTATCCTCACTGGCTGTTTCGGTGTCGGAGGCAATAATAACGTATCCCTCTGACGCCGAAAACACCCTGGGGGTCATCTTTATACGGGGACTAGTATATGGGGTATGTAGTGGTGTAGTGTCAAACTTTATTCAATGTAGTGTAGTGTGGTGTAATGTAGTGTTTTTTACGTGTTTTTTTACAGTAAGTATAAAAAAAAAAAAAAACTACGCCAAAAATGGTGTTGCTGATAAATGCCGCACTTATGTGCGGCACTTATCAGCAGACCGTGGCAGTAGGATAGAGAAAAAAAACACCCTACGCCAAAAAGGAGGAGTTGCTGATTAGCAGCACACTTTCGTGCGATGCTGATCAACACTCAGCGGCGATAGGGTGCAGAAAATAGAAAAAAAAAAAATTGAAAAAAAAAACAAAAGAAAAAACTTTACTACATACTGAACATCCCTGTAGCTGCTGATAAGTGTATTACACATATCAGCCGCTAGAGGGCAGCAGAGCGGAAAATCCTGAAAACCCGACGCTGGAGCCGAAAATAGCCGAACGTGACGTCACGGAAGAAGCCGAAGACCCGAACGAGACCACGAGGACGCCGCGAACCTGGAAGACGCCGATCAGGACCCCGGGACAGGTGAGTAATGTACGAATACCTGCTCTGGACCCCTCAGTTACCTAGCTGAGGGGTCCGGAGCAGGTATTTATAACTTTTGGGGACTTTGATCGCCGTGAACGGCCGGCCGGTAGTGGCCGGCCGTTCACGGCGATCGGGCCGGTGGCACCTGGCCACCATTACTTTTTACAGTAATGGCGGTCGGTGCCGTCCTCGGACAGCACCGACTGCCATATTTTCCGGGTCATCGGGTCACCGATGACCCGGAAAGGTTCCGATCGCCGCTATTGGCTGATCTGAACTGATAAGCCAATAGCGGCGATCATCGGCATGGGGGGGGTTAACAATCCCCCATGCCGACAGGGAGAGATGGCCTGCAGTGTATTTCTGCAGGCCATCTCTCCCGATTGCATGTGGCCTGTCCGCGGCGCCCTCTTAAAGGACCCGCGTACCGGTACGTCATGGGTCCTTAAGTGACAGTGATCCATGACGTACCGGTATGACATGGGTCCTTAAGAGGTTAAAGAGGATGTACCATCAGGACAGGTAGAGGCATCTCTCAATCAAAAAGACACTGCTCAGCTTCAGTGATCAAGGCTAGCAGTGAGCAGTGTAACTCCTGCATTGCCAAGAGACTGGAAGAAAAGAGGGTGTGTCAGACAAAAAGTAAAAACCAGGCCCAGTTCACGCCAGGCTCACTGCACATTCCTGACATATACGTTCCTACTGCACATACCCAGGGCAGTAGGAATGTATATATACTGATCAGCTCCTTGTGACCGGGGCTGAGGATTATGAGAGGCAGCTGCGATACCGCAGCTGCCTCTCTTTAATCCCTTAAATGCCATGATCTATAGCGATCATGGCGTTTAAGGTACACAGTGACAGGACAAGCTCCTGTCACTGAGTGATCGGGACCCCTGCAGCATGGCTTTTACCGATGGGCGGAGGTAAGTCACTTACCTCTGTCCTGTCGGATCGGCCATCTATGCATAGAGTCTGCTCTCAGGCTCTCTCGCCGATAACACTGATCTATGCTATGGCATAGCATAGGCCAGTACATGCAATCTAATGTTTGCATGTTTTACTGTAAAATAAAAAATGTAAAAAAAAAAGTGTGATAAAAAAAAGTTTTTAAAAGTATTAAAAAACCTCTTGCCCATTATAAAATTAAAAATATTTAAAAACAAATAAACATATTGTATATTGTAGCGTGCGGAATGGTCCGATCGATTAAAATATAACATTATTGTTCCCGCACGGTGAATGGCATAAACGGAAAAAAAAAATAACATCAAGGTTGCCGATTTTTATTTTTTATTATACATCAGAATTTTTTTTAATAAAAAGCGTTCAAAATTTTTCTGTTACACCAATATGATATAAATAAAAACTGGAAAAACTGGATCAAGCTTTTCCAGGCACCTGGAGTGGAGCGTCATGGAGCTGCATGAAGTTCAAAGGCAGTCGGCCGCCAAACCTAGCGAAGCGCTTTGCTAGTACTGTAATTTCACTCATCCCTACTAGTGATCTGCTTTTTGTATATGCATGATACACCCACACCTATATGTTCTTTGGCTCACTGTATTCTGACATGTTTCTGGACATGTCGACAGTTTCTTTAAAAATACCTGGAAGGTTAAGTCATAATATTCGTTCCAATATGGTCTTAGTACTGGCTTATATTACAGCCAACCTTATTCTTCTCCTTACAGCATCTCTGACATCTTTATTCTTTAGGCTGTAGATCAGGGGGTTCAGAATAGGGACGGCAGCGGCATTAAACAAAAAGAAATACTTGTTGAAACTTAAATTAACGGATGATATCGGCCTCAGATACTGGAAGACAACAGAAGCATAGAGACAGAGGACAACTGTGAGGTGAGAAGAACACGTGTAGAAGGCTTTACGTCTGCCACTGCTAGTGCGTATAGACAAGATGGTGGAGATGATGAAAACGTAAGAGATGAATGTAAGCATAAAGGGTATAAAACCAGAAATAAATGCCCCTACAATGATAATATAGTGCTGGAGAAATGATGTGTCACTGCAGGATAGCTTCAGGACAGGAACAACGTCACAGAAGAAGTGGTCCACCACATTGGATTTATAACATGTTAACTTGAAGAGTTTTATAAAACATGGTAAACATTCAAGAAAACCAAGAGACCAACATAGAGAGGCCAAGAGGACACAAAGTTTAGAATCCATGATAAGACGATAACGTAAAGGGTTACAGATAGCAACATAGCGATCATAACTCATAGCCGCCAATACCAACAGTTCATCACAAGTCAATGACACAAAAGCAAACATTTGCACATAACATTCAACAACTGAGACAGTGTTATCTCCTGATATGAAGGAAATAAGGATTTTATGAAGAGAGATTGTTGAACAACTAATGTCCAAGAGAGACAAGTTGGCCAAGAAAAAGTACATGGGAGTATGGAGATGGTGATCTAGACAAACAAGGAGGAAGATGGTGATGTTACCTCCGAGAGTGAGGAGATAAATGAGCAGAACCAGGAGGAAAACAAAAACTTGCAACAAAGGCTTCTCTGAGATCCCGGTAATGATGAAATAGGTCGTTGTGGTCACATTACTATGATCCATATAAATTATAGACTTTTGTAAATTCTAAATTTCATTTTGATTAAAGAGTCCTTTGAATTTAATAGTAAAAGTGGAGAAAGAATGGTGGAAAAAGAAAAACTGTGCGTGAACAACTAATAAAAAACAGCTGTTTGCAAAAGAAGTCTGAAAATAATGATCATGTTCATTATTTTGCCGTCCACGGTAAAAACATCTGTTATTCAATACATTGTGGGCATTGGACGTCCGTCTTTCCATTGACTTCAATGCATTGCCATTGCCGTCAGTTAAATCGGACATTTTATATAAATGTCAAAATCAGCCGCCTTTTCTCTATTTTTGACGTTGTGTGAACATACTGTAGCCATACACAGGATAAGGAGAATGTGGCAGAATTATTCTTCATGAATGGATGGAACACAATAGTGATGGGAACGGGAAATAAATAGATACATGATGGAAGGTTGAGAGTGTCCCTTACGTCTATAAAAGCCGTAGGGATAATAGATGTTTTGCTTCTAATTATAAAGCTGTTATGGCAACTTTTGTGAAAAAGAGTAGTGAATGTCAATTTTTAATTTTAGACTGAATTGCTATTGAAAATATACAGAAAAAGCAAAAAAAAAAAAAAAAAAACCTAAAACATGAGAGAAATCTATAAAAAAAATTGCCTTAATTTGATATATATTTCATATATACCAAATTAGGGGCTGGTATTTACCACTAGGTGCTGGAGGTTCACTGCCTTGGGTGGTAACTGGCAGATAGTTTCAGACTATCCCACCAACCCTGAATTTACTTCAAGATTCTAAGTATCGCTCAGCACTCACGCCAAGTATAGATTACTGCTTAGAGTCTGTGGTCCAACAGTAGTTAAAGCGACTCTGTATCCACAATTCCCCCCCCCCCCCAAACCGATTTTACTCTCAGATAGCTGCTTTTAATCCAAGATCTGTCTTGGAGTCCGTTCAGCAGGTGATACAGTTATTGTCCTAAAAAGCAACTTTTAAACTTGCAGTACTGTGTCAAATTGGCGTGGCCTAGAGTGTCTGCACCCTAGGCCTGCAGCACCCCTCCATCCCACAACTTGTCTGAACACTGCACATGTGCAGTGTTCAGACAAGTGATGAATAGGAGTAATCCTGCCAGGGTTATTCCTAATGGTGAAGAGGGCATGGAGGAGGGACGGAGGGGCGTCGCAAGCCTAGAACAGAAACATTCTAGGCCACGCCAATTTAACCCAGCACTGCAAGTTTAAAAGTTGTTTTTTTAGGACAATAACATCAACTGTCAAATGAACCCCAGGACAAATCTTGGATTAACCTCTTAACGATGCAAGATGGGTATACTCATCAGGCGGCTGTTAAGGGTAAACAGAGAGTGCTCCTGGTATGAACCCTCTCTACAACCCATGATCCCTGGTTGCTATGTGCAGTTGGGGAGCACGGGTATTAGCTGGCATGGCCGATCGCTGCTCCTGGCTAATTTACTATTTAAATGCAGCTGTCAAAGCTGACAGCTGCATTTAAATAGTATCTGTGCCCCTGTCTCTGGTGTTTAGTGGGGGGATCTCCCTCCTGCGATGTAATCGTGGAGGGAGATCCCTTGTACTGAGTATCGGAATGACACTGATGCCGGCTCGGCAATCAGTGCAACTGGTCTGTTGCAGACCAGTATAATAGAACACTGATCTGTTGGATCAGTGCTCTATCATATACACAGCATTGATCTCAATGGGAGATCAGTGCTGTGTATATAGAAGTCCCCCAGGGGGCTACTAATTAATGTATGTGAAAAAAAGTAAAATAGTGTTTTTATCAATGAAAAATCCCCTCCCCTAATAAAAGTTTAAATCACCCCCCTTTTCCCATTTTATAAATAAAAATAAATAAATAAAAAAAACAAACATATTTGGTATTGCCACATGCATAATCGCCCGAACTATTAAAATATGACATTCCTGATCTTGCACGGTAAACGACGTAAGCGCAAAAACCTGCCAAAGTGCTAAATTGGGCATTTTTTTTACATCAAATCCAGAAAAAATGTAATATAAAATTATCAAAAAGTTGCATATATGCAAACAAGGTATTGAAAGAAAGAACAGATCGTGGTGCAAAAAATGACACCTCACACAGCTCCATAAACCAAACAATAAGAGTGTTATAAGGATGGGAATAGAGCAATTTTAAACATATATTTTTTTTAATATTTAAATTTTTTCAAAAGCCATCAAATAATAAAAGTCATGCAAATTACATATCATTGTAATCGTACTGACTTGAGGAATATAGATAACATGTCAGTTTTACCATAGGGTGAACGGCGTAAACACGAAACCCCTAAAAATAAAAGGAATTGCACCTTTTTTTCCCAATTTAACTGCACATATAATTTTTTTCTGGTTTTTCAGCATATTTTATAGAGAAATTAAGTCTGTATTTGCAAAGTATAATTGGTGTTGCAAACAATAAGTGCTCAGGTGGGTCTGTAGGGGGAAATATGCAAGAGCTATGGCCTTTTAAATACGAGGAGGAAAAAACTAAAGCACAAAAATGAAAACTGGCTTAAGGGGTTAAAATCAGTTATCTGAATGTACAAGCGGTTTTGGGTGAGGTGGGCGGGAGGGGGGGGGGCGGATTGTGGCTACAGTTGCTTTAAGTGACAATATGATGTACTTTGCCATGTAGCCCATTGACTTATTGAACTGGAGTCATACAATGTGTGCCTCCTGCTCACTGCTCAGTTTTCATTGTACCCCTTAGAAATTACATAAATGGAGCAGAAATATCTTGCAGGAATCCCCAGCTCAACTTAAAAAGCAGTAAGCCAGGGATGTTTTATGCAACCCTGGCTTCCTGTAAGTAAACTGCATGACCTAGTGCTATGTACTAGAGAGGCCAATGAGAAGTATGGGGTATTTTAATGGTGCCCCCCCCCCCCCCACACACACACACACTTATTACAGACTTGAAACTGCCAGGTCTAACTCCTTAGTATTACACAGGTACTCTTGCCACATTGGCACTAGAGGTATTTAAAAAAAGCCTTGGGCATGGGGTAGCCAAAGGCTGGGGTTATTGAGCTGTTAAAGGGCTACAACTCATACACCTTAAACTATGGTAATACTAGGTTACTTAGATTTATAAATAATTTTTAAAAGTAGCATGCATAATGTGGTATTGATCATTCTGAGTGGAAGCCATGCCCTAATGGAACCCTTCTATTGGGTGAAATGTAAGTTTGGAATGTATCGGACCAAAGAGTCGTGTATTCCTGCCAGGGAGGTCATAGTAAGCTGTCGGGGGGCTGTCTCCTGTTCCTGGACCCTTTCAGCCAGCTCCTGTACCATAGTATTAAGCCGCTGCATCTGGTCCACTATGTTGGCGTTCATGGTGTCCGTGAGATACAAAACAGTAGCTAGCAATTCTGTTAGGACCGGGAGCTAGGGAAATGACGAGTGTGATGAATGGAGTCATGGATCCACTGGACTGTCCCCAGCGATGGTGTATACCGCACCAGGGAGCAGAGTATAAGGGACCGCTGGTCTCCACCAGAGCCCACCGCAAGGCGGGATGGACTTGCTGCGGCAGGCAACCCCCAGGTCGCTACCCCTGAATTGGCTTGCTAGTGACGGGAGACGAGGTGTAGCAGGAACAGTGGGGCAGCAGGCAGGCAGCGGGACACACGGACACAGTCTTGAGCAGGAACCGCAAGTGGCAGGAACAACGGGCAGGAACAACGGTAAAAAAAAAGTGTAATAAATAAATAGACATTGTATATCGTAGCGTGCAGAATTGTCCGATCTATTAAAATATAACATAAATGTTCCCACATGATGAACGGCGTAAACGGGAAAAAAAAACACCAAGATTTTTTTAATTATTTATCAGAAAAAAAATTATAAAAAGCGTTCAAAATTTTTCTGTTACACCAATATGATATTAATAAAAACTGAAAAAACAGGATCCAGCTTTTCCAGGCACCTGGAGTGGAGCGTCATGGAGCTGCATGAAGTTCAAAGGCAGTCGGCCGCCAAGCCTAGCGAAGCGCTTTGCTAGTACTGTAATTTCACTCATCCATACTAGTGATCTGCTTTTTGTATATGCATGATACACCCACACCTATATGTTCTTAGGCTCACTGTATTCTGGCATGTTTCTGGACATGTCGACAGTTTCTTTAAAAATACCTGGAAGGTTAAGTCATATTATTCGTTCCAATATGGCCTTAGTACTGGCTTATATTACAGCCAACCTTATTCTTCTACTTACAGCATCTTTGACATCTTTATTCTTTAGGCTGTAGATCAGGGGGTTCAGTATAGGGACGGCAGCGGCATTAAACAAAAAGAAATACTTGTTGGAACTTAAATTAACGGATGACGTTGGCCTCAGATACTGGAAGACAAGAGAAGCGTAGAGACAGAGGACAACTGTAAGGTGAGAGGAACACGTGTAGAAGGCTTTACGTCTGCCACTGCTAGAACGTATAGACAAGATGGTGGAGATGATGAAAATGTAAGAGAAGAATGTAAGGACAAAGGGTATAAAACCAGAAATAAATGCCCCTACAATGATAATATAGAGCTGGAGAAATGATGTGTCACTGCACGATAGCTTCAGGACAGGAACAACGTCACAGAAGAAGTGGTCCACCACATTGGACTTATAACATGTTAACTTGAAGAGTTCTATAAAACTTGGTAAACATTCAAGAAAACCAAGAGACCAACATAGAGAGGCCAAGAGGACACAAAGTTTAGAATCCATGATAAGACGATAACGTAAAGGGTTACAGATAGCAACATAGCGATCATAACTCATAGCCGTCAAAATCAACAGTTCATCACAAATCAATGACAAAAAAGCAAAAATTTGCACATAACACTGAACAACTGAGACAGTGTTATCTCCCGATATGAAGGAAATAAGAATTTTATGAAGAGTGATTGTAGAACAACTAACGTCCAAGATAGACAAGTTGGCCAAGAAAAAGTACATGGGAGTATGGAGATGGTGATCTAGACAAACAAGGAGGAAGATGGTGATGTTACCTCCAAGAGTGAGGAGATAAATGAGCAGAACCAGGAGGAAAACAAAAACTTGCAACAAAGGCTTCTCTGAGATCCCGGTAATGATGAAATAGGTCGTTGTGGTCACATTGCTATGATCCATTTAAATTATAAAATTTTGAAAATTCTAAATTTCAATTAATACTTTTTGTTTCACATTTTTCAATATCTAAATAAATATTTTCTGTTAAAGTGCATTCTGCAATATCAGATGTGAAAAAAAGAAATAACAAGGTTATCTACTAATTTATACGTGTAGTAATACTTGCTGTTAAGTTACATATACTCTGCATCTGTTCGCCGTTGTAATTACAGGTTCTACCAACAGTCCCCAGTGAGAGATGACAAATGTAAATGATCTATATCCAGAAAAACTACTGATACACAGGATAAGGAGAATGTGGCAGATTTATTCTTCATGAATGGAGCACAGTAATGATGGGAGCGGGAAATAAATAGACACATGATGGAAGGTTAAGAGTGTCCCTTGTGTCTATAAAAGCCATAGGGATAATGAATGTGAAGTAGACAAGCACATGGGTACCAAGTTTTGCTTCTAATGAAGCTGTTTTGTGTAATAGAGTAATTAATAGCATTTTTTAATCTTACTCTGAAGTGCTATTAAAAATATAAAAGCAAAAAACACTCAAAAATTTGAGGGAAATTTATTTAAAAAATTGCAATAATTTGATATATATTTCCTATATGCAAAATGATGGACTACTGATGTAAGGCCGGGTTCACACAGCAAAACTAGCGGAATTCCGTTAGCCTTCCTCTCATAATGGGACTCTAATGGAGGCGCGGAGAGACGCTGTGAGAACAGCAGCGTGCGCCTCCCATAGACTCACATTACGAGAGGGAGGCTAACGGCATTCCGCTAGTTTTGCTCAGTGTGAACCCGGCCTAATAGAAGAGGTTATCAACTGAGCACTCTTCTCTACAAGCCATAGTTATGAGCCTCTTAAACAGTTTGTCCACGTATTACATGGTTGACAAATCATTTGTTTAGCTTTAGAGCAGTTTTTACCAATAGGTGGTGGAGGTTGGGGGGGTTAGGGTGGGGTGGTAACTGGCAGATAGTTTCAAATAGGGATGGTTCGAACCTGCCGAGGTTCGGGTTCGTACGAACCCAGACTCTCGGCAATGCTTCCCGCTGTCTTCCACCTCCGTGAAGAGGCTGGATATAGGATATAGGCCGTGAAGAGGACCGTCTGGAAAACTGTGATACAGCCTATGGCTGTGGCTGTATCCCGGTTTTCCAGGCGGTCCTCCCGCTGTATCCACCCTCTCCACGAAGGTTTAAGACAGCGGGAATCATTGGCAAGAGTCGGGGTTTGTACGAACCCGAACCTCGGCAGGTTCGGACTATCCCTAGTTTCAAACTATTCCACCAACCTTGAATTTACTTCAAGATTCTAAGTACTGATCAGCACTCACCCCAAGCATATATCCCTGCTAACAGTCTGTGGTCCAACAGTAGTTAAAGTGATTCTGTACCCACAATTTGCCCCCCCTATATTGCTTGTACTGTTGGATAGCTGCTTTTAAACCAAGATCTGTCCTGGTGTCCGTTCGGCGGGTGATGCAGTTATTGTCCTAAAAAAAAAACCTTTGAACTTGCAGCCCTGTGTCAAATTGGTGTGGACTAGAGTGTTTGTGCCTTAGGCCTGAGACACCCCTCCGTCCGTTCTCCCCACCATCTTCACCATTAGGAATGCCTTAGGCAGGATTTATCCTAATCACCACTTGTCTGAACAATGCAAAGGTGCCTTAATGATCAAACACATGTGCACTGCTTAGACAAGTGATGATTAGGAGAAATCCTGCCTGCAGCATTCCTAATGGTAAAGGGGGAGGGGAGGAGTTATGGAGGGGCGTCGCAGGCCTAGGGCACAGACACTCCAGGTCACGCCAATATGACACAGGGCTGCATGTTTAAAAGTAGTTTTTTAGGACAATCACCTGCCGAACGAACCCCAGGGCAGATATTCAATTAAGATTAAAAGCAGCCATCTGATGGTACAAGTATTTTTTTTTTTGGGGGGGGGGGGGGGGCAGATTGTGGGTACAGAGTCGCTTTGAAGCTGCGTTCACACTACGTATATTTCAGTCAGTATATTTCAGTCAGTATTGCAACCAAAACCAGGAGTGGATTAAAAACACAGAAAGGATCTGTTCACACAATGGTGAAATTGAGTGGATGGCCGCCATATAACAGTAAATAACTGCCATTATTTCAATATAACAGCCGTTGTTCTAAAATAACAGCAAATATTAGCCATTATATGGCAGCCATTCACTCAATTTCAACATTGTGGATACGATGAACTGTGCCATATAGCCCATTGACTTTTGAACTGGAGTCATACAATGTGTGCCTCCTGCTCACAGCTCAAGTTTTCATAGTACCCCTTGAAAATGACATAAATGGAGCAGGAATATCTTGCACCAATTCCCACTTCAACTTAAAAAGCAGTAAGCCAGGAATGTTTTATGCAACCCTGGCTTCCTGTTAGTAAACCGCATGACCTAGTGCTATGCACTAGAGAGTCCAATGAAAAGTATTGGGAATTTTAATGGTGTCTCCCCCCCCCCTTAATTTAAGGACTTATTAGAGCCAGCAGAGACTTAATGTTAGCCTGTGAAATTGCCAGGTCTAACTCCTTATTATAACACTGGTACTCTTGGCACATGGGCACTAGAGGTATTTGAAAGAGCCGTGGGTCTGGGGTAGCCGAAGGCTGGTGTTATTAGGGTGGAAAAGGGCTACAACTTATACACGTTTTAACCATGGTAATACTAGGTTACTTAGTTTTATTAATAATTTTAAAAAAGTAGGGTACATCATGTGGCATTGATGATTCTGAGTGGAAGCCATGGCTTAAAGGCATCCTTATATTGCGTGGAATGTAAGTTTGAAATGTATGCGAACCTCCCTGAACATTGACTATATAATAAAGACATGCTAGGACCAAAAAGCGGTGAATTCCTGACCATAAATTACTTCCCAACAAGGGCTCATTTTTTATGCCATTATCCAGTTTTTATTGGTACCATATTGGTGTACATGAGAATTTTATGGGCATTTATTAGATTATACTGGCATACCATTGATGAGTGATACTGGCACTTTGCAACTAGTCTGAGGCAGATTTTAGTTGTAGATCGCCGATCACACCGCAATGAGGTAATCATTGGACCTCCGACTCTCAGAGAAACTAATCAAGACCCCATAGTCATATGAGCAATCTAGTAACAGGAGCCCCTTTTGTCACTTAAAAGCTGTGTTTAATGCCATAATACTGTCCCTTTACAGCAACTGTACCTTTATATTGTCAACCACAATGTTCAACAGTGTTAGCACCTTCAATTGTCAACCAATATAATGCCCCAATCTCAGCCAGTATGCTTTTCAATTGTTTAAGCAAAATGTTCGCCCACTGTCAGACACAAGGAGGGACATTTATCATCATTGCGCCCATGGCGTACTCCAGAAAGAAGGTGCAGATTGGCCCCTTCTCCTTGGCATACACCTGTCGTATCCCTCCAGGTGTAGATTTGTTGCACAGAGCCTGCGCCGGGCACAGGGCTGGTTGGCTTTACCAAGAGGCATTCACCTCTAAGTAAATCTGGCTGGGGAAAAGCGCATAGGGCCTAATTTAAGATTGGCATAGGAGTATGCCAGTCTTTGTAAATTTCCCCTAATGACTCCATATTGTTAGCATTAATACTTTCCTATGTCCTCTGAATTTCCCTTACACTGTATGTGTAGCTACAATAAATGGCGTAATAATAAGAGTCACAATAGTCGGTATTGCGACCAGGCTCATTGCCTGCCAGCCCATCTCACCAAAAGTTGTCACTGTACAGTTCTTCTACAGTAAATTGACTGTAAAAATAACAGCCAGTTCAGGGAACTGCAATGAGAAAGCCTGCAGGCTGCTCTCTCTTGTTATTCAATTGATTTAGCACATTGCTGCACATCGCTGATACAATTGAATAGCTAAGTGATGGCAGGAGGAGGGGAGTCCTGTGCTCCCTGTCCTGCCACTTGGCACTTCTGTGCAATAGAGATCAGCAGGATTAAAAGAGGTCAGAGCAGCAGAGCACAGCAGAAGCCAGGACAACATTAGGCAGACTAATATGGTCTGTGTTCTTCAACTCAACAACCTAAACCCATCATACCCTATTGACAGTTCAAGATGGGATTTGTAGTTTCTAATTTGCAGAACCCATCATGCCCTGTTGACAGTTCAATATGGGAGTTGTAGTTTTGTAACATGTGACTCTCTAGTTTGCAGAACTACAAGCCCTATCATGTTGTGCTGACAGTTCATGATGGGAATTGTAGTTTTACAATCTGTGCCTTACCAGGTTGCAGAACTACAAACCCCATCATACCCGGTTTACAGTACATGATGGGAGTTGTAGTTTTGCAACAGCTGGAAAGCCACAGGTTGGGAGACATGATTGGTTCTCCATGACACCTTTGTTTACTTCCCTACAGAGATTATATGCCTAGTAAGTAACTACATGGGTCTTGTGCCACCTACCGCTGAGGTGAGTATACCATTTATTATGACTGTATTTTTTTTAACATAATTTAGACAATTCCTTTAAGAGGTCATAGTGGCATACTTATTCAGATCATGGATCACTCATGTGGTATTGTGTGACAATAGTAGCAGATAGTATAGATAGTAAAAGATCCAAAGATATCTGGGCAGCAAACTCTACGTAGATGAGATGGCAGCCTAGGCTGGATGGAGAAAAAAAGCCAAAATGAACCATCGGAGAAGTTGTGAGTCACTGAAAATTACTGTTTATTCTGATTGGGGGGAGCTAAAATTGCACCAGGGCCCACTGGCTTTAAAATAAGCCCCTGGCCACGATACTCTTAATTTTTAGCCACAATGCCCCCTATAGCCATCATAAGTATTGCTCCCGCTTGAGGCAATTGATAGGGATTATTAATAGGAATAAAAGCAAGATGTATTGTTTGTGAATGGGGTGGAGATGTGCTGGAAAAGAATGGCATTAACTATGAAAGACAAATTTCATAGTCAAGCGTCAAAACTGGAGTTGTGGATCCACTGTACCACCGCTAGTGATGACTAATCTGCACCAGGGAGCGAAATCTAAAAGCCTGCTGGTCTCCACCAGTGCCAACCGCAAGGTGGGTGGACTTGCTGCGGCAGGCGGCCCCCAGGTCACTAACCCTGGCTTGGCTTGCCAGCGGAGGCAGGCAGCGGGAACCACAAACTGCAGGAAACACGGGCTGAACTGGCATCACACACTGGTAAGTATGCTGAGGCACCAACACAGGGGCTAGGGAAGGGCTGGAATTATAATCCCAGGCCGCTTTGCTGCAGCCATTGAAGGGCACGCTGTCCTTTTAAATTTAAGCAGAGGCGGAGCGCATGCACTCTAGGAGATGGGGACGGCTGTCATAGTTAAGAGAACCTACGGTGGTCTAGGCCAGAAAGAGGAAAGCAAAACTCCAATTAAGGAAGACTCCATTTGTTAGTCATTGAAAAGAATAGTTTATTCTGCTTAGGCTGATTCTGATCCATCACTGTATCCAGTATCATCTTGGTGGTAATGTTAACTTACGAAAAAATGGTGATTTGGGTATTCCTGATCTGTTAGCTGATAGCAATCATCCTCTATATCAACAATAAATATGTGAAATAAAAGCAGACCCAGCACTGAAGCTTGTGGGTCATCAACTATATTTGGGGAATCATTTATCACCACTCTCTGGATACGGCCCTTGAATCAGTTTTCATCCAGCTACAATCCAAACTTTCTAAACCTAATGGACCTTCATTTTTCTACCATACATATATGAAGGCCATTGTCAAACAGAACTCCTCTTCCTCCTTTCCTACCCCTTATAAACAGTGAAAAAACCCTGAAGATGGGCTGGCCAGTCATGTGAGGAGTCTTACTGTGTAAATTTTTCCTCCAGTACCAGGACTCAGGAGAACGAGCGGGGAGAAGACCATGCTGCAGTGCATCCACTCTCCGCTCTAAATTAGAAATAAAGAGTTGGACTCATAATGGAGCTCTATGGACCCCGACTTTTTTTTTTAAAAACTCCCCACTCAGACACTCAGAGCCAGACCGATCAAAACTTGACATGTCTCTATGACATGTTAAAAATTTTTTTGTAACGACAGTGGCACTTTAAGTTTATCTAAGTTTTATTTAAGTTTCTATAAGTTTTCTACATTAGTTTTTTTCTTTTACAGTCATTTATGAAATTCTTGTGGGTACACCTGTTTTCCCTAATAGTTTGTAACAAATGTAACTCCTACGGCCCCTAGAAAGACACAGGGGTATCCAAACCTTACACTTTGAAACCAGTGGTACAAACCAGTGGGACATCAGCAATGTCACTTGTTGCCACATACTCCAAAGAAGAAAATGCTAAAAAAAAAAAACGTACTCAGTTATAGAGATTTGTAAGTTACTTCTATAAAAAAAAAACAAGAAAAAAGAAAAAAACAACACGAAACTCCAAGTAAAACTGCTGCCTGCCCTGAAAGAAGTGGTGTTTTCTTTCAAGTCAAACATGGTGATCTCTGTTGCCAGTATGCAGGGCTGGTGTCAGCACAGGGCTTACCTGGGCAAGTGCTGGGGCCCACAGTGTTTTTAGAAGCCCAGAGAGGGAGAGGGGCCTGGTGTTCCAATGTTCAGCCCACTCACTAAAGTGCAGGGTGAGGGCTGAATATCAGAAGACACAGGAGACGAAACAGGACCTGCAAAGAGAGAGCAAAAGGTTAAGGACCTGATCACATGACCAGAAGGTCCTCAACCTTATAGTGTGGAGAGCACCTGACAGAGAGGAAGAGGGAGAAGACTGAGCTGTAACTGTTGTGTATCAGTCAGTGTCTGTGTCAATAATGTGTGTAAGTAGTATCTCAAAGGATTTTGTGTGGATGATCGGTGCATAGTGGATGGATGGGGCTCAACGGCCCACAAATCCTGGAGCTGGCCCTGCCACTATGTCACAAAGGCAGTGCTGATACCCCCATCAATCTCTAGATATAAATGAGAGAAGAATGCACTAGTGTGCTTCACTTTCTGGTTTGCCACTAAGTCTGACTTATTTCAGGAGATGGTCTCTATTGTAAGTAAGATAGAGTGGCAAACTAGAAACTGTAGTCCTCTCCCACCTACGGTACAGCCAGAGATCGATGGCAGTGTCAATTGAACATATATAGCTTGAATATGTAATAGGCATTTGACTATTAGGAAAATCTAATAATTATTTTTCAGTATCAATATAAATAGTAAGGCTATTTTAATGCACATTATTTTTGCTCAGTATTTAGCGACCAAAACCAAGAGTGTATTAAAAACATAGAAAGGCTATGTTCAAACTCTGTTGAAATTGAGTGGATTGTCGTCATTTAATGGCAAATAATTGAAGTTTTTTTATTTTTATTTTAAATAACGGCTGTTGTTTTGAAATAATGCCTGTTAAATGACGGCCATTCACTCAATTCCAACAGTATGTGAACAGAGCCTTTCTGTGTTTTTAATCCAGTCCTGGTTTTGCTTGCAAAATACTGACCAAAATATTGTGTGTTGTACATAGCCTAAAATTGTATTCTTCATGAAATTCTGTCTGACTAACATAACTAAAGGACTAAGACATAATTCTAATGGTTTCAGTTGACAAAGCAAATCTCCTTAGCCTTCTTATAGCGGCTTTTACATCTTTATTTCTTAAGCTGTAGATCAGGAGGTTCAGTATAGGGACGGCAGCTGTGTTACACAAAGAGAAATATTTATTGGAGCCTGATGAATTTGGCGTCTGGTACTGGAAGACAAGAGAAGCGTAGAGACAGAGGACAACTGTAAGGTGAGAGGAACACGTGTAGAAGGCTTTAGGTCTGCCGCTGCTAGAACGTATGGACAAGATGGTGGAGATGATGAAAACGTAGGAGATGAATGTAAGGGCAAAGGGGATAAAAGAAGAAATAAACACCCCGACAGCATGAATATAGAGCTGAAGAAAAGTTGTGTCACTGCAGGATAGCTTCAGGACTGGCACAATGTCACAGAAGTAATGGTCCACACTGGTGGAGTCAAAACATAATAGTTTGAAAAGCCCCATAAAAATGGGTAAACCTTCCAGAAAACCAAAGACCCAACATAGAAAAGCCAAAAAGGCACAAAGGTTAGAATCCATCACCAGATGATAACGTAAAGGGTTACAGATAGCGACATATCGATCATAACTCATAGCCGTCAAAATCAACAGTTCATCACAAGTCAACGACAAAAAGGTGTAAATTTGGACAAAACATTCAACAACTGAGACAGTGTTATCTGCCGATATAAAAGAAATAAGGATCCTATGAAGAGAGATTGTAGAACAACTAACGTCCAAGAGAGACAAGTTGGCCAAGAAAAAGTACATGGGAGTATGGAGATGGTGATCTAGACAAACAAGGAGGAAGATGGTGATGTTACCTCCGAGAGTGAGGAGATAAATGAGCAGAACCAGGAGGAAGACAAATAATAAAGGCTTCTCCGAGATCCCGATAATGATGAAATAGGTCGTTGTGGTCACATTACCATGATCCATTTAATTTGTATAATAAAAAAAAAATAAACATTTGAAGATGACAATAAATTAAACAAAAACAATTCTAAATTTTTTTTATACCTTAATGTTACGTTAATATTAGATGTTCCATATAGTATATCTGTTAGGTATTACAGCTCACAAAGGATTTCGGTATACTGTAAATGGCAGCATTACTAGGGCATACTGTGTAGGTAGATATACTCTGCATCTGTTCACTAAACAGTAGAGAAAAAGTGAGGAACATGTCAAAGTTATTCTTCATAAATGGTGGACGGGAGTGATAAGAAGGGGAATTAAATAGACAATTGATAGAATGATCCCTTTCCCTTGAGTGAATTTAAGCCATAGGGGAAGGATGTGTAGTAGTGGAACACAAGGGGCACATATATTATATCTATTTAACAAATTGTAATGGTAAGAATTCTGTATTAGGAAAACATAGAAAAACATTTCAAAAATCTATTCTAACCTAGTCTACTACATTGATGACAATTCATTTGGTTGGTTGGTTGTGTTATATTTACCACTGAGTATTTGAGATCCAGTTTCTTGTACCTACAGGGAAGGGGTGTGGAGGGGGGACCTGACACATGACACATAAATTAGTTAATTTGTAACTTGATATATCTCCTGTAGTGATGTGCCGACCTGTGGATATTCGGGTTTGCTTGGCTCAATCGTACTCAAAAACTGGCCCAAACTTTTGCCTGAACTTTGGGCGAGCTGAACTTTGGGCCACACAAATGGCTGTAAAATGGGTGTCAAAAGGAGTAGAAGGCTACAAATGCAACCAAAATATGGGTAAGGACATGGCAATTGCCCTGGCAAAAATGGGGTCGGGAAAGTATTTAAAGGGGTTGTCCAGCGAAAATCCTTTTCTTTCAAATCAACTATTGTTAGAAAGTTATAAAGATTTGTATTTAGTTTATAAAAAATTCTCAAGTCTTCCCATACTTGTCAGCTGCTGTATGTCCTGCAGGAAATGCTGCTTTATTTTCATTCTGACACAGTGCTCTCTGCTGACATCTCTGGCCAAGACAGAAACTGTCCAAAACAAGAAAGGTTTTCTATGAGGATTCCCATAGAAAGCCTCTCCTTCTTTAGAGAGTTCCTGTCTCAGCCAGAGATGTCAGCAGAGAGCACTGTGTCAGAATGAAAATAAAACAGCATTTCCTGCAGGACATACAGCAGCTGACAAGTATGAGAAGACTTGAGAATTTTTAATAGACTAAATACAAATCTATATAACTTTCTGACCAGTTGATTTGAAATAAAAATATTTTTGCTGGATAACCCCCTAAAAGAGATAAAATAAGAAATAAAATTAAATGAACTCAAATAAGTACATTTTAAAGAGGACTCGGACGTTCAGGTGAAGAAGAAGGAGGAGTAAGTTGAGATGGCCGAGGAGGAGGCAATAGCCAATACTGATTTGCCCAAAGGCTCCTTAACCAGGCAGCGGGACCAACAAGTCATCTGGGATCCACGCCTTGTTCACTTTTAGGAATGACGGTTTGTTCACTTTGGATCGGCAGACACCCCCATGTGGTGCTAAATATCCTTTTGGACAGCATCTCCAAGGCATACTAGGCGATCTCTGGCAAGGAGCCATCCTTCAGCATCATGAGATGGGTTGAGACATACTTATCCACCATGTACTTATAATTCTGCCTCCTGCTGATACAAGCTTCATGTGACGATGGCGTTGGTGCATTTTGAGGAGTGCTGAGGAAGGTGTTCCACAAAGCGTCAATGCACATGCTCCCATCCGAGGTGGTACAGGACCCCAAGCTGCAGTGGCAACCACCTTCTCCTTGGCTTGTTGCTCCCAATCCCCCCCACCCCCCGAACCCTCTCTGTCGGATCGGAATTCTGATAGTACTGCCTCAACCAGTTCTGGGAACCTTTTTGAAAATAATAATGAATCTCAGTTCGGGAAGTTCTGTTCGCTCCTCTTTAGTGCCAAGCATTTCCAGAAATCAATGTGCTGTGCTGGAGGTCCCTGAGGAGGTTTCCTTTTACAGACAGAATGTGTAGGGTTCTGTGGACTGTTACCACTACCACTCCCTTGGATTTAGTGATATACTCTAGCTCACTAAAAATCACTGCACTGCACTTTTTATATTTTGGTCGTCTGCTCTGTTGTTGAATTTAGTACTAGCACTTTAATTATTTATGCACTTTTATTGTTGTATCAGTGGGCTGGTTAAAGATTTATGACATTTGAAGTTGGTACCTGACATTGGGTTGGGTAGAAGGACTTGTTTATTTTCTTGGTCCCTGGGAAGATACTATGTTTTTAGATTTTTTTAATTTTAGACACAGACAATATTTATTTAAATATTTTATAATCAATGTATCATTCTTATTATACCTGATAAGCCCACTCTAAAGGCCAAATTACATGTAGCGATTATTGTTTAAAGATTCGCTATAAAGATTGATCATTAGGGAAAACTACCGATTTTGTAGTGAATCATTCTAAGGCTATTAGATTCAGCGATTACTGTTATGAACGATCGTTTTTACATCGTTATACGGTTTAGACAAATAAGGGCCCAAATTATATGCAGTCCCAACGCATAAAAGATATACATCAAACAAAAAATAGATCCACAATGGGATCACAAAAAATTCAGGACAATGAAAGATAAATATTATTGTAATATTTATTCAAATATTTCATATCTGTCATGATCGTGCCTGAAAAGGCATCAGTGCCACCCTCTGCGGTGAAGATCCGAACTCTGCGCCAAAGACTGCGCTTTTGGCATTAAGTCCGTGCCTAGTTTTGTTCTGTTCTTTGCTTATGTCTTTTGTGATCCAGTCCGTGTTTTCTCAGTTCTCCCTGCACTTTCCCTGCTATGGTCTGTTAACTAATTGTCTCTGCTGTGTTCTGATTGAAAGGTCTCTTCACCTCTGGCTTTCTGTGATTCTCTGGTGTGTTTCTCCTGCTCTACCTATCAGCTTGGAGTACGGGACTTCTGTTCCCTTATAGCTTGGTCTTTCCCTTCAGTCTGGGCTCTTGATAGTTTTGTGCAGCTTGTCTGTCAGCTAGATCCAGCCTTTGTCATATTGTCTGTATTCCTGGTTTCCTGACTGTTTTGCCTGTTTCTTGCCATTCTTTGTCTTTTGGTTCTGTGTCTTGCTTTAGTTCTCTGTGTGCCTCGCTTAGTCTTTAGTTTACCTCGCTTAGTCCTCTGTGTCTCGCTTAGTCCTCAGTGAATCTTGCTCTGTCCTTAGTTCATCTTGCTACTATCTCTGGCTTTTGGTTCTCTGTTTACCTTGTTGCATCTCTGGCTTTCGTTCTCCATTGGTTTGGTCCCCTGTTTCTTGCTTACTTCTTGGTCCTGTCCTTCTGTGTGTCTTTGGGATCTTGCCTTGTCTACTGTCATTGTACCTAGTTCGCCTGTACTGTGTCTTACTGCAGCGTAGGGAACGTCGCCCAGTTGTGGACGGTCATTTAGGACCTGCACTGCAAGTAGGTAGGGACAGCATGGGGGTCTTAGCCATAGGGCCCACTTGTCCTGTGTGCCTTTGTTCCCCGGGGCCCTGACAATATCAGATAAAATTCATTAAAAATGAAAGAGGACATACACATAGGATTCATATAGTCATATATTGCACATGCACCTAAGTGCTAAGTGGAAATAAATATGTACGGATATTGCAATACAGGCAGCCTCCACCAGATGGCAGACAAGTAAACAAAAAAGTAAATGTAAATGGCAATGAGAAAAATATATATATATACACAGGCAAACACCAAAAGAGGATGCATGTATTGAACCTAGTCCCTCTCACCTACTCACGCTACGCGCGTTTTGCGTTGCTTTGTCAAGGGATAATCAATTATCCCTTTTATTCCTTGACAAAGAAACACGAAACGCGCGTAGGGTGAGTAGGTGAGAGGGACTAGGTTCAATACATGCATCCTCTTTTGCAATTTCATATGTAGCATTTGTTGGTGATTTCACTATTTGTGTGGTACTTACTTAGTTTCCACGTTATTGCACCAGGCTTTGTTTGCCTGTATATATATTTTTTTCTCATTTCCATTTCCATTTACTTTTTTGTTTACTTGTCTGCCATCTGGTGGAGGCTGCCTGTATTGAAATATCCGTACATACAGTATTTATTTCCACTTAGCACTTAGGTGCATGTGCAATATATGACTATATGAATCCTATGTGTATGTCCCCTCACTGACTTCTTTTGTGTATGGTTCTGTTTCATGTTTCAAATTTTTTAATGAATTTTATCTAATATGAAATATTTGAATAAAGATTACAATTAGGGATGAGCGAACCGAACCGTAACAAACCAGATTTGTTATGAACTTTGCAAAAAGTTTGGTTCGTCACCGAACCGAACTTTGAGAAAGTTCGTAACGAATCTGGTTAAAATAACAATAACAAATAAAATCACAGAATAGACCAGGATACAAGGGATTATTACTCCTATAATCCCTTGTATCCCGTTTTTTTGTGAATATCAAGATGTGTGCCATCACCCCTGTTAGGGTAAGACCTTAAGCTAGTCTCCTCAGATATACCTGGGTGCTGCCTAATCAAAAATGTAATGTGACAGCTGTCTGTGAGTATCAACCAAGACACATAAAAGCAACTTCAGTGTTCAAGCTGATCTACTTTATTAAGTGAAAATCTCTCAGTTTATATCTTTACAAGAAAGCTTCAAAAAATAAAATAGGAGAACCCCGTTTAGCAACAAAAAAGTAAAAAAAAAAAAACTGTAAAAAAAATCCCATCACTGTCCCAGCAAAAAAAAAAAAAAAGTCAGCTGTCCTATCACTGCACAGTTGTGTAGAAAAATGTTGACGACTCATTGGGATTACTGATGTCTGATTGCTGACGAGTGCTGATGTCTGGTTCTTTAATTATGGGCAAGGGCAGTACATGTCTGTTCCTGCCCATTGGGTCAACATCCTTCCAGAAGACCATCAGGAAATTGGCCCATTCTTGCCACTGTCACCTCCCGATGCTTTAGGGGGTCAGTTCTGCACAAGTTCTGCCTCCACCACCTTGCAACCATCTGCCGCTTTGACAGCAGTCCAACCTGCCCCGGTGTCTTACCAACTATGTCAGGCCCAGCGCTCTCAGGCTGTCCTCCATTTGGTGAGCCTGGGTGAACGGAGCCACAGTGGGCAGGAGCTCCTCCGGACCATCAGGGAGGAGATATATAAATGGCTGACCCCATGTCAACTAACGGTGGCAAGTGTTGTAGCTGACAAAGGGAGGAACATTGTCTCTGCAGAGCAGCAGGGAGGGCTGAGTCATACACCTTGTATGGCACATGTGATAAACCTCATAGTGCAAAGGTTTCTTCGAACATTTCCTGCTAATTGTTGATCCCTTTTGAGGATGCGACTCTGTTTGTGAGCAGGCATGACTATGGGATCAACAACATCATACCACTTGTCCGTGTTCTGGAAAGTGCACTGAACAACATCATCAGCAAGGATTCCCAGGTCACCACGACATGTTTTATCGGTAAACTACTTATTACATGAACAGATATGCGAAAGATCGACATACTACCAACAATAATTTTTCAACATGTTGAAAGACAAAAATGAACGATTTATTATTTGTTGTTTGATCGTTGGGTGTAATTACACGGACAGATGATTGCTCAGTTTTTAAATGATAATTGCTCCGTGTAATAGGTGTCAGGGCAGGAACTTACAGACACAACCAGATAGTGGGCCCTAAAACTAAAACAACCCACTGTCCCTGCCTACATGCCTCAGTCAACCCTAGGCGGTCGTGGACAACTACGACGACGTTCCCTGGACTTAGTAGGTGCACACAAAACAGGACAGACAGACAAAACACAATAAAGAGTAATGAGCAAACCTGGTCAAATCACATGGGCAACGCAGTACAGATTCAGCAAAACAAAGAATAGTCACAGGTCAGGCGAGGGGTCAGAATCATGAGTAGCAGTCAGAAGGAATTAGGACGGGGTACGCAGGAAAAAACAAGGGGGAGCTGGGACCAGAGGTTAACCTAATAGCCAGCGATCAGGAAATGACCGCTGGCTCTTTAAATACAGGACCAGGAGCCCAGACCAGAGCGTGATTGGTCCGGATTTCTGAGTCCTGACTAATACACGTACAATGCCTAGCCGCCGCACATCATCGGAGCCCGTGATGCCCTTGGTAACCAGGGACGCCGTCTGGTCTCCGTGACGTCACCCGGCCTCGTCGAGGAAGGCGGCGCTGCGCTCCAGCGGACGGCGCTGGAGCGTGGTCAAGTAAGTTCCTGACATTACCCCCCTCTTAGGATGGGCCTCAGGACCCTTAACTAGTGGACCCGGTTTAGAGGGATTGCATGCATGGTATTGTCAGATCAGACATGGGGCATGCATGTCTTTTCCAGAAACCCACATATGTTCTTCAGGTCCAAACCCTTTCCAGTGGACTAAGTATTGTATGGCCCCCTATACCCATCGAGAATTCAAGATTTTCTCTACCTCATACTCCAGTTCACCCTGAATGACCAACAGAGCAGGGGGAAACAACGGAGATACCGGAGGAACATACTTTTTCAACAGAGTTTTATAGAATACATTGTGAACACCGAGTGATAAAGGCAATTTTAATCTAAAAGTCACAGGATTAATTATTTCCACGTTGATATAGGGGCCAATATATTTAGGTGCTAGTTTGCCGGACTGCACCCTTAACCTTAGATTCCTAGTAGACAACCAGACCTTTTCCCCTACTATGTACTGATGGACAGATATGCGTCTTTTATTAGCATATTTTTGATGTTCTTGGGCTTTAACCAAGCTCTGATGAGCTTGGGCCCAAACTGTGCACAGTTTAGAGAATATGGCTTCAACTGTAGAATTGACCGATTCCGCGGCATGAGTAGATTAATACTTAGGGTTAAAACCAAAATTACAAAAGAATGGTGACATTCCCAGTGAGCGCTGTTCATGATTATTTAAGGCAAATTCGGCTAGAGATATAAAGTCCCTCCATTTGTCCTGGGCATCAGCCACAAAACACCTCAGAAATTGCTCCAGAGACTGATTAACCCTCTCGGTTTGCCCATTAGTTTGTGAATGGAAGGCAGACAAGAAGGACAAAGAGATACCCAACTTTTCACAGAATTCCCTCCAAAATCTCGCCACAAACTGCACACCCCTGTCGGAGATAGCATTTTCAGGAATGCCATGCAAGCGTAGAATATGATTGATAAATAGTGTAGCCAGAGTTCGAGCATTAGGTAACTTACACAGTGGAATGAGGTGGCATATCTTTGAAAATCTATCCACGACCACCCAAATGACAGTCTTACCCTTAGACAGTGCCAGGTCAGTAATAAAATCCATAGAAATGTGTGTCCAAGGTCTTGTAGGGACCGGTAGAGGATGTAAGAGACCGTCAGGTGGCCTACGAGGAACCTTGGACTGAGCACAAGTTTCACAAACCTCCACAAAAGATTTGACATCCCGGGCCCAAGCTGGCCACCAGTAATGGCATGAGAGCAAATACTTGGTTCCTGCTATTCCGGGTTGTCCAGCCAACACTGAACTATGAATCTCCTCCAAGACCCGGAGGCGAAGATTTGGAGGCACGAATAAGAGAGATTCCGGAGTATTATGGGGTGCCAGGAGTCACCAAGTCTGGCTGCAAGACAGACACAACAACACCAGGCTTTAAAATCGTATCGGGCTGATTCCTGGGAGAATTCTTGATGTCGAAACTGCGAGACAGGGCGTCAGCTCTGACATTCTTGGAACCAGGCCGATACGTGATCTCGAAGTTAAATATAGAGAAGAACTATCTAAGTAAATCAGATTTTTATGGTCAGTGAGTACTACCACTTTATGTTTGGCACCCTCAAGAAAGTGCCTCCATTCATCAAACGCCATTTTGATGGCCACTAATTCTCTATTGCCAATATCGTAATTACATTCGGCGTTTGTAAACTTCCTCAAAAAGTGGGCAACAGGACGGAGGTTGGTAAGGGTGTTAGATCCCTGAACCCCCACATCGGATACGTCCACCTCCACAACGAAGGGACGCTCAAAATACGGCTGTGTGAGCACTGGAGCCTCTGAGAAACATTGCCGAAGTTTATCGAATGCCTTGATAGCTTCTGAAGTCCAGTTTACTAGGTCCGCCCCTTTCTTAGTTAAATCCATAAGGGGTTTTGCTACAAGTGAGAAGTCTTTGATGAACTTTGTATAATAATTGGCGAAACCCAAAAACCTCTGCAGGGCCTTCAGGTCATTGGGTCGCTCCCAGTTTTTAATGGCTACAACTTTAAGTGGAGCCATACCAAATGAAGTTGAGGTTATACAATATCCCAAAAACGAGACCTCCTGGATACCGAACTGGCCTTTCGATAACTTGGCAAACAGTTTATTTTGTCTCAGAAGCTCCATTACCGTATGTACATGCAATATGTGAGAAGGGGAAAATATCAAAATATCATCCAAATAAATGACAAGAAACCGACCCAAATGCTCCCGGAAAATGTCATTCACAAAGTGTTGGAAGACCGCTGGGGCATTACATAACCCAAAGGGCATAACAAGGTATTCAAAATGGCCCTCTGGGGTATTAAAGGCGGTCTTCCACTCATCACCTTCCCTGATTCTGATAAGATTGTATGCCCCCCCGTAAGTCCACCTTAGAAAACCATTTGGCTCCCACAATCTGGTTAAACAAATCCGGGATCAAGGGTAACGGATGCTGATTCTTAACAGTAATTTTGTTTAACTCCCAGTAGTCGATACAGGGCCGAAGCCCACCGTCTTTTTTGCCCACAAAAATAACCCCGCCCCCAACGGAGAGGATGAGGGACACATATGTCCTTTCCACAGACTATCCTTTATATTATCTTGCATGGCCTCCCTTTACGGACATGATAAGTTAAAAATACGTCCCCTAGGATATTTGACACCAGGGATTAAATCGATTGCACAATCATAAGGTCTATGAGGAGGCAATACCTCTACTGCCTTCTCATCAAACACATCAGCATAGTCAGACAGGAATTCTGGAATCTCCCCCTCCTCAGGGGAGCACTCTGCCAGGGACAACGGAATACAGTGGGAACTACACTCAGAACACCACCAAATAAGCTCCCTACTAGACCAATCAAAAACGGGGTTATGTAATTCTAGCCAGGGTAATCCCAGAATCACATCTGAAGACAAATTATGCATGAGGAGAAAATAAAGGTTTTCAACATGAACAGACCCCACCTCAACTTCCAGTTGAGGGGTTATATACCGTACTGTATGTCACCCTGGGCAAAGGGAGCAGAGTCGGCTCCCGTAGCATTCACAGAACACGTGAGCCGCAGGGGACATACTTCGAAACCAGAAAAAAAAAATGGGGTTAATAAAGTTTGCCGATGACCCAGAATCGATCTGGGGGCATACCCAGAAACACTATTATTCCCCAATACAAAGGAAATAGGCAACAATAACTTATTCTTGAAGGTTACTTCTGCGCCTTAGAGGCCCCCTCGATAGTCTCTCAGGCGCTGAAGTTTTCTGACGGTGGTCCTGGCCTGGGCGGACATTGCCGAACCCGATGACCCACCTTCCCACGATACAGGCACAGATTATTCTGCAGGCGATGTGCCCATCTGACCTTGGCGTCAGTGGAGTCCACCTGCATTGGCTCTTCTGGTGTGGGTATAACAGGAGGGGAAGGTTTAGGGTAGGAGTGTGGAGACAATGAGGTTCTGGGAAGGTCTGGGGTACCCCTTTCTCGCTGCCTGTCCCTCAAACGTCGGTCATACTCTCCTCGAGTGAGTCCGGGGGTGGGTAGGCCACCAGCATGTCCTTTAAACGGTCACTCAACCCTGCAAGGATCTGGAATCGGAGGGCTGAGTCATTCCAAGTGGAGAGACTGCTCCACTGCCTAAACTCGGAACAGTACTCTTCTACGGGACATTTGCCCTGCCTCAACCCTGTCAGTTGACGCTCCGCATTGGCAGCACTGTCAGGGTCGTCATATAGTAACCCTAAAGCCAAAAGGACTGGTCCACTGTGAGCAATTCAGGTGAGGCAGGTGGTAAGGAGAAGGCCCATTCCTGGGGCGGCCCATGGAGAAGGGACATGACTATGCCCACCCTCTGAGTCTCATCTCCTGAGGAGCGGGGGTGTAACCTGAAAAATAGTTTACATCCCTCCCTGAAGACACAAAACTTTCTCCTGTCCCCCGTGAATTTATCTGGCAGCTGGACGGGCGGCTCAAGAGGTGCTGGGGAGGTCACAGTAAGTTGTTGTGGGGCCGTCTCCTGATCTTGGACCCTTACAGCTAGCTCTTGCACCGTAGTATTGAGCCACTGCATTTGGTCCACAATGTTAGACATGGCGGTCCTGTTGTCCATGAGGCACAATAACAGTTTGGGCGGTCGGGGACAACCATGAAGACGTTCCCTGCACTTAGTAGGTGGCACACGAAACAGGACAGACAAAACACAATAAAGAGCAAGCCAGGTCAAACCACACAGGCAACGCAGTACAGAATCAGCAAAACAAAGAATAGTCACAGGTCAGGCGTGAGGTCAGAATCACGAGTAGCAGTCAGAAGAAATTAGGACAGGGTACGCAGGAATAGACAAGGGGGAGGTGGGATCAGGGGTCAACCTAATAGCCAGCGATCAGGAAATGACCGCTGGCTCTTTAAATACAGGACCAGGAGCCCAGACCAAAATGTGATTGGTCCGGACTCCTGAGTCCTGACTAATACAGCTGAGCAGGCTGCAAGCCGGGTGGCTGCGGCGTCTGCCACTCACCTTGAGCCTAACTCTGCTCAGCTAAGTGTACGACGCCTAGGCGAGCCGCTGCACGAGGACGGCGCTGGAGCGTGGTCAGGTAAGTTCCTGACAATAGGGTCTTAACAGGTAGGATTAACGCGCAATCTATGATGCTGACCAATCAGATAATGCTGATTTGAGCTGTCAGGAATGCCGCCCGTGGTGCTAGTCAACTGGCTATTGCTTTGCCCCCCTGATATGTCTTTGTTTTCTACAAATTTTGCTAAAAGTCACTATATTGTGGTCGCTGTAATTGAGGACGTTTTCATGGAAGTTACATTCCCAATCAGCTTTGTGTTGTTAAAAAATACCAGATCCAACAACAGAACTTCACTTTTTGTTGGCTCACAAACTAGCCAATGAAATGTTCCTGCAAAAATGTGGACATTTTCTCCACTTTTCAAGTTGAAGATAAACCATAGCTCCAAAATTTACCTCCCTACAAATTCTACCAACACACATTCTACATCCTCGCCATCATCACCCACTATTTCATTTTATCTTTCACTCAATTACAAACAGAACTTCCTCTCCATTTTCCTGTTGTCTCTGCCCTTCAGAATCAGTGAAAAAAACCTTGAAGATTGGTTGAGGGTGCGGAGTCCGACTATGTCTCTGGAGCACCAATGTTTTTATCCCATACCAGAGCCTTAAGCTCCCTAATTTTTCTTGCAAGACCTCAGCAGTTTGTGAACATACATTTTAAGTTTCCATCTAGTTTTACATATTCCAGTTTCAATTCTTGTGGGTAAAAAAAAAGTTTTTGACTACTAATTTGTAACACATGTATCTCCTACAGGCCCTAGAAAGACACAGGGGTCTCCAATGAAACCAGTGGCGCAAAATGAATCACACATGTGAAAAAACATCGGCAATTTCCCTTGTTGGCAGATCCCCCAAAGCAAAGAAGAAAATGCTAAAAAAGAAACTAGTAAAGGAGTAGACAGGTAAAAGAATTTCACCGGCGGTCACTTTGTCAGTCCTATAGATTTAGTTGTATAGGACAAGTCACAGACTCATCACTCTAATTCCAGTGACGGGAGGGGGCCTAGATACATTCAATGAATCTACTCACAGAGGCATATCACACGTTTAAAACATAACTTTTAATATTCAGGCTTAAAAAGTTAAAAACTGCCACATACATATGTATCTTCGCATACCCATTGGTCTAGGGTGCTATATCAGTCTTGCCAACTAAATCACCAGGACCGTAGGCAAACTAACAGATACAGTATGATACCACAGTACCTGTGTGGATATACTCCAGACCCTATCAGCCTTACCATATAATCCACCAGGACCGCAAATACTCTAATGGATGGATCGACACCAAACAAAAATCAAAACCCAACGTGTTTTCCCATGGGTATCAAACATGGTTCTTCAGATGTTAATAAGGTTACACTTGCATCAACTTATTTCTTATGATGATGCACCAACAGAACATGAACTGTGTAATGTCCAATCAATTGAAGGTACAGTAAGTATGGAGGCTAGAAAATACTATTCATAATGCCATACTATACAGTCTACCCCTTAAGCAGAGGAGTACAGTATGTTTAATTACAGAGGAGACAATATATATTAGGTACAGAACTACATGACTCACCCTCAGGTTATGGTGTAAAGTCTGCGATGAGACTGGAGTGATGTTCCTCTGGTGTTATGGTTACCTGCCAAGTGGATGCAAGTGTAATCTTATTTACCCCTGATGAAGTATGTTTGATACCCACGGGGAAACGCGTTGGGTTATGGGTTTTGTTTTGTGTCAATCCACACAGGTACCACTATATGTAGGAGTTGAAAACACAAAGTTTGAGCATACAATATTGGCACTTGATTATTAGGAAAAGCTAATAAAATATCAAATAATAGGATTAAGTCATTATTTTAATGGTTTTATTTGACACAACAAATCTTCATAGTCTTTTTATAGCGGCCTTTACATCTTTATTCTTCAGGCTGTAGATCAGGGGGTTCAGTATAGGGACCGCAGCTGTGTTAAACAAAGAGAAATATTTTTTGGAGCCTGATGAATTTGGCGTCTGGTACTGGAAGACAAGAGAAGCGTAGAGACAGAGGACAACTGTAAGGTGAGAGGAACACGTGTAGAAGGCTTTACGTCTGCCACTGCTAGAACGTATAGACAAGATGGTGGAGATGATGAAAATGTAGGAGATGAATGTAAGGGCAAAGGGGGTAAAAGAAGAAATAAGCACCCCGACAGCATGAATATAGAGCTGGAGAAAAGTTGTATCACTGCAGGATAGCTTCAGGACTGGCACAATGTCACAGAAGTAATGGTCCACCTTGTTGGAATAAAAACACAATAATTTAAAAAGCCCCACAAAAATAGGCATACATTGAAGAAAACCAAAGACCCAACATAGACATGCCAAAAAAATACAAAGTTTAGAGCCCATGACAAGATGATAATGTAAAGGGTTACAGATAGCAACATAGCGATCATAACCCATAGCTGCCAATACCAACAGTTCATCACAAGACAATGACACAAAGGTATAAATTTGCACAAAACACTCAACGATTGAGACAGTGTTATCTCCCGATATGAAGGAAATAAGGATTCTGTGAAGGGAAATTGTCGAACAACTAATGTCCAAGAGAGACAAGTTGGCCAAGAAAAAGTACATGGGAGTATGGAGATGGTGATCTAGACAAATGAGGAGGAAGATGGTGATGTTACCTCCGAGAGTGAGGAGATAAATGAGCAGAACCAGGAGGAAGACAAATAATAAAGGCTTCTCCGAGATCCCCATAATGATGAAATAGGTCGTTGTGGTCACATTACTATGATCCATTGTAAAATTTTAAAACATTCTAAGTTTTAGTTGACAATAAAGTAGAAAATTTAAAACGTGTATTTTTTAATATCGCTTTTCTTATATAAATACAATTGTGTTAACCTTTATAAAATTAAAAAGATGAAAACTTCAGGATGAATTCAAACAAAAAACACAAAAATAAGAGAGTGTTTCAGAAAGGTTTTATTAGAATATTAAACCATGAGTGTAAATAATTTCCAGTTTTACATACTAGCGTTCTGATTAGAAGCCCATATTGTATAGATAAATATGCTTTGTGTCCATTCACCAGTTTCTTGGCAGGTTTGTAAAAGGAAGTCATCTAATAGGCTCTTTTTGGGAAACACGATACATATAAATGATGTATCCAGCAAACTGCAGCTACACAGTGAGGAGAACAAGGAGGAAGCGTCAGACTTATTCTTTATAAACGGAAGAAGCACATAAGTGATAGGAGCAGGGGATTAAATAGAGAAATGGTAAAATGTTGAGGGTTTCCCTTGTGTCAATAAAGGCCGAGGGGATAAGACATTAAAGTAAGAAACACAAAGGACACACGTTCCCTGATGAGGAAAGAAGCAGACTTGAGAAAAAAGCAGACTATAAGGGAAATAAAAAAGTTGCATTTGTGTCTCAAATAGTATATGCTTCCTCTATCAGGTGTACAGTAATGAAGGTCAAGTGTACTACTATAACCCTCAGTGTTAAAGCTAAAGGACAACCCTGGTGATTTTTTTTTCCAGGCAATTAAATAACATTACAAAGTTATATAAATTTGTAATGTGCTTTAACCCCTTAGTGACCCATGACATATCTGATACGTCATGGTGCAGTAGCGGGAGTTCAGAGAGGGGTCCCCCGGGACCCCGCTCTGAACGCCGCTGCTCCCGGTTGTTATCTGCCGGCACGGGTCCCGTTGCCGCACCGGCTAACTAAGCCTATAAATGCAGCTGTCAAACCTGACAGCTGCATTTAGAGGCTTTGCTCCGTGCATCCCTGGTGTCTAGTGGGTCGGATCTCCCCCCCGCAATGTGATCACGGGGGTGAGATCCGTCCTTCTGCCCGTGCCAGGCCTCAGCCTCGCAATGACGCTGATCCCGGCTCGGTAATAGATTGCTATGGCCTGCAGCTGGCCAGTGCAATGTATCACCAATCTAATGGATCTTTGCTGTGTATATACACAGCATTGATCTCTATGAGAGATCAGTGCTGTGTATATACAAGTCCCCCAGGGGGACTTCTAGTTAATGTAAAAAAATAAAGTTAAAATGTTTTTTTATTAGTAAAAAATCCCCTCCCCTAATAAAAGTCCAAATCACCCCTCTTTTCCCATTTTATAAATATAAATACATAAACAAATAAAAAAACATATTTGCTATCGCCGTAATCGCCCGAACTATTAAATGATCACATGATTAAATGATCCAGCGCAAAAAAATCCAAAGTGCAAAATTGTGCATTTTTGGTCGTATCAAGTCTAGAAAAATGTAATAAAAAGCGATCGAAAAGTACACATCATGGCGCAAAAAAAGACCCCTGGCTGTAAAATCGGGGTAGTAAGGAGTAGAAGGCTACACATGCAACCAAAATGTGGGTAAGGAAAAGGCAATTGCCTTTGCAATAATGGGGTCGGGAAAGTATTTAAAATAATAAGATAAAATACATATAAAAAAATCAAATAATAAATCAAATTAAATTAACTCAATAAATAAATAAATTTGAATGAGGACTCGGACGTCCAGGTGCAAAAGGAAGGAGGAGTGGGTGGAGATGGTGGTGGAAAGTAGAGTCTGAGGAGGAGGCAATAGCCAATACTGCAGATTTGCACATAGGCTCCCTAACCAGGCACCGGGGCTGACAAGTCATCTGGGATCTATACCTTGTCAATTTGTTCACTCTGGATAGGTGGACAGAGGTGCTATATATCCTTTAAGACAGCACAGTTGCTTTAGGCCAGGCCAGCACCTCTAAGGCATACTGGGCGATCTCTGGCAAGGAGCCTTCTTTCAGCACCATGAGATGTGTTGAGACATACTTATCCACCATTCTGCCCCCTGCTCGTAGGTGCTTTATCTGCTGATGGTGTTGGTGCATTTTGCGGAATGCTGAGGAAGGCGTTCCACATAATGGCCATGCTCATGCTCCCTTCCGAGGCAGTGCTGGTTCCCAACCTACTGTACAATGGCGACCACTTTCTCCCCCCGAGCCCTCTTTGTCAGATGGGAATTCTGACAAAAGTGCCTCAATCAGTTCTGAGAACGTTTTGGAAAATTCGTAACGAATCTCAGTTTGGGAAGTTCTGTTCGCTCCTCTCTAGTGGCAAGCAGAAATCAATGTGCTGTGCTGGAGATCCCTAAGGAGGTTTCCTTTTACAGACAGAATGCATAGGGTTCTTTGGACTATTACCACTACCACTCCCTTGGATTTGGTGATATACTGTAGTGCACTCTAGCTCACTATAAATCACTATATTGCACTTAAAAAAAAAATACTTTTATTGTCTACTCTGCTGTTGCACCTAGTACTAGCACTTTATTATTGTATGCACTTATTGTTGTACCAGTGGAGATGTGCTGGAAAAGAATGGGGGATGTGGGGTTTAATTGCAGCCAATTGGCAGGCTGCAAGGGATTATAGATAATCACAAAATTATAACTTAAAACACACGTAATCACAAGGTTTTTTACTTAAAATACGCATTTATGCATACGTGACTATTTACGAACCTACATACAACTGAGCATCATAACAGACATATTATTTGGGATAAAAGCTAGATGTATTGTTTTTGAAGATGGTGGTGGAGATGTTCTGGAAAAGAAAGAGGGTAGGTGGACTTGCAGCCGATTGGCAGACTGTAAGGGATTATCGATAATCCTTGCTTCCAAGAATTTACAGAAGTATAATGTAAAATGTGCGGTTGCCATCTTGGACTGGGTTCGTACAAACTTTTCAAAAAGTTCAGTTTGGTCGTGAACAAAACTTCTTGCAAAATTCATGACAAATCTCGGCTTAGGAACTTGGAATCTGACCACTTGGTTTGGTAGAAGGATGCTTTTAATTTTAGACAGAAAAAAATATCTGTTTATATATTATACAGTCAATAAAGGTATAATTCTTATTATGTCTGATGTGCATAAAATTGTTTTTTTTTTTTATTTAAACGATAATTGTTCTGTGTAATTGTTTCTGTGTAATCGAAAAATCGCTCATTTGTCATTGATCGTTGATATAGATCTGACCCTAAAATAGTTGTTTATCGTTCGCTGTCATTCCACATTCATTCGCTGTAATTCCGCACTTGTTCACTAATCGTTCAGTATAGTTCTAAATCGTTCCTTCGATCATAGAACAATCGTTGTAACGATCGTACTATCATTCTGTGTAATATGGTGAACAATTTCATGTTACAATCCAACAGAACATCACTTTTTGTTGGCTCACAAACCAATGAAATGTCCTAACAAAAATGTGGACATTTTCTCCCCTTTAGGCCATGTTCATACGGTGTAAGACACCGGCCATTCTGTGACCCGGCCTGGTCACAGAATGGCTGGTGTCCGAGAAGGTCATCCCATCCGGTACTGCAGTACCGTCCGGATGATCTTCATTTTTGATGAACTTGGATGCGGGTGCATCCGCGTGCGCCTGCATCCCAATTCACCGCTGCGCCTCCGGCTGCTTGCTCCATTGTGGGAACTCCATTGTGGCATTCCTGTGGCCACTTTTCAATGAATAGTGGCTGCAGAAAACTGACATATCAGTTTATCGTGCGGCCAGTTAGAATCCTGGCCTGAGCATATATTATAAAAAAAAGAGTTATCAGACTGGTGTAAATAAGAACTGGCTCAGTTGCCCCTAGGAACCAATCAGATTTCACCATTTCATTCCTCAGAGATTCTTTGAAAAACTGAAAGGTGGAATCTAATTGGTTGCTGGGGTCACTGGACTAGTTCTACTTTACACCAGTTTGATAAATCTCCCCCTATGTGCATACGCTCCGACCAGGATTCCATTCATTCAAATGCAACATATGTTTTGCATAAATCACATTGCAGTTTGCAACAATATCTGTAATTTATGTAAAACGTACATTGTGTAAACATGGCCTTAAAGGTAAAGTCCTAACTCCAAAATTTACCTCCCTACAAATTCTACCAACAAACATTCCACATCCTCACCATCATCAACCACTATTTCATTTCATTTTTCTCTCAATTACAAACAGAACTCCTCACCATTTTTCCTATGGTCTCTGCCCTTCAGAAACAGTGAAAAAAACCCGGAAGATTGGTTGAGGGTGCAGAGTCCGACCATGTCTCTGGAGCACCAATGTTTTCATCCAGTACCGGTGCCTCAAGCTCCCTCATTTTTCTTGTAAGACCCCAGCCATTTGTGAACATACATTTTAAGTTTCCATCTAGTTTTACGCACTTAATTTAAATTCTTGTGGGTAAAAAAAAGTTTTTGACAACTAGTTTGTAACACATGTATCTCCTACAGACCCTAGAAAAACACAGGGGTCTCCAATATCTACATTGTGAAACCAGTGGTGCAAAAATGAATCACACATGAGAGAAAAATAGACAATTTCACTTGTTGGCAAAGCCTCTAAAAGGCTATGTTCACACAACTTTTTTTTCAGCTCCGTTTAATATGACGTCCGTTATTTTGAGTCTAAAATAACGGACGTTTATTGAAGCCTGGCATCCCCTTAGTGCAATGACGGGTGTTTGCACATTATTTTAATTTGGGGTTACTAATTGGCCTTTGGTTATGGCTTAATTGAAAAATCCATTGAATTTAATAGTAAAAACGGAGAAAGAACGGTGACAAAAGAACTGTGTGTGAACAACTAATAAAAAACGTCTGAAAATAATGTTCATGTTCATTATTTTGACATCTGTTGTGTGCATAGGACGTCCGTCTTCCCATTGACTTCAATGCAATTGCATTGAAGTCAGTTAAATTGCTGCAAAAACTGAAGTTTTTTTTAAATAGCGAAATCGGACGTTTTTCTCCATTTTTGACGTTGTGTGAACATAGCCAAACAAAGGAGAAAATGATAAAAAAAAAAAAAAAAACTAAGAAAGGAGTAGAGTGATAAAAGAATTTCACCTGCGGTCACTTTGTCAGTCCTGTAAATGTAGTTGTATAGGACAAGTCACAGACTCGCCACTCTAATTCCAGTGATGGGAGGGGGCCTAGACACGTTCAATTAATCTACTCACAGAGGCGTAGCACACGTTTAAAACCTAACTTTTAATATTCAAACTTTATATAGTTAAAAACTGCCACATACATATTTACATATACTGTATATAGGGTGTTATATCAGTCTTGCCAACTAAATGACCATGCCCGTAGGCAAACTAATAGATACAGTAGACCTCAGCCATTTGAGAACATACATTTTAAGTTTCCATCTAGTTTTACACATTTTGTTTTAATTCTTGTAGGTAAAACATGTATCTCCTACAGGCCCTAGATAGACACAGGGGTCTCCAAAATCTACATTGTGAAACCAGTGGTGCAAAAATGAATCACACATGAGAGAAAAATAGATAATAGGAAAACTAATAGATAGTAGGCAAACTAATAGATACAGTATGATATAACAGTACCTGTGTGCATATACTCCACACCCTAACAGTCTAATTGAATATTCCACCAGGACCGCAAATACTCTAATGGATATAATGTCATATAGCAGTACCTGTGTGGATCAAAACCAAACAAAAATCAAAACCCAACGTGTTTCCCCATGGGTATCAAACATAGTTATACAGGGGTAAATAAGGTTAGACATGCATCAACTTATTTCTGAAGATGATGCACCAACAGAACATAAACTCTGTTATGTCCAATAAGCTGCAGGTAAGTATGGCGGCGCCAAAATACCATTTATAATGCCATACTATACAGTCTACCCCTTAAGTAGAGTAGTATGTTTAATTAACGAGGATACAAGTGTAATCTTATTCACCTCTGAAGAACCGTGTTTGATACCCACAGGGAAACATGTTGGGTTTTGGTTGTTGTTTGGTGTCAATCCACACAGGTACCGCTATACGTTTAAGCATACAATTTTGGCACTTGATTATTAGGAAAAGCTAATGAAATATCCAAGAAAGGATTAAGTCATTATTTAAATGGTTTTAATTGACACGACAAATCTCCATAGTCTTTTTTTTATAGCGGCCTTTACATCTTTATTCTTCAGGCTGTAGATCAGGGGGTTCAGTATAGGGACGGCAGCTGTGTTAAACAAAGAGAAATATTTTTTGGAGCCTGATGAATTTGGCGTCTGGTACTGGAAGACAAGAGAAGCGTAGAGACAGAGGACAACTGTAAGGTGAGAGGAACACGTGTAGAAGGCTTTACGTCTGCCACTGCTAGAACGTATAGACAAGATGGTGGAGATAATGAAAACGTAGGAGATGAATGTAAGGGCAAAGGGGGGAAAAGAAGAAATAAACACCCCGACAGCATGAATATAGAGCTGAAGAAAAGTTGTGTCACCGCAGGATAGCTTCAGGACTGGCACAATGTCACAAAAGTAATGGTCCACCTTGTTGGAGTCAAAACATAATAATTTGAAAAGCCCCACAAAAACAGGCATACATTGAAGAAAACCCAAAAAAAGACCCAACAAAGAAAAGCCAAAAAAGCACAAAGGTTAAAGCACATGACAAGATGATAATGTAAAGGGTTACAGATAGCAACATAGCGATCATAACTCATGGCTGCCAATACCAACAGTTCATCACAAGACAATGACAAAAAGGTATAAATTTGCACAAAACACTCAACGATTGAGACAGTGTTATCTCCCGATATGAAGGAAATAAGGATCCTATGAAGGGAAATTGTCGAACAACTAATGTCCAAGAAGGACAAGTTGACCAAAAAAAAGTACATGGGAGTATGGAGATGGTGATCTAGACAAACAAGGAGGAAGATGGTGATGTTACCTCCGAGAGTGAGGAGATAAATGAGCAGAACCAGGAGGAAGACAATAAAGTGTAATAAAGGCTTCTCCGAGATCCCGATAATGATGAAATAGGTCGTTGTGGTCAAATTACAATGATCCATTTAAAATGAATAATCTTTAAAAAAAATCTAAATTTGAAGATGACAAATTAAATAAACCAATTTAGAAAATTTCTGCACAAAAATATGCCACGCCAAAAAGAAGAGCAAAAGGGAGGAGCGTGTCAAAGTTATTCTTTATAAATGAAGCATTGCACTGATAGGAACCGGGATTATATAGACAAATGATAAAATGTTCAGTTTCCCTCAGGTCAAAGAGATGTGTATTAGCGGAACACAAGGGACACACATATTATTTCTATTTAATAAGTTGTAAAGGTAAAAATTCTGGAATAGGAAAAACACAACAATTAGTAAACTTCATGATGAGGCACTAAGAGTTTTTGGATGGTGAAGTGGTGGTGAGAAAGCTCAAACTCACCCATACACTGTGTTGACTGTTGTGACAGTCTATTTAGATTGTCTTACTTGGGGGCCACATATTAAAGGGGTTATCCAGCGCTACAAAATATGGCAACTTTCCCCCTACTGTTGTCTCCAGTTTGGGTGGGGTTTTGAAACTCAGTTCCATTGAAGTAAATGGAGCTTAATTGCAAACTGCACCTGAACTGGAGACAATAGGGGAAAAAGTGGCCATGTTTTTGTAGCGCTGGATAACCCTTTAAAGGGATTATCCATCTTGAGACTTTTTGTTGCCCTATTATAAAACATAATAAACACCTTATTCTTACCTCACTGTTTCTTGCTTCACTGTCTCTGGTGTCCCCCCACTGACTGTAGCCTCACCACTTCCAAGACAAAGTCGCCTGCAAGTGACAGCCCGCTCGGCCAATCACTGACCGACTTTTTTTGTCTACCTAATGAATTGTGCATGTGGGATTCAATATGTAGGGAGGAAGACACAACCCCTGCATTGAAGCACAGTGTCTCTAGACATATGATGCAGGGACATGGAAAAAATTTCCAAAAACTTAGGATTTACCCAATAGAGCAGATTAATGAGCATGTATCCGATAGGTGGGCCCTCTTGAATAAAAGGGACACCTATTGGATATATAAACGGCAAACATTGATGGTTAATGGTTAAATGAAATGGTAGAGCACTTCTGAGTGAATTAGCTCTCTGTTGAATGTCTCTTTTTAATTTCACGCATGATATAATGTGATTCAAAGTTTTATCCCACCTTAGCTGTGGGTGATTTAGCCACCATTTCACACCGGTCGTGATGGCGGCTGAGTTATTCACATGGAATGGTGTGGCGGCATTGGTAATGCAATCTCCCTAAGTGAACAACATAGAGGGAGGTAGGAATGAATCTGAATGAATGAATGAATGAATGAGTGGAGCAATCAATCACGCTCCACGTCAGAACCGGCTTCCGGCGGGTGAAAGCATTGTGTTAGGAAAGTTCTCCATTACCCTGTAAGTTCATTGTTTATGAGCTAGTATGAATTTGGATCCTGTGGCTGATATATATGGATATGCATTTATGCGTTGCCAGGGAGATATCCTCGTTTTGACCTTGAAGTAGCAATGAATTGTAATAGGAGTGACCCTTTAAATAGGACTTTGACCATGTGTTTGTTGTAAGCTTTAGAAAGGTTTTAGCGTACGGAGGAGCCAAAAACGTGTCACTAAAATATTTCCAGTTGGATATTGTTTGCCTCCGGAGTGCGTTCTGTTGCATTGGATTAACGTTTGAAGGTATCCTGTCTTCTGAATCATCTGTGTTGCTGATCTCCAGGCAGTTGTTTGCCAGCTGGTGTGATCCAGACCAGTATTTGTCTCCTTTATTCTATACTTAGTCGCTGACTAAGTTGACTCCTGGCGAGCTGCGGTGACCCCCCACTTTCACAAGCTCTTCATAGTGTTGTGCCTAGTAGTTGCACAACCACACAAGGTGAGTGTTAAATTATCTAGTCATGGACCTGCCTGCTCTGTGTTTGGAGCTGCCATATACTACACCAGATTGCGCCCACCCTCTCTTTTTCTCTTAATCACTGACTGAGACAGCACCGCAGCCACTGATTGGCTGAGCGGGATGTCACCCCTGAGGGCAGCGTTATATAAAAAAATTTACGCTGGATAACCTGTTTAAGTTGCCCATATATTTCCAATAACTCTAAGCCTAATGATAGTTATCTCTCCTGACGGCCCCATACACATAAACGTTTGTGTGTATTCTATGGGGTAACGGGGGGTTAAGCCACAGTTAGAAAGCAATGGTGGTGGCTTATGCCTTCTAAAATAAATGTGTAAGGTGGCAGAAATAAAGCAAGCGTAAAACAGTTGACCAAGGTTGTCAGTCACAACACATGGAGGCTGGCCAAACTGTGACAGCTCTTATGTTGTGATGGTTGTAGTGAAGGAGAATGTCTTTGGCATTCAGTAGCTTTACCCCAACAATGACGCTGGTTTTACCCATAATGTCCCCTTTTCACAGAGACAATACCTGTCTGCCAAATGCCCCCCAAGTGTCACCACAATGGTCAGTCACTATATTCTTCAATAAAGATCAGAATGCCCCTCTACTTTTCTAGACACAAGGTTAACCCACTCTTGGACAGTTGGCCCTGTTGACGGCCACAAAATCCCCAATCTCTGACAGATTTCTGGCATACTGTATTACTAACTAAACAACGTTAAATTTTCAGCCACAATACCATCATATTTCCAGCTACTATAATACCCACTAGTGTCTACCCCTTTAAGGTTGAAGCCAAACCCTAACCCCAAAATTTGGTTATGCAGCTGACCGCCAACTGACTGATGTTAGGGAAGCCTATAGATTACACCATAAATATTTTTTTTCCATAGTTTACCTCACTTTGCAATACTACCTACAAATCCTCCCAGTCATCACCTATTATTTAATTTTTCCGTCGCTGAAAAAGAGTTACCTCCTTTCCAGTGCTCACTGATCTTCAGAAACAGTGAAAACGCAGAAAATACGCAGCCCAGTGAGGTGAGGAGTCTGAACATCTCAAAGCAACATTAATATGTTCCTCCAGGGCCGCAAGCTCCCCAATTTTCTTGCCAGACTGTAGCCATTTGTGAATATATAGTTTAAGGCTATGTTCAAACTACGTACGTTTCATATTAATCACGGCTGTTGTTGCCGATTTGCAACAATGGCCGTGATTAATAATTAATATGAAACTTACACTGAATCCGGGCCGGATTGTACACATAGTATACACTCCATCCGGGATCGCTAGCGGTCATGCAAAAGACTGACTATTTATTGAATAGCGGCTGCAGAGAACCTGTCAGTTCACACAAAGGAGCATGTGGCTCTGGCCACACGCTCCATTGTGTGCAGTGGTGAATTCAGCAGAAGTGAAGATCACCTGGCCGGTACTACAGCACCAGCCGAGATGATCTTCAGTAACAGCGGGCCGAGTCACAGAACGGTCTGTGTTATACATGGTGTGAACATGGCCAAAGTTTTCATCTAATTTTACACATTTATTGAATTCTTATGGGTAAAACCTACAAGTTTGTAACACACTTATTTCTAAAGTAGACTGGTGAGAAATGTTGGTAAGTCCTGTAGATCCTTTAGTCCGGGTTAGTTGTACAGGAACCTGAGGCTCTCTACCAACTAATAAAGGAGATTCTAAAACAATTAGAGATCTGCAAGTCAGAGATCTGATCACAGAATGAAAGACAACATTTCAAGCCTACGTTTTATTCTGATGGACTGATTTGCTATGGGGATTTTTTTCTATTGGGGCGTGCAAAGAGCACAATGTTTAACTTGAAAGAAAATATTATAAAGCCGCCGGTAAGTACTGTAATTGAAAGATTGACTTTTTTAACCTCTTATTGACATATGACGTCAATGTATGCCAATATGCTGTTAAGAGCGTACAGAGGGGGTTTGGGACTCAAGCCCGCTCTGTACCATGCCTCTCATAGCATCCAAGGACCGATCCTTCTTGCCAGCAATATAGCGATTTGAATGTCGCTGTCAAAACTTACAGCTGCATTTAAATGCCTTTAAAATGCTATCTGTGGTGGTCTAATGGCGGGATCACCCCCTTGCAATGCAATTACAAGTGGGTGATTAGTCATACTTGCTGGTCCAGACCTCCAGATGATGTTTATCCCGTCTCATCAATTGTTTACATTGGGCTTCAGCAGCCCTTTGTAATCGATCACTGATTGCATTGATTGATGTGTTTTATTGGCTGGGGACTACAAATTACTGGGAAAAAATGTTTTTTAACCATCCCCCATTTACCATTTTAAAAATAAGGACACTGGTGTCAAAATTGTAGACCCGCAACTGAAATGGGCTAAAGGACAATAGGCAATCAGATTGTCAATAATTGTTGGCCCAAATATTAGAAAATGGAAGAAACACAACATGACTGTCAATCTTCCTGGGTCTGAGGCTCCATGCAAGATCTCACCTTGTGGGATAAGGATGAGAGAATCTGGTCAATGACCTGAATAGTTCTGGGACGTTAGTAACACGCCATCATGGATTAAAATCCTGCAGAGCACACAAAGTCCCCCTGCTCACACCAGCACATGTCCAGCCCATTTGAAAGAAGTTATCCTGTTAGGTAAAATATATGTTGACTCATCCCCCCTCCTGGAGACTAAAAATTCTTTCAATACATATCATTACCTTATCTGTCTTCTTCCCTCAATTTTGAGCTGCTACTTTCTGCTAAAGACACAGAAATGTCTTTCTGAACTGTTAACTCTGTGTCTACTCTCAAACCCCTCCTCCTCCTCTCTCCCTTCCAGACGGCTAATGTAAACAACATCTTTGACCAGCTGTTTATATACTGTGTGAAACCGGGAGGGTAATCTAAGGGAAAGTTACTTGTGACCTTACTGTGATTAACACCTCTTGCTGTACAGAGAGAAAAAACAGTTCAGAATCAGTCAGACAGGGATGTTGTTTGAGTCATCTGGAAGGGAGGGGGAAGTGGAGAGCAGAGATATAGTGAACAGCTCAGAAAGAGATTTCTATGTCTTTAGCAGAAAGAAAAAGACAAATAACGTAATGAAATGTATGGTATGAATTGCTAGTCTCCAGGGGGGACGTTAAAAAAAATGTTTAAAAAAATATATTTCTATTATATTATTATTTATACAATATATATACTTCACCAGAGACCATCTGGATGATCCAGAGGAGGTATGGGAGAAGGTCATATGATCAGATAAGACCAAAATAGAACGTTTTGTTTGAAGGAAGAAGAAAGATGAGAAGAAGAACTCAGTCAAGACCATAAGGCATGGTGGGTTGGGGGACATTATACCTTGGGGGTGCAATTCTGCAAAGGAGACAAGACGACTGCACTGTATTGAGTGTTGAAGATGGGTTGTGGCTTCCAGCAATGACCTGAAACACACAGCCAGGACAGCTAAGGAGCGGCTCCATGAGTAGCATTTCAAGGTCCCGCAGTGCCCTAGCCAGTCTCCAGAATTGAACCCAATAGAAATTCTTTGGAGCTGAAACTCAATGTTGTCCTGAAACCTGAAAGATCAGAAGATTTGTATGGAGGAGGGGGACACAAATCCCGCTGCAGTATCTGCAAACTTGGTCAAGAACTACAGAAAATGTCTGACCTCTGTACCTGCAAAAAAAAAAAAAAAAAAAATTCTATTGCAAATATTAACTTTTGTTTTTCTATCATATCAAAAAATAATTATTTACAAATGAAACAATTTTCTTTTTTTTTATAGTATCTGTCTCTCCCGTGTGACGCATACCTACAATAAAGATTACAGACCTCTCCATTCTTTGTAGGTGGGAAAACTTGCAAAGTCGTCAGTGTATTTCCCCCACTGTATCTAGAGATCTATGGGGAGTAGTTGTATACACATAAAGCTTGAGCATGTAATATTGGTATTCGATTCTTTATTATCACCGTAGGGCTATGTTCACACTATGTAAGAGAAAGGCCATTCCATGACCTGGCCGGGTCACGGAACGGCCGGTCTCTGCAAAGATTATCCCAGTCGGTACTGCAGTACCGGCCGGATGTTCTTTTTGGCCGTAGTGTTCTGATGTGGGCACATCAGCGCGCCCGCATCAGAACTCCCCATTGTGTGAACTTACAGGGTTTCCTACGCCCGCAATTCAGTGAATTAAGGCCACAGAAAACTGACATGTCAGTTCTTTGCGATGCCGCACTGGATCCTGGCCGGAGCGTATGCGATATTTATACACTCCAGCTGGGATCCCATAGAACAATAAGCATTGTTCCACAATGTGCAAAGTACGGCCATTGTTGCCGATGGCAACAACGGCCGTACTTTTACGTAGCCTAAAAAGGCAAATTGTATTCTTCACAACATTCGGTCCCCTGCATGGGTACTGACTAGCATAATTGAAGGATTATTCTTTTCTCCTATCATGTCTCTCTTTACTTCTTCTACTGCACTCTTCACCCACTCACAGCACACCTTAGATATGCTGAGGAAGGAATTCCCATCGGTAGAAGAAGTGCCTATCGTCTCTTTTGTGTTGGAAGTAGGAAGAAGGGTGGAAAAAAAGGGCCCCAACTCAGTCTTTGGAAGCATTAGAGCATAGGTCGCAGCACTTTTAGACAAAATACCACCCTTTTACCAGACAAAATATCCCCCATGTTGAACAGATTTCCTGCATATTGCTAGCTGCTAAACTCCCAATTCTCAGCCACAATACCATTATATTACCAGCTATAATACAAAAGGGTTAAAATGCCAACAGTTTGAATGTGCATGACCCAAACTTACTGCACATTTGTACATTTCTAATTTGTGGGGATATATCCAGGAATGGGAGTTTGTGAATGGTGTCAGAATGTGAGTAGTAAAGCATGGACCTAAAGATGTCTGTAAAGGAAAACTGCATAGTTAGAGAAGTTTGGATTGGCAACGTGCATGACTTTCTGCTCAGTATACAGGAGAAAGCACTGTCTGTGACAGGGATCCAACCCTTGTTTGTACTTTCCGTAGCGTCTTATGCTGTGAGTCTGGACCAGTAAATGTGAATGGCGTTCCAGTGTGCAAGAATAGGTGCTTCGGTCTTTGACCACACTCCTATACCATTTTCCCCAAAGGGAATCACTTTGCTCATCTCTACCCAGTGCCAGACTGGAGTACCAAGGAACCACCAGTAGGGTTAAAAAAGTGGAAAGGGCACCATAGGGTGAGAATGTAAACAACAGATTGTAGGTCGAACAAGTTGATAATAGAACTGCTCACCTGTTGGTGTTGTGCTAAGAACACAACACCTGTATGCATCAGTGAAGAGAGAGGTAGTAGCCGTAGCAGCCAGGCTCCAAGGGTAGATGCCGAGATCCCAAGCCAGGAGATCAGGGAATGGAGAATGGTAGATGAAGTGTCGGATCCTCGGTGTAGGCGGGGACCACAGGAGCCAGAATGACGGCGCTTCACGGCTACAGGTTTAATGAAGTAAAACGATGAATTTTAATGGTCTCATAAACAACGCGTTTCGAGGCATAAATTGCCCCTTTGTCAAGTAGGAGAGACAGATGTCTGGTTGGCCGAAACACAGTGATGTTGGCCCAGTACAGTGGCCCAGTGATGTTATGTTGCGATGCCAGTGCCAGTGGGGCATACAGATGTGGGGGCACACCTGCTTTAATTCAAAGGGCTGGCTGTACCTTGTTCCCCTGTGGACAGTGTCCTGCCGCGCTGCTACGGGGTCCCTTGGGAAGATATCATGGTGGGCCACAGTGGTGTAGTGACCCTCCCGGACTATCGGAAATGCCACCCACAGAAAGAGGAAATTTCCCAAGGATGTAGTGTACACTGTGTTGGTGTGGGGTGAAGAATCACAGAGTCTCTTTATCATAAATAATCTTGTTTTTACTTGAGGAATACTTGTGTGCAGCAAGTTATACAGCTTTACCTTGACAGGGTATGTTACACTTGATAGTTCTCCTTATGAAGCACTTGATAAGACACATGATAATACACTTGACAATAAAGCAACCAAATCTATGATAGGAATAAAGTGAGGAGTACAGTCGTGGTGAATGAGTAGCGTGTTGAGCCATACAAAGAATCAGAGTAGCAGAGAGGAGGATGTTGTGAGAGTCCCAACCCAAGTAGTACTGTGCTCTGACAGGATGTCGGAGCATGAGGTAGAAGAATACTTAGAAGAAGAAAAGAATACTTGTGCCCGTGTATTGACCTTTGAGTCTTCACACCACTTAATGCCCACCAGTGTTGGGTGACCCGTCCTATGAGGGTGACACAAGGCCCCAGACCTTGTTACCTGGGATGAGCGGAATGCTGAGGATTTCCTGCTGACAACCACGATGTGAGATAGAGTTCCTAGGCTCTTAGCAACTTTGCTATATCCGGATAATTTCCTAGCTTACTGCTGTCTGTGGATACTGTCCTGCACTGTGACTCTCCTAGTCCACAGCGTGGGTTGAGGTTATCCTAGAGGAGTTTAACACTACATAGTGTTGTGTAGAGTAGACTGAGAAGAAACTTCTAGCTGGTGCCTGTCTTGCTTCCTACACATATGGGGATCTGATTAAGACTGACCTCTTGAGAGTAGGGGATCTGGCAGAGGGCCAGGGCCCAGAGAAGACCACTGTAGAGAACTATCTAGCTTGCGTCCTTCCTCTACAATGTCCAACACAAAAGAGACGCGCACTTCTTCTACCGATGGGACTTCCTTCCTCAGCGTATCTAAGGTGTGCTGTGAGTGGGTGAAGAGTGCAGTACAAGAAGTAAAGAGAGACATGATAGGAGAAAAGATGAAAAGATTCCCATAGGTTCACAGATCCATGTGACACACAAACACACAATAACCTTTTACATACTTCAGCCGTGCAGCATCTGAGTGCATACATCTAATACAGCGACATCTAGGGGGAAACTTTATCACTACTCATCACCACTTTTACACAATAAGTACAGGCTTACAACAAGTAATCAACAGCAACACCCGTGGTGGGACACCACAATCCTAGGGGCCTACCAACGAATAATCAGTGAGAAGCGAGATGCTGACCTGGTTCCATCCCAATTTAACAGTATCTGTGTCCACATTTATGGTGCATTCATTTCAGCGACGTCCTGCTCCTCATCTCACCATGTAATAGGAGCAGACCTCCGCTGACTTCCAAGGGTCACCACGGACGATCTAAGGATTTTCTGGGCAGCTCCTACCAACAGGCAGCCATAACCATTTTTTTCCCTTTAACTTAGCCATAATGGGCTTTATAGTTGCAGAAAAAAATGTATTTTGCGATGTTTTTTTTTTTTTAAGGGGTAGGGACTAAAAAGAACAAAAACTAAGCTGTTGTCTTTGGGTTTTGCTTTGGGTTGAGGGGGAGGGGATTTACTAAGCATTACAATATGGCTAAGTTCATAAAATTGACGCAAATGTATTCCTTCCATTTACAACCTATTTGACATTGTATTTATAGTGCAAATTATTGTGCAATTTCACCTCATACATGAGCACACTTACAGAATACTACAAATATAAAGAACAGTCAATTGTATTGAATGGTGCCCGCCATAAGAGCCTCATTATATAATAGGCAGCTAGTAAATTCTCCTCTATTGTTTTTACAGAACGTCACCATATTATGAGGCCCAAACGTTTTTTCTGTCAATGGAGATTTGTAGAGTAGTCATTTTCAGTGGGATAGGTGTTATGTATAGGGTTCTGGGCCAAACTGAGGACTATGATAACATGTTGATATATGAAATTATCAAAATTTTGGTAAACGGGGACATTGTAGTTATGGGGAATTTTAACGTACTAGATGTTCATTGGAATATACTTTGTGCACATGTAAAAGGATGAATCTCATAGAGGGTCTTACATGAGTATCTGTAAAACAATTTGTGAAGTCACCAGCCAGAGGGACAGACTAGATTTAGGGGGAACTTACTAAGACCAATGTACATAAATCCCATCCCTATTTACCTCTCCAGATTTACTAAGAGGCACATGCCTCCAGAGCAGTTGTAGATTTTTGTCATAGTTTATGCCCATTTCCATAAACCATGATAAACTAGGCCCTGGGGGAGGCCACACCTCCTCCCTGCTTTGCCGCTTCCCCCTGCCTGGCCATCAGTACACAGGGCAAATGCCTGGAATACACCAAGGAAAAGGGTAAAATCTCATCTGCCCCTTCTCTGGGTGTGTGCCAGGGGCGCAGATTATTAAATAGTATTTACTAATGGAGATCGGGTGTCTGAAGTTAAGAAAATTGGGAAAAAATTTAAGTTCCAATGACAGCCAGTGTTTATGGTTTCACATAAGAAACTTAGGCTGCTCACACACGTGCATAGATTTTGCGGACCCACGGAAGGTGAATGCCTGTAATGGATTGTTTCCCCGCCCGGCATGATGTGTCAATCAATATCATGCTGGCAGCGGGCAAACTCTTTGAATCAACGGGGCAATGTAAATAACAATTTAAGGAGTTTCCCCGTTGCCAGCATGATATTGGCACATCATGCCGGGCAGGGAAACAATCCTTTGCAGGCATTCACCATCCATAGGTCCACAAAATCTACGGACGTGTGAATGCAGCCATACTGTATGCAATCCTATACAGTATAAGGCTATGTTCACACTGCGTATGAATCCGTCCGTAGATCGTACGCCGCCGTACATGTGCGGCTGAAACTACGGGCGTCGAAAAAATAGACATGCGGCCGGATGCGTACAAACCGCGAACATACGCCCGTAGTACAGTTATGCTTCCCTAGCTTGTTTCGAAGCGATCTGAGGCAGGTCATTTACTTGGAAATCTTCGCCCAGCCCCGTAAACCACACAGAACCTTTTGGATCGAAAAATCAAGTTAAATTTGGCTGAAATAAGTACTCCGTACGGGACCGCATGGAAATCCACGGCCGTGAGTTTCAACATTTCCGTCCTCAAACAATGGTCTTGTTCATTTTTCATGGCGCCGTATACGATCCGGCCGTAAGCTCATACGTAGTGTGCACTGTGCGGGCGTATATCGTATACTTTCAAGCGAACGCATCAACCTCAAAACTACGTGCGTATATTCGCGGTTCGCACTACGGACGGATTCATACGCAGTGTGAACATAGCCTAAAAGTATAAAATTTTAGAAAGACAGTTTTTAAAGAAATGGGGAAATGAAGTTTTTATATAATGAATTAAAAAGGTGGGTTAAAACATTGTGGAGAGTGAATTACAAAGTGAAAATATAAAGGTTTAATAATACTATACTAATATATTATATATTTCCTGGAAGTACATACCTAGCACCTTATAAACTTCAGGTTTGATGCGAATGCACATTTCTGAATCATAAAGTCGACAAATAGCCTGACTGCAAAGCATGATGGGATGGTTTAGATGTTCAGGTGTTTATCCTTTTACCACCTGGACTAGAGTGTAAGCCAACCCTTAAGACGTGTTGTAGAGGCCATTATTTTGTTTGCTGGTTGCCTTTACATTTCCACGTCATGGCCATGAGTGTTAGTTGATTAAAAAACAAATCTTATTCTTCTCCTTATAGCGGCTTTTACATCTTTATTCTTTAGGCTGTAGATCAGGGGGTTCAGTATAGGGACGGCAGCTGTGTTACACAAAGAGAAATATTTATTGGAGCCCAAATTGATGGATGACGTTGGCCTCAGATAGTGGAAAACAAGAGAAGCATAGAAACAGAGGACCATTGTAAGGTGAGAGGAACACGTGTAGAAGGCTTTACGTCTGCCACTGCTACAACGTATAGACAAGATGGTGGAGATGATGAAAACGTAGGAGATGAATGTAAAGGTAAATGGGGTAAAAGCTGTAATAAATGCCCCTACAGTGAGAATATAGAGCTGGAGAAATGACGTATCTGTTAGGAATGTGACTTTGCGTTCCTTGGTCTGTGCTGGGCGATCGAGGAAGCGCTGAGTTTGTCTTTTTGTTGCACTTATGAGTTGTCTGAATTGTGTCTTACTTTCCAGCCAGGGGCGTAACTACCACTATAGCAGCCATAGCGGCTGCTATGGGGCCCGCCGCATCAGGGGGCCCCATGGCCTGCTCCTGCAATACACTGGGCCCCCTGAGCCGTCATCATTTGCAGCACCGGGTGGCCCTGCTGGTCTCCTGGGTTTTGCAAATGTCCCTTTAACTGCAAGCACTCCTGACCAGAGCTAGCAGTTATGTAGTTATGACTTCATTTTACCGTTTACAGCCATTTCTAGTTACACCCCTGTTTCCAGCCACACCCGCCTTGCTTGTCAGACTTTGGCAGTGCAGGGGTTACTGCACTGCTAGGTCTCTTCAGCTGAACTTGGTACTGGGATCAGGGCTGATCCAATCAGCTGCTGGACCTAGTCTCTTATCCTGAATAAAAAGCAGCCAGCTCCTCATTTCCCTGCTGGCTATTAGTTGTTACTAGTCCCAGCTCCCCTGCTCCTTTTCCAGCGTTCCCTGTCCTAATCCCCTTGCTATTGCTCTACCCATGTTCTGACCTCTTGCTTGACATCTGACTATTCGCTCTCTTTCTGATTTTGTACTGCGTTGTCCGTTTGGTTTTTGACTCTGTTAGCTGACTATCCTCCATTGTGTTTTGTTTGTCTGTCTTCGTTTGTGTGTTCACCTACTCAGTGTAGGGACCGACTCCGTGGTTGTCCGCGACCGTTTAGGGTCGTCCGTGGCAAGAAGGTAGGGGCATTGGTTGGGGCAAGTTCAGGGCTCACTGTCTTGTCCGTGTCTCCCCAGCCTGACAGAATAGCCAGCCATATATTTCAGGAATTTTTTTTTTACCATGGATCCAATGAAAACGCTGATGGAACAGATGCAAAACCTGAACACTTTGGTTCAGGGACTTGCTGAGCGGGTCCAAGAACAGGAGGCTACACCTCGTCAGGTGACCATGACAACCCCCACACCTCCAGAACCACCTGTTCAGCTCCCTGAAAAATTCAAGGGAGATAGGAAGGATTTCCGATCCTTCAGAGAGGGGTGTAGACTATTTTTTCGGCTCCGTCCTCGCTCTTCTGGGGATGAGCCAAAAAGTGTTTATTATCATATCCCTTCTGCAAGGCCCACCGCAGGAATGGGTATTCTCCTTACCTCCCAATGCAATTGAGTTGACTTCAGTTGATTATTTTTTTTCAGCCCTAGGGCTGTTGTATGATGACCCTGACTGGACTGCGGTGGCCGAACGCCAACTGACCTCCTTACGTCAGGGTAAGAGATCAGTAGAAGACTACTGAGCAGAGTTTCGCCAGTGGTGTATCCCTTCTACCAGGAATGATTCTGCCTTGCGGTATCAGTTTCGGCTGAGTCTTTCGGAACAGTTGAAGGATTTACTAGTGGCTTACCCCACTCCAGAGACCTTGGAAGAAACCATGACCTTAGCTATAGGGGTTGATAGATGTATGCGGGACAGACGCAGGGAAAAGGGAACCTCTGACTCGTTCAAAGCCCCATCATCTGTTGTTTCCTCTCCCAAGTCTTCTTCTTTCCTGTCACTATCTTCAGAAGAACCTATGCAAATTGTAGCGACAGATGCTAAGACCCGACGGGCCTATCGACTACAGCACAATCTGTGCTTATACTGTGGCAAGGCCGGACACCGTGTAGGGGAGTGTACCTCCAGACCTGGATCACCGTCTGAAAACTCCAGCGCCTGAATGATTGTCGAGGGGGTCATTCAGGCGCACAGGTACCGCTCGATATGAAAAATAAATTAATTAAAGAGAGAGGCTATGCGTGAATACGTTAAAGATAGTTTACGTAAAGGCCACATTCGGCCTTCTTCTTCCCCTATGGGTGCGGGATTTTTCTTTGTTGGGAAAAAAGATGGGGGCCTGCGCCCCTGTATTGATTATCATGAGCTAAATAAAATTACGGTGAAAAACCAGCACCCTCTTCCTCTTATTCCTGATTTGTTTAATCAGATTGTTGGGGCTAAGTGGTTCTCCAAAATTGACCTGCGAAGGGCCTACAATCTGATCAGGATAAGAGAGGGTGATGAGTGGAAGACCTCTTTTAATACTCCCGAGGGGCACTTCGAGTACCTTGTTATGCCCTTCAGATTATGCAATGCGCCCGCGGTCTTTCAACACCTGGTAAATTATGTATTTCGTGAATACCTAGGACGATTTGTAGTGGTGTATTTGGATGACATATTGATTTTCTCTCCTGACTGGTCTTCACACATTTGTCATGTCCGTAAGGTTATGGAACTTTTAAGACAAAATCATTTATTTTCAAAATTGTCAAAGTGCCTGTTCGGCGTTCAGGAGGTTTCATTTTTGGGGTACAGAATCACACCCAATTCTTTTTGTATGGACCCTCTAAAAGTGGCAGCTATTGAAAAATGGGAGCGCCCTAATTGTCTTAAAGCTTTGCAGAGATTCTTGGGGTTCGCTAACTACTATAGAAAATTTATCAAGGGTTCTTCTATAATTGCTAAACCCCTAACCGATCTAACTAGAAAAGGGGCTGATTTGGTAAACTGGACTCCTGAAGCCGTTCAGGCATTTGACAAGCTTAAAAGATGTTTTTCGGTCTTGACTCAACCTGACTTCGAAAAACCTTTTGTGATTGAAGTTGATGCCTCGGAGGTGGGAGCTGTTCTTTCACAGGGTCCTGAGACACTCACCAACCTCAGACCTATTGCTTACTTCTCTAGGAAATTCTCCAAAACTGAATGCAACTATGACATAGGCAACCGGGAGCTCCTTGCCATAAAATGGGCATTTGATGAATGGAGACATTTTCTAGAGGGGGCTAAGCACAAAATCAAGGTCCTAACTGATCACAAAAATCTGGTGTATCTAGACAAGGCTAAGCGTCTTACTCCTCACCAGGCTAGATGGGCTCTCTTCTTTACACGTTTTGATTTTGAAATACCCTTCAGACCTGGTTCCAAAAACGTAAGAGCTGACGCCTTGTCCCGTAGCTTTGAGACCAGCAATGTCCCTAATGGGGACTCAGAGACTATTTTAGCTCCCGGGGTTGTGGTAGCCATTCTACAGCCCGATCTTGCTGCCCAAGTGGTAGAGTCTCAGTCCCTGGCCCCTAAGAACACCCCTGAGGATAAGCTCTTTGTTCCTCCTAACCTTCGTTTAAGAGTACTGGAGGAGACACATTGCTCAGTGTTGGCAGGTCATCCAGGCATAGCTGGCACTCAGTATCTGTTATCACAACATTATTGGTGGCCCTTGTGGGCTTGGGATACTAAGTTGTTTGTAGAAGCCTGTGAGACCTGTTCCAGGTCCTTGGACTCACATCTCTATGGATTTCATCACCGATTTGCCCCCTTCCAAGGGGAAAACGGTGATTTGGGTCGTCATTGACAGATTCTCCACGATGTGTCACCTCATTCCTCTTAGTAAACTCCCTAACGCTCGTACCCTAGCTTCCCTATTTATTAACCTTATTTTGTGTCTGCATGGGGTCCCAGAAAATATTGTATCCGATAGGGGCATACAATTCGTATCGAAATTCTGGAAGGAATTCTGTGGTCGCTTAGGTATAACTTTGTCTTTTTCCTCCGCCTTTCATCCGCAATCCAATGGTCAAACCGAGAGGGTCAACCAATCACTGGAACAATTTTTAAGATGTTTTGTTGCAGTGTCACAAGACAAGTGGAAAGAGTACTTGCCTCTAGCTGAGTTTGCACTTAATAACCGAGAAAGTCAATCCCTCAAGATGTCGCCATTCTTTTGTAATTTTGGTTTTAATCCTAGATGTTCTTCAGTACATGCTGCCGAATCTGTTAACCCTTCTGCTGAAAAAATCTACAACAAACTGATCACAGTTTGGGCCCAGGCTCCTCAGAACCTGGTTACAGCCCAAGAAAGTTTTAAAAAACAATCTGATAAAAAACGTATATCTGGCCCAGAATACATGGTGGGGGATAAGGTATGGCTCTCTACTAGAAACTTAAGGTTAAAAGCCCCGTCTGGTAAACTTTCTCCAAAATACATCGGTCATTATGTAATTATTAAGATCATTAATCCAGTTTCTTTTAAATTGCAATTGCCCAGGAGTTTGAAAATCCATGATGTTTTTCATAAGTCATTGTTAAAGAAATATGTTAACCCTGTGTTGCTGTCTACTCCCCCTGCTCCATTGGTCATTCAAGGTGAGCTGGAATATGAGGTGGAAAGAACCCTGGATTCTCGTTAGGTCCAGAGTTCTTTACAGTATCTTGTTCACTGGAAGGGATTTGGTCCGGAAGAACGGACTTGGGTGGCGAGAAGAGACATGCATGCACCTCGCCTTATTTGACAATACCACATGCGTAACCCTTCCAGGCCAGGTCCTTTGGGTGAGGGTCCTGAGGCCCCTCATAAGAGGGGGGTACTGTTAGGAATGTGACTTTGCATTCCTTGGTCTGTGCTGGGCGATCAAGGAAGCACTGAGTTTGTCTTTTTGTTGCACTTATGAGTTGTCTGAATTGTGTCCTACTTTCCAGCCACACCCGCCTTGCTTGTCAGACTTTGGCAGTGCAGGGTTTACTGCACTGCTAGGTCTGTTCAGCTGAACTTGGTACTGGGATCAGGGCTGATCCAATCAGCTGCTGGACCTAAGCTCTGATCCTGGTTAAAAAGAAGCCAGTTGCTCAGTTCCCTCCTGGCTATTAGTTGTTACTAGTCCCAGCTCCCCTGCTCCTTTCCCAGCGTTCCCTGTCCTAATCCCCTTGCTATTGCTCTACCTGTGTTCTGACCTCTTGCTTGACATCTGACTATCCGCTCTCTTTCTGATTTTGTACTGCGTTGTCCGTTTGGTTTTTGACTCTGTTAGCTGACTATCCTCCATTGTGTTTTGTTTGTCTGTCTTCGTTTGTGTGTTCACCTACTCAGTGTAGGGACCGACTCCCTGGTTGTCCGCGACCGTTTAGGGTCGTCCGTGGCAAGTAGGCAGGGGCATTGGTTGGGGCAAGTTCAGGGCTCACTGTCTTGTCCGTGTCTCCCCAGCCTGACAGTATCACTGCAGGATAGCTTCAGGACTAGCACAATTTCACAGAAATAATGGTCCATCCTATTGGAGTCATAACATGTTAATTTGAAAAGCCCCCAAATAGTAGGTATGCTTTCAAGCAAACCACAAACCCAACATAGAGAGGCCAGAACAACACAAAGTTTAAAGTCAACAATGAGATGATAATGTAAAGGGTTACAGATAGCAACATAGCGATCATATCCCATAGCCGCCAATACCAACAGTTCATCACAAGTCAATGACAAAAAGGTATAAATTTGCACAAAACACTCAGCAACTGAGACAGTGTTATTATATGAAAGAAATAAGCGTTCTATGAAGAGAGATTGTAGAACAACTAATGTCCAAGAGAGACAAGTTGGCCAAGAAAAAGTACATGGGAGTATGGAGATGGTGATCTAGACAAACAAGGAGGAAGATGGTGATGTTACCTCCAAGAGTGAGGAGATAAATGAGCAGAACCAGGAGGAAGACAAATAATAAAGGCTTCTCCGAGATCCCGATAATGATGAAATAGGTCGTTGTGGTCACATTACTATGATCCATTGTAAAATTTTAAAACATTCTAAGTTTCAGTTGACAATGAAGAAGAATATTTAAAATGTGTATTTTTTTTAAATATAACTTTTCTTATACAAATACGATTGTGTTAACGTTTATAAAATTAAAAAGATGAAAACTTCAGGATGAATTAAAACAAAAACCACAAAAATAAGAGAGTGTTTCAGAAAGGTTTTATTACAATATTAAACCATGAGTGTAAATAATTTCCAGGTGTACATACTGTACATTAGCCTTCTGATTTCAGGTCCATATTGTATAGATAAATATGCTTTGTGTCCATTGTGTTTCTCGGAAGGTTTCTAACAGGAAGTCATCTAATAGGCTCCGATTGTGAAACATGACACATATACAGTAAATGATATAGCCAGCATACTGCAGCTACACAGTGACGAGAACAAGGAGGAAGCGTCAGACTTTTTCTGTATAAAGGGAAGGAACACACTAGTGATAGAAGCAGGGAATTTACTAGAGAAATGGTAAAATGTTGAGGGTTTCCCTTGTGTCAAAAAAGGCCGAGGGGGATAAGACATTAAACTAAGAAACACAAAGGACACACGTTCCCTGATGAAAGAATCAGACTATAAGGGAAATACAAAAGTTGCGTTTGTGTCTTTCTCAAATAGTATATGGTCCCTCTATCAGGTGTACAGTAATGAAGGTCAAGTGTACTACTATAACCCTCAGTGTTAAAGCTAAAGGTCAACCCCAGTGATTTTTTCCAGGCAATTAAATCACATTACAAAGTTATATAACTTTGTAATGTGCTTTAACCCCTTAGCGTCCCATGACGTACCTGGTACGTCATGGTGCCGCGGGGGGTGTTCAGAGCGGGGTCCCGCCGGGACCCCGCTCTGAACGGCACCGATCCCGGCTGCAATCTGCAGCCAGGCAGTGCCTCTATTAGCCGGCGCGGGTCCCGTTGCCGCGCCGGCTAATTAAGCACTTCAATGCAGCTGTCAAACCTGAGAGTTGCATTGAAGTGCTTTGTACTGCACGTCCCTGGTGTCTAGCGGCACGGATCTCCCCCCCGCGATGCGATCGTGGGGGGGGGGGGGGGGAGATCCGTTTTTCTGGCCGGGCCGGGTCTCAGCGTCGGAATGACGCTGATCCCGACTCGGCAATAGATTGCTATGGCCTGCAGCAGGCCATAGCAATCTATTACCGATTACAATGATCTTTGCTGTGTATATACACAGCATTGATCTCTATGAGAGATCAGTGCTGTCTATATACAAGTCCCCCAGGGGGGCTTCTATTTTATGTAAAAAAAAAAAGTAAAAATGTGTTTTAATTAATAAAAAATCCCCTCCCCTAATAAAAGTCCAAATCACCCCCCTTTTCCCAGGTTATAAATATAAATGAATAAATAAACAAATAAATAAACAAACATGTTTGCTATCGCCGCGTGCGTAATCGCCCGAACTATTAATTAATCACATTCCTGATCTCGCACGGTAAACGGCATCAGCGCAAAAAAATTCCAAAGTGCAAAATTGCGCATTTTTGGTTGCATCAAATCCAGAAAAAATGTAATAAAAAGCGATCAAAAAGTCGTATTTGCGCAATCAAGGTACCAATAGAAAGGACGCATCATGGCGCAAAAAATGACACCTCAAACAGCCCCATAGACCAAAGGATAAAAGCGCTATAAGCCTGGGAATGGAGCTATTTTAAGGAACATATATTTGTTAACAATGGTTTGAATTTTTTACAGGCCATCACATAATATAAAAGTTATACAAGTTACATATCATTGTAATCGTAACAACTTGAGGAACATGCATAACAAGTCAGTTTTACCATAGGGCGAACGGCGTAAATGCAAAACTCCCCGAAATCAAAACAAATTTGTTTTTTTTTCAATTTGACAGCGCAAATGATTTTTTCCGGTTTCGCAGCATATTTTATGGAAAAATAATGCCTGTCATTGCAAAGTACAATTGGTTTCGCAAAAAATAGGCGCTCATATAAGTCTCTAGGTGAAAAAATGCAGGGGCTATGGACTTTTAAACATAAAATGGAAAGCAAAAGCGCAAAAACAAAAATTGGCTTTGACCTTAAGGGGTTAATTACCCTTCCCTATCACCTCCCACCAGCGGAAGTATTAAAACGCATACGTACCTGATCTCTTTCGACCATGGTCGGCACTAGGGATGAGCGAACCGAACTGTTACGAACCAGATTCGTTACGAATCTGGTAAAAATAACTATAGCGACGCATAATTGTACTTTTTTTACAGAATAGACCAGGATACATGGGATTATTAATCCTATAATCCCTTGTGTCCGGGTTTTCTGTGAATATCAAGATGTGTGACGTCACCCCTGTTAGGGTGAGACCTTAAATTAGTCTCCTCAGATATACCTGGGTGCTGCCTAATCAAAAATGTAATGTGACAGCTGTCTGTGAGTATTAACCAAGACACATGAAAGCAACTTCAGTGTTCAAGCTTATCGAATTTATAAAGGAAAAATCAGTTAATATCTTTACAATAAGGTTCGAAAAAATAGGAGAACCCCTTTTAGCCGCAACAACAAAAAGTTTTAAAAAAGACCAGTCCAAAAAAAAAAGTCCCATCAGCTGTCCCATCACTGCACAGTTGTGTAGGAAAATGTTCGTGACTCATTGGGATTCTTGGTGTCCAAGACCGTGCACCCCAGTGCTGATGTATGCTCCTTTAATTATGGGCAAGGGTAGTACATGTCCGTTACCGCCCATTAGGTCAACATTCCCCCAGAAGACCACCAGAAAGTTAGCCCATTCTTGCCACTGTCACCTACACAGTGCTTTAGGGGGCCAGTTCTGCACAAGTTCTGCCTCCACCAGCTTGCAACCATCCACTGCTTTGACTGCAGTCCAACCTGCCCCGGTGTCTTACCAATAATGTCAGGCCCGGCGCTCTCAGGCTGTCCTCCATTTTGTGAGCCTGGGTGAACGGAGCCACAGTGGACAGGATCTTCTCCGGACCATGAGGGAGGAGATATATGAATGGCTGACCCAAGGTGAACTAATGGTGGGAAGTGTTGTAGCCCACAAAGGGAGGAACCTTTTCTCTGCAGTGCAGCAGGGAGCGCTGCTTCATACACCTTGTATGGCACATCTGATAAACCTCATAGTGCACAGGTTTCTTCGAACATGTGCCAACTGTTGATCCCTTTTGAGGACGCGACTCTGTGAGCAGGCATCAAGGACATCATCCCACTCGTCCATGTTATTGAAAGTGCGGTGAACAACATAGTCAGCGAGGATTCCCAGGCCACCACTCCAAGGCTGAACATCCTCCTTCATGAATAGTCTGTTCTCAATCATACTGGCCTGGGTGCAATCAGGTACTGCCTCCTCCTCCTCAAATAGTCTGTTCTCAATCATACTGGCCTGGATGCAATCAAGTGGTGCCGCCTTCTCCTCCTCCGTCGATTGTCTGTTCTCCAACACACTGGGTCCAATATAGTACTATTACTGCTGCTGGTTCCACTGTCAAATGTCTGTTTTCCACCCTACTGGGTCCAAGGAACTTTGGGGGAGATTTATCAAAGGGTGTAAAATTTAGACTGGTGCATTTATAGCAAGGTTTGTTTTAGGTTTGTTCGTATGAATCCGAAATTCACGAAAGTTCGCCGGATCGAACCGAACCGAACTTTTCAAAAGTTCGCTCATCCCTAGTCGGCACCATCTTGTGTCAATGACGTCTTCACAGCGGGACGGCCCCCGTGTGAACAGATGACTCACAGCTTGCTGAGCTCCGATTGGCTGAGCAAGCTGTCAGTAATCTATTGCTGCCAGCTAAAAAAAAGGGAAGTGCTGAAGAGATGAAGATGCTGACAGGAGCTCTGGGGACCCCCAATTGGTGGGAGATTCAAACAGAGATAGACCGGGGAGTGAAGGTAAAATGTAACTCTTTTTTAATTTTTTATGTTTATCTAATACACACCCGCTGACTGTATGAACTGCCCCTCAATTGTAGTTCACTCCCATCATTAAAATTAAGGCCCCTCCCATCTGACCATGGACTATAACCAGGGAACACATAAAGGAAAGACTGAGATTTCTCCTCTTTTAAAATCCAGTGCTGGTTTTGGCTTCCAAAATCTGTCAGATAAGCCAAAGCCAGGAATGGACTATAACCAGGGAGCACATAAAGGAAAGACTGAGATTTCTCCTCTTTTAGGCTATGTTCACACTACGTATATTTGAGACTGTATGTTTGAGGCTGTATAGCAATCAAAACAAGGAGTGGATTGAAAACACAGAAAGGCTCTGTTCACATAATGTTGTAATTGAGTGGATGGCCGTCATTTAATAGCAAATATGTGCTGTTATTTTAAAACAACGGCTGTCGTATTGAAATAATGGATTTGATAAATAATATTTGAGGCTGTATTTGGTCCTCATGTCAGGTCCTCATAGCAACCAAAACCAGGAGTGGATTGAAAACACAGAAAGGATCTGTTCACACAATGTTGAAACTGAGTGGATGGCCGCCATATAACGGTAAATAACTTCCATTATTTCAATACAACAGCCGTTGTTTTAAAATAACAGCAAATATTTGCCATTAAACGACGGCCATCCACTCAATTACAACATTATGTGAACAGATCCTTTCTGTGTTTTCAATCGACTCCTTGTTTTGGTTGCTATACAGCTTCAAACATACGTAGTGTGAACATAGCCTTAAAATCCAGTGCTGGCTTTGGCTTCCAAAATCTGTCAGATAAATCTCTCTGTGTAAATGCACCATAACATAACTCAGGATATGAAATGTCTCATTTTTCAGAGGAATCTGGTTGCTATGATAACTTCTCTGTTCAAGTTTTGATAAATTTACCCTTTTGTGTTTACAATTGTATCGTTATAAAGAGAATATTTTCTAGGCTCTAATAATCTTCAGTAACATTGTACGTTCTTGGAGAACGTCCTGTTCTTACAACAAGCAATAAGGCGGAGGATGATTCCTATTGCTAACAGGTTGGTGGACAATCTCATAAGGAGACTCCCTTCTAACTCTTAGAAAAGTTGTTAACCAATTAACGTCTATAGCCCTCATATTTTTTGAGTGGGTTCTTATATCTATTGGATTGGACCTTGCATCTAATTCAAAGTGACATTTTTTTCAGTATTTTCTTTTCGATCTAGAATTATACAATATATTTTTAAAGGATGTGTGTCTGGCTCATGGATATTATACAGGTATATACATCATGAAACTGCCAAAATTGGATTCATTGACAGACATACTGTAGGTCCCACTGACCTTACTGACCCAGGCATTGCCAACTACGTTGCAATCACTTCTCGAATGTGCTGGCTTGAACCTAAAAGTGCCGCCCATCCCATTTTTGAGTTTTAGTAAATTTATGTATACTTTTGGGAAATGACCCAAACATAGTCACTAGCTATGTTTGGACTATGACATCTCATTTTAACACGTTGGTTGCCTTAATAGGGCAATATTCTTGACAAATTCTGTAATACATATTACTTGTTACCACATAATCTGGCTACAGTGAAGAGAATTTTTATATCCTTTTGGCCATGTGAATTGCCAAATTGCATCATGTGTCCGTCTATTCTTTCAAAAGCCAATAGGGCAAAACATCATTGTCCACCTCATCACAAGGTCTATTAGTTCTGGCACAACAAACACGGCATTGGTGGTGGCTTGTATGCTTCATAATAGTAAGATCAAAGATGTCCATGCAAGAACCATGTGATGTGCATTACACAAGTCTGGAATGGTGACCACTTTGCTTGTCAGTGTATGTTTTTCCTGGAAAACCCCTTTAGGCTATGTTCACATCATGTAAGAAAAACTGCAGTATCGGCTGGATGAGTCCGACGTCCATAGGAAATAACTGGAGCAGTGATTTCCTATGGATGTCGGACTCACCTCTTCTCATTTACATATCGCGTGCAGACCATCGGGCGGTGATTTCTCCGCGGCGGGACTGGCTTCAGGAGCGGGACTTGCAGGATGAGGTAAGTATCTGGGGCTCCACCAGGGGGTCGGGCGGGCTCTTCCTTCTCTTCTACCGTGACAGGTTCCCTTTAAAACGTGTTGTAGAGGTCATTATTATGTTTGCTGGATGCCTTTACATTTCCACATTATGGCCTTGAATGTTAGTTGATCAAACAACAAATCTCATTCTTCTCCTTATAGCGGCTTTCACATCTTTATTCTTCAGGCTGTAGATCAGCGGGTTCAGTATAGGGACAGCAGCAGCATTAAACAAAGAGAAATATTTATTGGAGCCCAAATTGATGGATGACGTTGGCCTCAGGTACTGAAAGACAAGAGAAGCGTAGAGACAGAGGACAACTGTAAGGTGAGAAGAACACGTGTAGAAGGTTTTACGTCTGCCACTGCTAGAACGTATAGACAAGATGGTGGAAATGATGAAAATGTAAGAGATGAATGTAAGGGCAAAGGGGGTAAATACAGAAAAAAAAACTCCAACAGTAAGAATATAAAGCTGGAGAAATGATGTGTCATTGCAGGATAGCTTCAGTACTGGCACAACGTCACAGAAGAAATGGTCCACCTTGTTAGAGTCATAACATGTTAATTTGAAGAGCCCCAAAAAAGTAGGTAAACTTTCAAGAAAACCAAAGACCCAACAAAGAGAGGCCAGAACAATACAAAGTTTAAAGTCAATGATGAGACGATAACGTAAAGGGTTACAGATAGCAACATAGCGATCATAACCCATAGCCGCCAATACCAACAGTTCATCACAAGTCAATGACAAAAAGGTATAAATTTGTACAAGACATTCAACAACTGAGACAGTGTTATCTCCCGATATGAAGGAAATAAGGATTTTATGAAGAGAGATTGTAGAACAACTAATGTCCAAGAGAGACAAGTTGGCCAAGAAAAAGTACATGGGAGTATGGAGATGGTGATCTAGACAAACAAGGAGGAAGATGGTGATGTTACCTCCAAGAGTGACGAGATAAATGAGCAGAACCAGGAGGAAGACCAAACATTGTAATAAAGGCTTCTCTGAGATCCCGATAATGATGAAATAGGTCGTTGTGGTCACATTACCATGATCCATTGTAAAATTTAAAAAATTCTTAGTTGACAGTTGACAATAAAATAGAATATTTAAAATGTGTGTGTTTTTTATATCACTTTACATATCCAAAAGAATTTTGTTATCTTTTTATAAAATTAAAAATTTCAAAAATTCAGGGCGAATAAAAACAAAAACAACAAAAAAAAATTAAGTAAGATTGCCTACAAATAAGAGAGTGTTTCAGAAAGCTTAAATGATTTCCAGTTTTACATACTGTACACTAGTGTACAGATTAGAAGCCCATACTGCATAGATAGGCAGGTTTCTAACAGGAAGTAATTTAATAGGCTCCTATTGTGAAACATGAGACAGATAAATGATATATCCAGCAAACTGCAGCTACACAGTGATGAGAACAAGGAGGACGCGTCAGACTTATTCTTTATAAATGGAAGGAGAACACTAGCGATAGGAGCAGGGGATTAAATAGAGAAAGGAAAATGTTGAGGGTTTCCCTTGTGTCAATAAAAGCCGAGGGGATATAACATTAAAGTAAGAAGCACAAAGGACATACGTCCCCTGATGAGGAAAGAAGCAGACTTGAGAAAAAAGTAGACTATAAGGGAAATACAAAAGCTGCGTTTGTGTCTTTCTCGAATAGTATATGGTTCCTCTATCAGGTGTACAGCAATGAAGGTCATGAGTACTACTATAACCCTCAACATAAAAGTTAAAGGACAACCTTGGTGATTTTTTTTCCCAGGCAATTAAAACACATTACGAAGTTATATAACTTCTGCCTCCCTTCCCTATCACCCCCTACCCCACCCCACCGGAAGAATTAAAACACATACGTACCTGATCCCTGTCGATCATGGCCGGCGCCAACTTGTGTCGACCCCCGTGTGAGATATTAGCAGATGACTTACAGCTTGCTGAGCTCCGATTGGCTGAGAAAGCTGTCAGTAATTTGTTGCTGCCAGCTGAAGGAGAGGGAAGTGCCGAAGAGATTAAGACGCTGACAGAGTGCTGGGGACCCGTGATTGATGGGAGATTTAGAGCTGGACCGGGGAGTGAGGGTAAGTATAAAAACTACTTAAAATTAAGACCCCTCCCATCTGACCAATTAAGTAAAGTGTCAAGTTATAAAGTAACATATCTCAGGATATGCAGGAAAAGAGCTGAAAACACAAAAATAGGCGCTCCCTGGGTGAATCTGTAATAGTAAGGGTAATGTACAATGACGGTGAGGATTGCACTCACCTGGTGGGGTTGCGCTAAGAGCACAACACCTGCAATAGCGTGGGTATAATGTTTTCCTCGATGCAGCCGCTCCAGGAGCCCGAGACGGGATGCCTCGCGTCAAAGGTTAAAGTCAATGTAGAAATAGTGCAAAGGAGGCGCAAGGAGGCTGAAGGTGGAGTCCGGTATCATAGAAAAATTTTTATTTGCATATAGGAAACACGTTTCAAGGCTACAGTGCCTCTTTTTCAAGCCAAAAATAAATTATGCATATACATGGTAAAACCCTGAGATAATTTAAAGAGGACCCGTCACCCCCCGCGCCGGGGTGACAGGCTCCCAACCCCCAGATAGATCCTCTTATACTTACCTCATGTCGCCGAGTCCCGCTGCCGGAGCCGGTCCCGGGACGGAGATATCCCGGTGAGAAGCCGGCGCGCGCGCTGTGGAGATGGGTCCAGCGTCCATAGAGAATGAATGGAGCCGGACTCATCTCTGCTGCGCGCGCACGGCTCCATTCATTCTCTATGGACGCCGGACCCATCTCCACAGCACGCGCGCCGGCTTCTCACCGGGATATCTCCGTCCCGGGACCGGCTCCGGGTCCGGCTGAGGTAAGTATAAGGGGATCTATCTGGGGGTCAGGAGCCTGTCACCCCGGCGCGGGGGGTGACAGGTCTCCTTTAAAGGAGAGAGCCGCGCCAAAAAGAGGGACGAAGCAAATCTGAAAAATTAGCAATAAACAAACTAGCCTCCAATACCGATATCGTTATTCGTTGTGCCGACAAAGGGGGCGGTATCGTGGTACAGGACCGATGCGATTACATAAAAGAAGCTTTAAATATATTATCAGATGATAATTATTATGAAATTCTAGACAGATCCTACGGCACAATATATGATAGAACTCAAAAATCTTATGGACAAGGCTTAATCCGATGGCATTTTAACCAATAAAGAGAAAAAATACATCTCAATATCCGAACCTAGCATGGCTACCTTTTACCATCTTCCCAAAATGCACAAGGACTCACAGAATCCCCCGGGTCACCCTATAATTGCAGGTATCTCATCCCTAACAAGCAACCTGTCACATTACATCGATCTTATCCTTCAGAAATATGTTTCACAACTACCTTCGTACCTCAAAGATTCGACTACTCTGATCTGCAAATTGCAAAAAATACAATGGCAACCCAACTACCTTTGGATCACTTTGGATGTATCAGCCCTCTACTCGAACATACCACACAATAAAGGGATCACATGTATCTCAGACATCCTAAGTTCCGACAGTAATATGCATCCCTTACAGAAACAATTTATTTTAGATGGAATTAAATTCATACTTACACATAACATTTTTTCTTTTGAAAGCCGACTATATCGGCAAACTAGAGGGACGGCCATGGGCACACGTTTTGCACCGAGTTATGTAAATCTTTATATGGGTGAGTTCAAAAAATTTTTTATCGAACACAATGTATCCTGGCAGAAACAGATTGGCTTTTTTTAAAGATATATGGATGATTTAATCATCATTTGGAATGGTACTGAGGCAGAAGCCAACTGTTTTATATTGAGCCTAAATATGAATATGTGGGGTTTATCCTTCACGGTAACATGCTCCCGCACACATATAGAATATCTAGATTTTGATATCAGCATAGAAAATAATAATAATATCACCAAGACATTTTTTAAAAAGGTCGATAGCTATAGCTATCTAAATGATCAGAGTGCACATGCTGGGAACTGGAAATACAACATTCCCTTCAGCCAGTTTAAAAGGATACGCAGAAATTGCACTAACTATGAAGATCAAAGCAACATTCTAACTTTTAGATTCATTGCAAAAGGCTATTGGAAAAGTATAGTCACGGCAGCATGCAAAAGAGCGAGAACACTTACTCAAACGGAATGACTACCCCCAAAAAAACTAATTACATGTTCTTCTACTAATGATAAATTCAGTACTTGCTTCTTGACTACATACAATAACAATCGGAAGAAACTTGAAAACATCTTACAGAAGCATTGTAATATTCTACTTAATGATCCCTACATCGAGCAGTGCATCCCACAGAGACCGAAACTCCTGTTCCGTCGTGCGAGGACTCTTAAGAGCATTATCGCACCCAGCAAACTACGTCAGATTGAAGATAAGAAACTTCAAAAAACCCAGAACAAACTAACCGGAAGTTACAAATGTCACATCTCCAGGTGCCCCAGGGGATGCTCAGTGTCCCTCAGTGTCCTGGCTACTAAATATCCCTGCTGTCTCTATCTCTCCACTGCAGGGAGCTCCACCGCAACTCTCCCCCAACCCGGGGACACCTCCCCCAGTGTGCCCGCTCGGCCGATAATCATTCCATGTAATAGGGCCTTAAGAATGCACCAGCTTTTATGATCTAGACAAAGGGAAATGCGTAATAAATGTGTCAAGAAATAAAACATACTGTAAGCAACTTACCTGCCGCGGATCCAGCGGCATCCTCCCCGATGGCGTCCTTGACAACCAGGGACGCCACGGCTCCGTGTCACGGCCGGCTACCGCCCAGCTCTCTCAGCTGAGTGCTGTCACACTCAGGCTGAAGGGCAGATCGCTCTGCCATTCAGCCTGCAGTGTCTCAGCTGCACAAGATTCGGATTCAGGAGGCCGGACCAATGAGAGGCTGGTCTGGGCTCCTGATCCGATATAAAGTACAGCCAATATCAGATTCCTTTGCTGGCTATTAGAGTGTTCTAGTCCCAGCTCCCCTGATCCTTGTCCTGCCTACCCTGCCCTATCCTATCCGCTGTTGTTACGTTGTTTCCTGACCTTCTGCCTGTTACCGACTTCCCGCTTGCCTTCCGATTTTGTACTTCGCTGCCCGTGTGTTGCTGACTTGGCTTGTTTACTTCGCTCTATTGTGTTCGTTCGTCTGTCTCGTTTTATGTTTACACTTACATCAGTATAGGGACCGGCACCGTGGTTGTCCGCGACCGTTTAGGGTCGTTGCGGCAAGTAGGTAGGGTCAGAGGGTGGGTCTAGCTCTAGGGTCCACTGTCTCTGTGTGTCTGGTGTCACCGGTTTCTAACACATACCTACAAACCTACTATCTAGAAGTAAACGTGTAAAAAATGTGTAAGGTCCAAACTTTTAAAATGGGGCTAGAACATGAAATACCATGTTGCTCCAATTGTAGTGACTGTAGTGTAGACAAAATAGATGGGATGATAAATGCTGCATATATGGTTTGACACTTTTTGCTATGTTAGAGGTTCATACTGGTGTTTACAATGATTTAATTACTTATTTGCACGTTTGCACTATAGCACTTTGGATTCTTTATATTGTGTACCATTTTCTCATACATAGACTTTTTTGTATTCTGCCAGTCACTTTACTTGTATGCACTTTATAGTTTATATATGATCATGTGGAGCACCATTTACATGCTAGATTCCCTGGTAAAGTAGGAAACTATATTGTCCTCCTGCTTAGTTTCTATATACCTAAGTGGCTTTTTAATTGATTTTATTCTTGTTTGTTGTGGTGTGTTTTTTGTTTGTCCCAATAAATTTTCCATTTTTCTTGGATTTAGTGGTGTGCGCTGTATTGTATTATAGTGTCCAGCTTTTTTCTTGCTTATTTTTATAAGGTTGTCTTTTTGGACACTTAGCTGCACCCCTTGTTTCTCAGATAATGTTGGTGAGCTCCCCCATATCTTAGATGGGATGATAAATCTGGACTATATGTCGGCTTAGGATTTAGGATAATTTGGATTACCCCGAGCCACACAACCAAAAACTAAAACTAAAAAAGGGCGCAAAGCTTCTAGAAGACTTGTCCCCATCCTTTTTGGTCATTTTAAAGATGTTCTCATCTAAGACTATGGTACAAGGTTATTATAATTAGACTAACACAGAATACGTCCATGAACAGCTGTCACATAGACTGATCCCGTGAGACCGCCTCATATGTGAGTGACTGCATTATATAAGCTGTGTTCTCTGCAGAGACTAAATGCACAGATGGATAGAAACTGGTAGGTAAGATCATGTCAGTGAATCATTACCCTGTTATTATATGATTCACACCAGACCCTAAAATCACCATATGCTTATTTTGTTACATTATTTATATAAATTATTTGACCAGATGCTACCGGAAATGTCGTGGAATCGTATTATGTCCTTTTATGATTAAATCCCTTATTTGGCCGATGTAGTCAGAGGTGTAACTGGTGGCTACTGAGTCCCAATAGGAAATCTGTAACAGCAGCCCCCATCTTACAAGTCCTAATACTGATATCATCCGAGTGTTAAAAAAACCTACAGAAATGCTCCTTTTTAACCTATTTAGCTGGATTTTTTGGGTGACTGAAGAATCTGAACACAACCGTCAACAAAAGGTTGCTGGGAGGTGAAAAAGATATGCTGTATAAAGCCTCGTTCACACTGTATTTTTTGATTAAACAACGGCTGTTGTTGCAGGTTTGCAACAATGGCCGTTGTGTAATCACATTAACTACTATGGAATCCCGGCCGGAGTGTATACACACTGTCTACACTCCAGCTGGGATTCCATGTGGCCATACAGAAAACTGCCATGCCTATTTTGTGTTGCCTCTATTCATTGAATAGCAGCCACATGAAATAGACTATGCATACTATAGACTAAGTGTGGCTATGGCCGTACTTTACATTATCTTCTATGGCTAATTGGAGTGCGGGCACATTCGAATGTTCCCGTTTTCCAATTAAAAAGAAGTGATGTTGATTCGTCCGTTACTGCAGTACCAGCCAAGTTGAACATCTCAGACAGTGGCCGTTTCAAAGCCTTCAAGCAGACCTCAAAGCCTCGCAGCTTGATGAGCAGAATAAAGATAGGAATAAAGCTACTGTAGATTCACTCATCTTTATCCATAAGGTTTCTTGGGCTTTAGACCACCTAAAGGGAAATATTTTTATACTATAAGGTCACTGGTATCGGAGGCTGCCAGTTCCTTGTTCCCTCCATATCTGGCTTATTCCTTAAAGTATGATGTCATGCTTTATTATGCAATTTTTTTAAGTATTAAGAAAAGTCAATCAAGATTTTTTATTCCACAGCAAAAGAAACGTAAGGTGTAGTTTGCTGAGCATGAAAACATTTCTGCCACTAGCTGGTGCTTTATAGTTTCAACCCTTTAACTCAACATGATATACCGGTAGCAGTGAGTGGTATACAGAATTGTCAGAAGTCCCATAGACTTGCTTTGCAATTGCCCATACAAGTCCCCTAAAAGGAATATAAAGTGTAAAAATAAATGCTTTAAAAAAGAAAAATAAATAAATAAATAAAAATTCACATCACGCTTTTCCCAAAATTTTCTAATTAAATTTTTTTAAAACTGCAGAATTGTTCAAATTATTACAATATACAGTATGTTATTGCTCCTGCACAGTGAACAGCATATATGGTAAAAGTTGCCCGATGCCAGAGGTATGTTTTTTTCCGGTCTTTTCACATCCTAGAAAATAAATAAATAAAAATCGATCAGCATAACATGAACATATATCATATATGACACTGCAATGAAAAATTTGTGAAAAAATGTTACTGTCCTCGTAAGACTTTACTAGTTTGTATGATGAACTTTGATACGATTATTTTTTCTTAGAAAGATGTGTACTTTTCAAGGTACGATTAAGCTACTCTGATTTCTCTGATCCTTTAGAACATTCCAAATTTGATCTGATCAGATGGAACAACTAAATCAGACTAAGGTAGCATTTTTTATTATTAAAGGGATTTCAGATGCTCCTAAACTTCAAGTTCCCATCTTCCTTCTGGTTCTTCTTATTTATCTCATGAGTCTTGGAGGAAATATAACCATTCTTCTCCTGGTCTGCTTAGACCATCATCTTCACAACCCCATGTACTTCTTCCTTGCCAACTTGTCCATCATTGACATTTGTTCTGCCACAGTCACGCTACATACCATGCTTCTAAATGGAATCACTGGGAGCAGAACGATCTCCTATGTAAGGTGCATAGCCCAGATATATTTTTTTGGATGGTTTACCAGTGAAGAAATGTTGTTCTTGACGGCCATGAGTTACGATCGATATGTGGCCATCTGTAACCCACTTAGATATAAGATGATCATCAACCAGAGAGTTTGTACCATGTTGGCCACTGTATGTTGGGTACTTGGTTTTTTAGAGATAATACCCTATGCTGTTTTGGTCACGGGTTTTACATGTTATAAATCCAACATAGTCAACCATTTCTTCTGTGATCTTGTTCCCGTGATAAAACTCTCCTGCAGTGACACATCAGTATTGGAGATCTTGTTCATTGTGGAGGGAGCTGTTATCATGGCTCTTGGCCCTCTCTCTTTAACAGTCACTTCATATATTTTTATTATAACCACCATACTCAAGATCCGTTCCAGCAATGGGAGATGGAAAGCCTTCTATACATGTTCTTCACACCTCACAGTAGTTATCGTGCTCTATACCACTCTCATATATCAATATTTGAAGCCCATATCACCCGAGAGCTTGGAGTACAATAAGTTGCTCTCTCTCTTTAACTCAGGTGCGGTCCCAATTCTAAACCCTCTCATATACAGCTTGAAGAATAAAGATGTTAAAGCAGCTTTCCGGAGAAAAGTTTATTCTTTGATTGATAAAGTTAAAGGAGAAGTCCGGTGAAAATTTTTATTAAATTATTGTATTGCCCCCCAAAAGTTATACAAATCACCAATATACACTTTTTATGGGAAATGCTTATAAAGTGTTTTTTTCCTGCACTTACTACTACATCAAGGTTTCACTTCCTGGATAACATGGTGATGTCACTTCCTGGATAACATGGTGATGTCACTTCCTGGATAACATGGTGATGTCACGACTCGACTCCCAGAACTGTGCGGGCTGTGGCTGCTTGAGAGGATGATGGCAGAGGGACACTGAGGGACACAGGGCACTGGAGGGACACTGAGCATTCCCCTGTAATCATCCTCTCCAGCAGCCACAGCCCCAACAGCTCTGGGAGTCGGGTCGTGACATCACCATTTTATCCAGGAAGTAACATCACCATGTTATCCAGGAAGTAAAGCCTTGATGCAGTTGTAAGTGCAGGAGAAAAAGCCCTTTATAAGTATTTCCCGTAATAAGTGTATAGTGGCGATTTGTATAACTTTTGGGGGCAATACAATACTTTAATAAAAATTTTCACTGGACTTCTCCTTTAAGTAAAATGTAACTCTAGTTACATAGTTAATAAGGTTAAAGAAAAGACAAGAGTCCATCAGGTTCAACCTATAACCCTACTGTGTTGATCCAGAGGAAGGCAAATCCCCTCATGAGACAGATGTCAATTGCCCATAGCAGGGAGAAAATCCTTTTCATCTGTAATCATGGCAATCAGAAAAAATCCCGGGATTAATGTCCAAATCTAATCTAAACCTAAAAAAAAAAGAAAAAAAAAGTGTAACTGCCATAAACTCCAATATCCAACCACAATGAATAGGTAGGCAAAAGCAGAAGAAAAAAGAAGAAAAGTAGCTACTAGTATGTCAGGGCAACATAAAAACATAAAACCAGTTGGACTACAAATGTCCACTTTTAAAGGGTTGTATGGAGAACGCCTTCTGTTAAATGACTCCTCCATAGTAACTACAGACCTTATGGTATGGTGTAATGACCACTGGGATCCTGAATACTCTACTACTTTGTGTATGATAATCTGCCACTCCATTACCAAAGTCATGCTATGCAAATTAATATGCAAATTAGCTTTTTAAGTGCACTGAGGGTGATCTCACCGCTACTTCTGCCCACTGCACCAACCTCCTAATAAATAGGCATGACAGGCTACACTGCTGGCGACCAATCCTGCACATGTGCATTACAGGTTTCTGAGCACTATAACAGTACTCTGACTAAGCAGCAGCAGGATTTGGCTAAGCCAGGACCACTATCAGCAGCAAAATCCATCATGCATAGGGTGTTGTCGAGTGCGGGAGTAGCAGTGCACCAGTGGAATGGGACCACCCTTGGTGCAAAAAATGAACTAATTTTCATAGCAGAGCTCATGAACAGCATGTTGAATTACAATACCGAAAAACAGATATATTTAGGATCCCGGTGGCTATAACATGATACCACAATGTTTGTATGTAGTATGGTGGTTATACATTCCTTTTTTTTTTTTTTTTTTTTACAAACTTCTTACATGTCATAGTGACAACTACAGTGTACCCCACACACTAGTTGGCCCTCCTCTGCTTTCTCCTAAATGCACAGTAAGTGGTGTACAGATGAGATCATAAATTTCTATTAGACTGTTTACGAATCCACAGACTATGGCTATGTTCTTACAATGTAAGGACAATGGCCGTTGTATTAAGTGTCAAACAATGGCCGTTGTTGCATTGCATTGAAAATTGCATTAAAAACAACGGCCGGAAATTATTGACGTCAGTTATTTCAACAGCCGTAGCAAACAACGGTTGTTGTTCGGTGCATTGTGTGAACAATGGCAGTTGTTTGCATTGACTTCAATGCAACACATTTCACTATGATAAGAACAGACGTTGTTTTAATTGAAAACAACAGCCATTCACGTCATAAAATATACGTTTTGTGAACATAGCCTTTATGTGGAGCAAAAAGGAAGGGTCATAGGGCTCATCTGAATGTTTTTGCCCCTCCATTTTAGCTATAATTGAAAGTCTCAGTTCCTGGAATCCCACTGACTAAAACATGTATGTCATAGCCACATTAAGGGGGTATGGAGGGGGGTTTGGATCCCAGCCTTCTCCATTCCCATTAGCCACTAGCTCCGATGCAAGTTAAGTGTCTAAATACCACTGTCAAAGCCAATTCAATAGTCTGTCAGAGGTTTGATGCCTTCCCCCTCCCATGAGGTCTTCTCTTGACCTCCATGGCTGCTGTGATAGATTTACAGTTACAGCGTGCCATAATCAGGCTGCACTAATAGATCACCAATCTGAAAGTTCATGGCAATATATATATGTATATGAATGCAAACTCCAAAAAAACAAACAAACAAAAAACATTGGTATGACTGCATGTCAAATGTGTGAGCTATAAAAACATAACATTATTGATCCCATATGGTGAATGGTATAATGCTAAAATTGTCCAATTTTTTTATATACTGTATCACAGAAAAAAAAAAAGATACCAGCCATGCCAAAATGGTACTCACACAAAAAGTTACGGTAACATCGCTCCATTTATTGGACAACAAGCTTGACGTTGACATGACTTTGTCAAGTAATATGGCTGGGTTCAAATATTAACAACACACATCATGTTTCCCCATACTGTTACTAACATATACTCTCACATTCTCACCATTCATAATAATAAAATAATGGAAGAAGTCAACAAGTTCACATTAGATGGTGTCTGACTGACATCAGCTCCACTTATGAACTGCTTAAATGGGATAAAAAGTAGATTATGCGTGAGCCGTGGTCTTTAATGTTTACCAGCTCTCATCCTTCAACCACTGTACTTTTAGCAGTGCAGGGTACTGCTGCATTGTCCTATTCTAATGATCAGTACGACCTTGATCAGTACCTTGCACCACTGTTACCAAAAGGAAGAAGGGGGAGAGTTGGTAAACACAAAAAGTTGGAGCTCCCGTGTGATCTCTTCATTACCAGCACTCATCCTCCATTGTCCATTTAAACAGTTAAAGGGGTGCTCCAGTGTGGGGGCACTTTTTTGGGGGGACCGGGGAGGAGGTGGCTGAAATAAAAGACGTCCACTTACCTCCCCGGTTCCAGTGGCGGGTCCCGCATCACGGCGCTCCGGTCCCCGGTCGTTTCCGGGTGTCTGACGCCACCCGAGACACTACGTCTCAGGGCCGCTCAGCCACTCAGTGAAGGAGGGGGAATCCGAGCGGACTTCAAACGGATCCCGCCTCCTTCACTGAGTGGCTGAACGGACCTGAGACGTCACGTCTCGGGCCCGCGTCAGACACCCGGAAGCGGCCGGGAACCGGAGCGCCGTGATGCGGGAACCGGGGAGGTAAGTGGACGTCTTTTATTTCAGCCACCTCCTCCCTGGTCCCCCCAAAAAAGTGCCCCCCCGCCGGAGCACCCCTTTAACTGGCAGGAGTATCCTCAGTAGATCCCCTATTACACGGGGCAACACAAAGGAGCAAAAAGCGGGTAAGTGCAGGGGGGGGGCCGCGGGTTGCTAGATCACTGCTATCACAGTCGTTTGTCTTTCAACATGTTGAAAGACAAACGACAGCAACGATCAGCTAACATCTTTCATGTCAGCTGATCGTTGCCTTCTATTACACGGGACGATTATCAGCCGTGACTGCTGATATCATCCGAATACGGCCGATAATCGTTCCATGTTATAGGGCCTTAAGACCCTCACCCCTGAGGGATCAGTCATGCATTTTAGAGTTTAGATAACCCTATTACCATAGCCCTGTATACTACTAACACCATTGTCTCTCAATTCTATCGCCAAAAAGTCCTGAGTTTAACTGTAATATCCTTTCTGCCTAGTTATGTGATACTATTGAGACAATCGGGAGGTAGAGTCTGGCTTGTTAGTCTGGTGAGACACCACTTGATGGGGGGGCTTCGGTGGAATGGACACCTGATGGCAGGCTGGGCAATTTAAATCCACTTGTCACAGCAGGCACAATGGGGTCCCCACAGATAATCCAAAGGCCCAAAGGTGGTCTGTGGCAGTTCTACTGTGATATTGCATAGAACAGAGGGCAGTATTAGAGGTAATGGGAATTCTAGTCTGGTCAGAGCAAAGTAACACCCTAAGATTACTGATGAAGTCAAAACCTTACTTCTCTCTCTGCTCAGCCACTATGTAGCAGTTAAAGTTACCTACAGTCCCAAAGGTTATCTTCTCAGAAGGGGCACTGCTCCTTCACCATTTGGAATTTACATGAAGCCAGTGGTCTCTGTCGGCTCATGGTGTCCAAAGTCCACGTTCATGTTATCCCTAGCTTCCAGGGTCTCTATTATGGTAGTTGTGGAGACATAGTTATTCCATGATCCTACATCTGTGGCCTCCATCTCTACTACTCGGAATGCACAACCTAGAACTCACTACCCAGTCTTCAATACTTATTCCTCTCTATGTAGTCACTACTATATCCTCCCATTTGTTGGCAGATCAAATAATCCTCTCTACTGGAGACCTGTCTGGGTTGTGCGGAGCCTGTTTGAACCCGCACATAACCCAAAACCTAGAATCATAGAAGATTGTTGACAGAAAAAACCCACCTGGTCCATCAACTGCATTCTCATTTTATTCTATCTATCTATCTATCTATCTATCTATCTATCTATCTATCTATCTATCTATCTCCTATCTATCTCCTATCTATCTCCTATCTATCTATCTATCTATCTATCTATCTATCTATCTATCTCCTATCTATCTATCTATCTATCTCCTATCTACAGTATCTATCTATCTATCTATCTATCTCCTATCTATCTACCTATCTATCTCCTATCTATCTCCTATCTATCTATCTATCTATCTCCTATCTATCTATCTATCTATCTATCTCCTATCTATCTCCTATCTATCTATCTCCTATCTATCTATCTATCTATCTATCTATCTATCTATCTATCTATCTATCTATCTCCTATCTATCTATCTATCTATCTATCTATCTCCTATCTATCTATCTATCTATCTCCTATCTACAGTATCTATCTATCTATCTATCTATCTATCTATCTATCTATCTATCTATCTCTTATCTATCTATCTCCTATCTATCTATCTCCTATCTATCTATCTATCTATCTATCTATCTATCTATCTATCTATCTATCTATCTATCTATTATCTATCTATCTATCTATCTATCTATCTATCTATCTATCTATCTATCTCCTATCTATTATCTATCTCCTATCTATCTCCTATCTATCTATCTATCTATCTATCTATCTATCTATCTATCTATCTATCTATCTATCTCTCTATCTATCTATCTATCTATCTATCTATCTATCTATCTATCTATCTCCCATCTATCTATCTATCTATCTATCTATCTATCTATCTAATAACTTGTTCACAGTGACCTAGATGAAAGCAATTTGTTAAAATTACTATCCTGGGCAACTTTCTGTTCATCGTCAACAATCTTTCACCAAGAGGGTTCTGGGTTCTACTATACATTCTTGAGGTGACAAAGTGTCTGGTTCCATTACTGACACTGAGAATTGTAACTTTACTTTATGGCCGTTGCACACACTGTGGCCGTTGCTTCACAATGTGATCCATGTTCTGACCACTTAGGGCACATACATACAAATACTGTGTCCACGGAATAATGACCCTACAGATTCATATTATAGACTGCTGGGCAACCAGTGCCATCATATGCCTCATATGACAATAAGATATAATGCTGCCTCTACTGGAATATACCTCCATACATATGGCATGCAATGGAGCAAAAGGGCCCATTCTCTCTAAGCAAAAGTGGTGGAATTTTAAGCGGAGTCCACTCCGCGGACGCAGCTTGAAATTCCGCCTGTCTTATTGTTTCATTGGGATATCTTATGCGCCTTTGAATCAGTTGGACGGGTGGAATTTCAAGTGGCATCCGTGGCTTGGACTCCACTTGAAATTCCACCATTTTTGCTTAGTGAGAAAGGGCCCTAACATGGGGAAAAAACTCCCCTGTGCTGCTGTGTAAAATGAGATACACATGAAGCTACACTATTGACCTAGAGTATCCTACAGAACTATTACACTGCTGTGGGCATGATGGTGAAGTTATTAGGATGATAACTGTTGGGGCAAACTGTATACTAGCGGTCTCCTGCCACATCCATCCAAATGTTTCATTCATCAATCCATTGACCAAAGCTGTTTCACGGTCCATCACAATGAAAGCCATTGGATACACAGAGATAACATTGAAGGCAATGAGGTTTATTGTGACATTAGATTTGATGGAAGTGCATTGACATTTATGGATAGTAACCCATATTACTGTATTGTATCCCTGTTCATTTGATTTAATTAGAATAAAGAAGATTAGTAACACCTAGCACGTGGATGTAAATCTCCGATGCATTTTACCTTATTAACCCATTATCCCTCCCTGTATCTCCCAGGTTTCCAATTAACCTGTTGTCTCTATAGACTAATATGTGTCGTAGAAACAAGTGACAACAAACCAATTAGCCAATTAGCTCTTACGTTTGGTCTTTACCTTTAGATGGGAGTAATCCCTCGGTGTCTCATTATATTGGGAATGTTTGTAAGCTGCTTATTACTCATAGGAGATTTGTCCATAGACGATACCAATGCTGTACTCACGCATTACGTAATTCTATGAAAGACTGAATTATGTTTCATATGAACTACAGTAACCTGTTCATACCATTCAGCCGTCCCTTCTATTGTCAATAATAATAATAGTAGTAGTAGTAGTCATAAGATTTATTTATTGTATAACACTATTGTATAACACTCCTGGACACTGTACATATAAAATGTAGAGGCGTAAAAATATATAAACTATAAAAATTTTTTTTTTTAAAAACTTACTAAGTAACCAACTGGTACAAAGAAACGAGCGTCCTCCCATGAGGGCTTATGCTTTATGAAGGGAAGATGAAAGAAAGAGTAGGTGAGGATAGGGGGGGTTTAGGGGAGACAGGGTTATTGTAAGGTGATATAAAGAGAGTCTGAATAGAGAAAGAGTTTGGCATATAGGGGTAGTGAGTAGAGATGAGCGAAGTGAATGTGTCGAATCAAGATTCGCTGCTAATAACGCTGTCAATTCACTTCATACTGTGAAGCAAATTCCTGCCAATTTGTTAAGGAAATTCACAAAAAAAAATATAGCTATACCTAAAAAAAGGAGCAATAGAAGCACTGAGAAAGCCAGGAAAAAAAACACTTGAACTGTAAAGAGAGACCAGAAAAAAGTGTTTTTTTTTTTTGTTGCAAAAAGGAATATTTAAAGAAAACACATTATCACTAGAGATGAGCGAATTGGGTTCGGGTTCGAGTCGATCCGAACCCGAACGTTCGGTATTTGATTAGCGGTGGCTGCTGAAGTTGGATAAAGCTCTAAGGTTGTCTGGAAAACATGGAGACAGCCAATGACTATATCCATGTTTTCCACATAGCCTTAGGGCTTTATCCAACTTCAGCAGCCACCGCTAATCAAATGCCGAAAGTTTGGGTTGCGGATCGACTCGAGCATGCTCGAGATTCGCTCATCTCTAATTTGCCTTACTTCACCAGTATCCCTGGGACCCCAGGAACTGCCCGACATGTGATTCACACTTTTGTGCTTCGTCAGGAGTAGAATTGGCTCAGTTGCCCCTAGCAACCAATAAGATTCCACCTTTCATTTTCCAAGGAATCTGTGAAGAATGAATAGTGGAATCTGATTGGTTGCTAGGGGCAACTGAGGCAGTTTCACTTTACACCATGTTTGATAAATCTCCCCGCAATCTTTAATTGATCACCCATGCCAAAACATTTCCAACATAGCATATATTATCCACATCAACTTAAAGGGGTAGTGCACCAAAAATGTTTTCTTTCAAATCAACTGCTGCCATGAAGTGCCAGAGATTTGTAATTTACTTCTATTAAAAAATCTCAAGCCTTCCAGTACTTATCAGCTGCTGTATGCCCAGCAGGAAGTGATATTATTTCCAGTCTGGAGAGCAGGAGAGGTTTTCTATGGGGATTTACTCCTTCTCTGGACAGTTCCTGACATGGACAGAGGAGACAACAGAGAGCACTGTGTCAGACAGGAAAGAAAACACCACTTCCTGCTGGACACACAGCAGCTGATAAGTACTGGAAGGCTTGAGATTTTTTAATAGAAGTAAATTACAAATCCCTGGCACTTCATGGCAGCAATTGATTTGAAAGAAAAATTTTTTTGGTGCACTACCCCTTTAATGCCTCGCCAAAGTACAATGTGCAACCCATGTCCCAAGATCAGGATTATCCAGACACACATCCCCATGACTATATGACCATGATTCACAAAGAGGACATTTCCCTTCTTGGTACCATAGCTGCGGGGTTTCAACCCTGGCACTTGTGCCAATGAATCTAACCATTCATGTCCCATTTTCCAGGATGCACACGGTAACTGGACAATAACAACTGGACCCCCTACAGTCTGGACCCCCTACAACATCAATTTGGCTTTTTATCGACATGATAGGTGATATCTTTCTTACCCTTGAGAAACCCATATTTGTTTACCAAATAAATGGAGTGTCTGTTGACTATGCACACTGCCGCTACAGTCATTCTTTACAGGACTGTTAAGAACAGCCAAGCACTGTACTGTGCTATCTTTGGCAGTCACATAGTGAGTGAATGAAGCAGTAGCATGCTGCTTCATTCATTCATGGAACCCAGGACCTTGTTCCTTGTGATCGGTGGGGGTCTCAGTGGTCAGACAATTAGCAATGAACTATTTATCCTGTATTGATGATGGATGGTCACCTATGATGGTTTCTGACCCAATAGTCATATCTCAAAAAAACATTGTATTTGCTTGTTTTTTGTGAAACATATTCCCATAAAATATAATAAGAAACCAAGAAAAAAATTATTTGTGTTGTGAAACTGAAAAAGAGGGTCGCACCTTATGATAATTCTATCTTGTGGGTCAGTATGATTACATGGATAGGATATATGCACCCTGAGTAATTTTTTGGGGAGGATGGCGGAATCTGCCCGAGCACAGAATGGAGTCTATGGAACAGACGGAGAGTCAAGCGGCTACGCAAGGTGCAATCCACTGCAAGTTATCTGTGAGAAGTACTCAGTGTACATATACATATACAGTGTGACAAGGCTGGGGGGAGGCACGCCTGTGCACCTACTGTAGGTCTACCTCTCCAACTGTTGAGCTAAAATGGAAAAAAGCCAGGTAATAGGTATAGAAAAACCAAATACTGTAAACAAAGGTTTGAAAATGGCTTCAAAGGTGGACTTTTCCATTGCGGTTCTAGAGATTGGCATTCTTCTTCTGGCTGTAAAGTCCAGCATGCCCCCTCTAATAGCAGCTTGGTTATAGTGTCCCCCTATGACTGTGTAGTGTGAACAGCCCTTTATAACAACCTTCTGGTTGTGTAGTCGGGAGGGCCCCCTGTAGAAGAAGAATGGGTGATGAAGTTCATTCTATACCAGCAGTATGGGTATGTGCACACTACACAATTTTGGCAGAGACTCCAAGTGGATTCCACTGGTAGCCTCTGCTTGAAGTTCTGACAGTTCCATAGACTCAGTGATATTTGCCGGCAAATTCTGCCATACTCCAAAAGAACTGACATGTGAGTTGTTTTGGTGGACGTCGGAATCCACCGGCAAATGGCAGTGAGTCTATGGAATGGGCAGAACGTCAAGCGGAGGCCGCCGGGTGAAATTTGCTTAAAGTCTTCGCCGAAATAATGTAGTGTGCACATACCCTATGGCTGTTAATTCTGGACATCTCTTATAACAGCAGGATAGATTTGTAGTTTGAACCTGTTTTACCGATCTATAAGAGGGTTTGCTACACTAGCACCTTGCAGGAGGCAGCACCAGGTAGCAGGGAGAAGGCAGCAACTTTTTTTTTAACTCTCCCACCTCCTATTCACACTTGCCAGTAAATCAGGTGTCTTTTCAGGGGTATGGGGGGGGGGGGTATGGGTTATGGTGGTGTTGGTCAGATCTGGTGTGGCAGTGTGATCCAGTCACAGTATGACAGTATTATCCAGTCACAGTATGGCAGTATTGTCCAGGTCTGGTTTGGCGGTGTTATCCAGTCACAGTATGGTGGTATTGGTCAGGTCTGGTATGGCAGTGTTATCCAGTCACAGTATGGCGGTATTGGTCAGGTCTTGTATGGCAGTGTTATCCAGTCACAGTATGGCAGTATTGGCCAGGTCTGGTTTGGCGGTGTTATCCAGTCACAGTATGGTGGTATTGGTCAGGTCTGGTATGGCAGTGTTATCCAGTCACAGTATGGCGGTATTGGTCAGGTCTTGTATTGCAGTGTTATCCAGTCATAGTATGGCGGTATTGGTTAGGTCTGGTATGGCGGTGTTATCCAGTCACAGTATGGTGGTATAGGTCAGGTCTGGTATGGCAGTGTTATCCGGTTACAGTATGGTGGTGTTGGTCAGGTCTGGTATGGCGGTGTTATCCACTCACAGAATGGTGGTATTGGTCAGGTCTGGTATAGTGGTGTTATCTAGTCACAGTATGGTGGTATTGGTCATGTCTGGTATGGCGGTGTTATCCTGTCACAGTATGGTGGTATTGGTCAGGTCTGGTATGGCGGTGTTATCTAGTCACAATATGGTGGTATTGGTCAGGTCTGGTATGGTGGTATTGGTCAGGTCTGGTATGGCGGTGTTATCCAGTCATAGTATGGCGGTATTGGTCAGGTCTGGTGGTGTTATCCAGTCACAATATGGCGGTGTTATCCAGTCACAGTATGACGGTATTGATCAGGTCTGGTATGGCGGTGTTATCCACTCACAGAATGGTGGTATTGGTCAGGTCTGGTATAGTGGTGTTATCTAGTCACAGTATGGTGGTATTGGTCAGGTCTGGTATGGCGGTGTTATCCAGTCACAGTATGGTGGTATTGGTAAGGTCTGGTATAGCGGTGTTATCCAGTCACAATATGGTGGTATTGGTCAGGTCTGGTATGGTGGTATTTGTCAGGTCTGGTATGGCGGTGTTATCCAGTCATAGTATGGCGGTATTGGTCAGGTCTGGTGTGGTGGTGTTATCCAGTCACAGTATGGCGGTGTTATCCAGTCACAGCATGGCGGTATTGGTCAGGTCTGGTATGGCGGTGTTGTTCAGGTCTGGTGTGGCGGTGGTAATTGTGATACCTGGCGCTATTATCTACCAATCCTGTGGTGAGAATCCCTCAGACAATAGGGAGACTGCTCTAATTATTGATTCAATATGGAAATTTGTTTATGTTTTAAACTGTTAAAAACCATGAAAAACGCGATTCAGACAATGTTTCTACATGTTGAGAAATGCATGTGGCTGAAGCCACGCTCCGATCTCTTGTCATGTGCTGTTACTGGGATTATTGGCCATACGCCTATTGGTTACCGTATGAGGGTCTGGCATCTGCTGCATGTGGTGTCGTACAGTAAATGTGGGAATGCGGCCTAAGACTGATCACATATCAATATGATGTTCAGAAACTAGAAAATACTGATGCTAATTGGTGAATAAAGATGGGGTGTCTGCAGGTTTAGTGGCTAGGGCAGCAGCAGCTGGTAATACGGTCCTGGGTACTTTATATATGGCGGGTCTGCAGGTTTAGTGCCAGGGGCAGCAGCTGGTAATACGGTCCTGGGTACTGTATATATGGGGGGTCTGCAGGTTTAGTGCCAGGGGCAGCAGCTGGTAATACGGCCCTGGGTACTGTATACATGGGGGGTCTGCCGGTTTAGTGCCTAGGGCAGCAGCAGTTGGTAATACGGCCCTGGGTATTGTATATGGGGCATCTGCCGGTTTAGTGCCTAGGGCAGCAGCAGTTGGTAATACGGCCCTGGGTACTGTATATGGGGCGTCTGCCGGTTTAGTGCCTAGGGCAGCAGCAGTTGGTAATACGGCCCTGGGTACTGTATATGGGGCGTCTGCAGGTTTAGTGCCTAGGGCAGCAGCAGTAGCTAATACGGCTCTGCCCTTTATAGAAAGAAACCACCCTAATGATCAACAGCCTCTCTAAGAGGGAGCTAGAATGGGTGCTGCTGCAGATTTGTAATATTACATGGTAGCCAGACACCCAATATGGGAAGAGTTCATTCACTTTACCAATAACTTTAAGGTGAACCTATGCTATACAGTTATAAGGAATACACCATACACTGTATGTAACAGGACAGTCACCATTTCCTTTGCTATGTTAAAGTCTACCAGTCAATCTCATCTCCCAGCAGACTCCTTAACTATATTAAAAATCCCATCTGCCTCTATGCAAACAATATCCATTCAGACATACAGAAATTCCCTTCAGAGACGCCATGAAGATAAGATTGTCAGTGTTTGCCAACCAAGGGACTTGTTATGTGGTAAAATCATTACAGTAAATTCCAAGTTTTAATTAGAAGCTACAGGAGAAGAGTCTCGGCTAGGTGGGACCTCCCTGGCTGCGTCTTCTTGGTGCCAGGGGCTTCATTTCTTCAGGCTTAATTGGCGCATGTGAAGAGTTGCCAACAGCCTTCTATTCAGCAATGGCAACTACAATTACAAGAAGTTAACACGGCATGTAACTACAATGAGCTACCCGATGAAATGCCAAGTAAAGTCATACAAAAAACATGTCTGCTATATATCTTTCCTTGCTGGACATAGCTTGGGCCCACCAGGAGATGATTGTGAGGGTCACCCTCCATCAATACTGAACATGTGCACCGCCATATGTCATTGTAGCATTGGGATGCTGTTATCATTGTACACACATGATATATTAATAAAATATAATAAGATCTGTGAGTCATTGCATAGCGGCAAATGACTGGTTCCAAATTCAGTTCCAAATGGTATGGTCTTTAGTTTGAACTTTGTGGCCCATTATTGTGTCAGCATTGGGGCCCACTAGAGGATTCCACGGTACGCTACTGGGCTAGACTTAATAGAATTTTTAGAACACTCTTAGAACAGGCCCATCAACTTAATATAAGTATCTGGAAGACAAGTTTTGATGTTTTTCATAAAAAAAACTATAAAAAAACTTTTGACATGTCACAGAGACACGTCAAAAGTTTTGCTCGGTCTTGGTCTGAACACTCAGACCTGGACCAATCAAAACTTTTGACATGTGCACTCACTGACTCCTTGGAGTTGCCATTTTCTTCACCCACTGGCAGCTGACTGACAGCTTTCAATCTTTGGCCCAGCAGCTGTTTATTGACAGATGCTGGGCCAAAGATTGAAAGCTGTCAGCTGCCAGTGGGTGAAGGAAATGGCCACTTATCAATAATGAGGACCACAGAGTGCACATTGACAATGGCGGAGGACTATGTCCCTGTGCCTACCGTTCTCTCTGTAAACAGTGATACTACCAGAACAGATATATGAAGGTAACATAAATAATACATCATTGTAATCGGGTTTTCTGTCACTATTTTATGCTGCCCTCAGATACAGTAGCATAAACCTGTCAACACGTTCCCATTAAAGAGTTTGTAAAACCGGGACAACACTATCGAGGTGGTCCAAGTTGCCCAGCAATCAATCCACTCACCATGGGTCTAATCCTCTACAGTGGCCAGGCCCCAATCATGCACTAAACAGCCTGACTAAGTCCTATGCATCTACGCTTCATAGAAGGGTTGTACATTAGTCTGTAATGACTTGCCTGGTTTTTGGCCTGGTAAAGGAAGCCTTTTTACGTAGCATTTTTATGGTATATTTTTCCCTTCTTTTTTTAATAACTGAATCATATTGACTGGACAGCTGATACTGCTACTTTTATCAGTTTATCTTGTTTTAGGCTATGTTCACTCAACGTATATTTTCGTAAAATCACGGGCGTTGTTCAACGGCCGTGATTATTACGAAAATATACACTACCTTTCCTTCTCTGGGATCCAGGCCGGAGCATATACACATAGGGGGAACATTCATCAATGAAAAAAGGCGTAGTTTTCGGCAGAAAATGGCCAAATGCGAATAAATTCATTCGCAAATGGCCGTTTTGCAGATAATCATCTGGCATCTGGCCATTTTCCGCCGGGTACACCAGGTGGGCGGGGGTGTGGAGGGGGCGCAAAGGGGGCGCGGACTCAGAGTCCGCTCTATTCATCAATTTGATCGCCATAAAATAGTCAGGAAACCTACTCCAGCTCTGAGCTGGCGTAGGTTTCCTGGCGCGCAAACTCGCCCGCACGGGATTTATGTAGAGGCAGTACTCCTCTACATAAATCTCCGTAATGTCGGAGATGCGGGGACATTTTTAAGTCCGACTGGACTTAATAAATGTCCCCCATGGTATATGCTCCGGCCGGGATCCCTAGCGGCGCCGCAAACAACTGACATGTCAGTTTTCTGCTACCGCTATTCATTGAATACCGGCCATAGAAAACCCTGTCAGTGCACACTGTGGAGTGAGTGGCTCCGGCTACTCGCTTGATAGCGTGCGGCCATAAAGATCATCCAGCTGGTACTGCAGTACCAGCTGGGATAATCTTTTCAGAGTCCGCCCGGGTCACAGAACGGCTGGTCTCTTACAACGTGTGAACATAGCCGTATACTATATATGGCTGAAAAATGTATTACAGTTATATCTACGCTAGTATTTTTGTATCAGTGCTTTAGATTTTTTTCCCATAAGTTAAACCTGTCAATGATATGCTGGGCAGAGGTTGCTTCTGCTTTTATTTTTTTCTTAACAGCAACAGGTGTGGACCCACTGTGCCACCATGCAGTTATCCCACTCTAGGATGGGGAAGCTGGATTTCTGCTGCTACAGGACACCAGTGTGATTGAGTATGGGTAGTGATTGGCATCAGCAAACTAAATAGTGTGTGTCACCAGAGAGGTTGGGCATGTGGACAATGTTGGGCATGTGGAGATAGGCTGGGTCATATACTGGAGAGTCAGAATGGTACCAGAGATAAGGCAGAGGTTTAGTCCAAGTTAGTCAATGTGGGCAACACAGGTTTGGTCAGCAATGGATTTGCAACAGGAGAGACAGTATGGTAAAAAGGGTGAAACAGAATCATAGTTCCTTTATAGAATACAGCTAAGCACATGGACTGGGAAAGGAAAGTCACCGTGCACCATTGGTAGATACCTGCCATTGTTACGCTAGCTTAGTTGGAGAGGATGTAGATCCTCTGGGTTGCTATAGTTTCGGTGCTGGGCTACATTGGATATTTGACTCTAAGGGCCCTTTTACACAGGAAGATTATCTAACAGATTATCTGCCAAAGTTTTAAAGCCAAAGCCAGGACTGGATTTGAAAAGAGAAGAAATCTCAGGCTTTCATGTATGACCTGATCTCTGTTTATAGTCTGTTCCTGGTTTTGGCTTCAAATCTTTGGCAGATAATCTTTCTGTGTAAAAGGGCCCTAAAGGTCTTTTATATTGACAGATTTATTGATTACAGGTGGCAGTAAATGAGCCTCAATCAGCGAGATCTTCTCTTCTTTGCAATGCCTTCAGGTGACATGAAAAATCAGGCAGCCAGGCTCCAATGAAGATCCACAGATGTATCATTTGTGCAGTAATGGAAACTGTTAGTATGGATATACGTATATCTGTGCCATCAGTTTTCAGATGACACAGCAATACATACTTACCTCTTGCACTACAGTTGTGATCCGGCATCCCGTTCTATGACTCTTTTGTTCAGCCACTGTGTCTTCAGGCCCCAACTCCACCTGCTGTCAATAATTCTGGAGAAGGCAGGGCCTGAAGACACAGCGCTGGATGTGAGAGCCAGGGAATAGGATGCCAGATCACAGCAGCAGCGCATTAGGTAAGTATGTACTGCTGTGTGATCTGGAAACTGACAGCAGGGATATATACAAATCTGTAATGCCAATTTTACTTTATCTTTACCAGCCTCATATCACTTGTTTGCACAGGAAGATGTGCTGCCAATAAAGTTTGAATAAGGCTGTAAAGAAACTATCAGCAGAGGATTGAGCATTTTTCCGTTCGTCAGCTGATCGCTGTCATTTTTACACAGAACAGTTATGGGCCACGGGAGCGTTTCTTGCAACATTCATGGCCAATAAGGCCCTTTAGGGTTGAAGAGTTCCTTTCCCTTGACTTTATACAAGTAGGTGTGGACATTACCACAGGGATCTCATGGTCTTTTATCGTTAACATAGCCTCTGGTAGCAACAGATGAGTGGTCAACACTGAAGTACAGTGAGTAGAGGCCTAATACAACAGAGGTCAGAACACTCAGGACCACTCACAGCTGTAAACAGGCCAAGTTTAGTTCAGGTGGTTTTCTGGCAATGTGGTAAATAGGAAGAGGGTCAGGATGGGTAAAAGAGGTCAGGAAACAAGTCAGGCCTAAGTGAAAGATAATAGAAAATAAGAACAGCTTATGTCTTGCTTGGACCAAAAAAGACCCTATTGATCAAGTGAAGGAAGGTAGAGGGAGGACTCTTCGAAAGCCTAAGGGCAGCGGGCATCAGTTGGTTGTGCAAGTCTACTGGCACAGGAGTAAGTACCTGGGCACGTGGGCTACAGGAGAGCTGTCGCAATGACCACTGAGATTGTTAGAAGACCACATATACCTAACAGAAAGGCTATGCATCTGTATGTGTGCCTTAAAAATATGGAACCAACCTCTAATTGGTCAAAATTCCTTGCTATTAGATGCCAATGCCATTCCTTACAAGAGAACTCAACTATTGTCAAATAACTGTGGAATCAACTCTAGGTTTATTGAAAGGACAAAGTGTGTGTGTGTGTGTCCTAGGTGGCAAAACTCAGCACTACATATTTGTTATGTGGAAGCTGGACCTGTGGTAAACAGCTGATAACCAAGATGGCTTAAAGAGGGGCTTCAGAAAATAAAATGTTTTTTAAATCAACTGGTCTCAAAAAGTTATACAGATCTTTAAATTACTTTTATAATAAAAAAAAATAACTCATTGGAGCTGCGTCAAGGGGGAAGAGGGGAGGGGGTTTTGTCACACTGGTGGCCGGCGGGCCAGTTCCCAGTACTTAATGCCTGGCCGGTGCTCTGTAACCGGGTGCTGGTTCAAAAAAACAACTGCGGCACTGGCATTCCTGCACCGGTCTGTTCATGTGAAAAACAAACAAAAAATGTACCTAGTGGTACATTTGGTTTAACCTTTGAACATGTACACCAAATGCCAAGTATGTCTCCAATGACAGGGACAACCATGAAAAAAATCAACAACCTGACACAGCATAACTAATACGGACAGGCTATAATAACTTTTTGTAAGATTTAGGACGTTATTCCCAGTGGGTTTTTGGCTTCCATGCAAAAATAACCTGTCGTAATTTAACTCATTTTACATTGACCATTTCTAATGGGAGATGGTAGCCATGGCATAGCATAGCGGTAATTATGAATTCATTTTCCTCTTCCTGAACTAATCCACCTGGAGCATTTCTCCTGTGATTCACAGACCTATAAATACTGAGCAGTGACAGCTGGCAGGCATTATTGCACAGCTACATCTCACTACAAGGCTCACGTTACATTTCATCCAGTGATTCGTTCCAATCCGGCTGTTACAAAACTTTACGCAGCATTTACTTAGAGTGAATTAGATAGGTGTAAGGTATAGCTTATACAGGTGAATTATAGAGCGTGTTACACAGGCAATCTATAGGATATGTCTTATACAGGTGATGTATAGGTTATGTCTTATACAAGTGAAGTATAGGGTATGAGTTATACATTCGCTTTATATGGTATATTTTATGCAGGTGATTTTTAGGGTATGTGTTATGCAGGTGATTTCTAGGTTATGTCTTATACAGGTGATTTTCATGATTCTGTGTCAAACAAAAATTTGTAACTCTTACCAATGGCACAATATGGAAGGAGTCCTACAGAAAAAGCTAATACTGCACATAGCACATATCACGTTCGTTTTCCCAGGGTAGTAATACGTTGATTTGTCACAGAAAATCATTAAATTATTGGGAATTTTTTTTTACAAGGTAAGTGTATGTGGCAGGTAGGCTAAATAAGTGTGACACAATGCAGAATTTGTAATGGGTTTCCATGTTAGAGATGTCATCTGGTCATACTTTTCTTTTAAAGTTGATTAGATCTTAAAAATATCAATGATAATATCCTTGATGAGAGATTACTTCAACAATAGCCTGAAAACTTTTGTATAACACTGTGTAAGGACCCTTTAAGTCCTTACTATAAAACTGCTAGGCCAAAAATGTATCGTACTTGTACTTTTGTTAGGTACTTTTTAACAAGTTTTAAGGCAAAGTTGATGACAAAGTTAAAGAAGTTAACATAGCAAAGATTTTATACTTACCTCCCTACATTACCCAGGTCTTCTTATGTGGTGTCTCCATTTTTCCCTGCTGACAGCAGCTGCCACCCCTTTTCTGGCCAGTGAAAGCCGACTGAGACCATCACAGACTAAGAAGGGACAGCGCTTTGACCAGAGATTGGATGAGCGGGCTTTCACTGCTGAGACAACTTCATCTCAGTCGTGGCAGCAGTTGTGGTCACTTGGAGACAAAGGAAATGCTGCAGGACACTGGGAGAGCATGGAGATGTAAGTATAGGATGCTTGTTATGTTTTATAATAGAACATCAACAGATAAAACATTTTAAGTGCTTGATAACCCCTATAAGGAATCATTAAAGGCTATGGCAAACAGATGATACCCGTAAGTAACTAACAATAAAAAAAACGCAAAAAAAAAACCACTGCACTATTGATTTTATTCTTTTTGAAATAATAAAGGTCCGCAACTGATCCCCTTTTAGCAGCAGATACCTAGTAGAAATGATATACTCACAGAGGTATCGGAAGAAGCAATGACTTTTTTCTAAACAGTCCTGATGGCCTATAGCTCCAAATTTCCAGATTCAATTTACACAGATACTATAAAATAATCACAGGAATAAATTACATATTAACAGTTTATTTTACCAATAAAGAGGCCTTCTGGTCAATAAGCTAAGAGATGTTGGGCTTGTACAAATATACTCCAAATTAAGAACCCTAGGAAAATGTGTAAAACCAGCAGAGATGAAGACTCACTTAAATCATGGTTGAATTTGATTTAAATTTAATAGCCAAATTGGGATTGTACAGAAGCAGGGACTCCTGTCAAAAGAAAGGAATCCCTGTTTTTGTGCATGGAGTGGCAAGGTATAGATTGTGTTGAGTGTAAGCAGCAGGGGCCTGACATGTATGTGGTGAAGAAATCCCTGTTTCAGTTAGCAATTCACCCAAAGTCAATCACAGAAAATTCAGACAAATTCACATTTTTTTTTTTTACTTTTCCAAAATTCTATATGTGACACAGCCATTTGCTCTTCTGTTCAGCCTTACTTTGTACTATTCATGGCAATCAGACATAAAATCAACATAATTCAACATAAAAATAGCAGGGTATGCCAATGGGGTGTTTGGACCCTTCACCAATCTGTAGATATAGCCAGGGGAAGCGTGTGGTTATGCACTTGTTACGCCAGCCTCCCAGAGACCTATAATGGAGCACATTCCAACTTTTCAGATGTCTCTCTGACACACAATTTTTTTAAACCCTTTTACGACCATGGGACATTGATGCCTCAATGCTAAGGTCATTTCTGGACTTCAGCTTGTGGGATCATAATGATTCTATAAGCTAAAGTCCCTAGCTTTGCCCCCTCTCCTCTATCCCCTGCCCCTGTTAGAAGCCTGTAACAGTGGCAGGGGAGAGAGGGGAGGGGGCAGAGTTCACATCCTTGAGTGGCAGCGCACCGGCCATGGCTACCATCGTGACTCTGCGATCACAACGCAAAGACAAAAAATTCTTCCTTTGGAGAGGGAAAATTCTCTTTCTGAAGCCCTATAGATGCTGCAGTTGTGCCAACCACAGTATCTATAGGGTTAACTGTCAGCACCGGTGTTACTCCGGTTCTGACAGTTGCAGGGGGTCCCCAACTATCACTGACAGCCAGGACCCGCCGCGGATGACAAATGCACAGCTTTTGTGCCTTTGTCATCCTGCATCGTAAATTAACATAGCTGCAGCCTCGGGCATAGGCTTTAGCTATGCTAACTTACTGTGCAGCTTCGGGAGGGGGTTAAAAAACTTGATCAATATACATCCAGCATCACAACGGAAACTTAATAAAACCTTTTTGTACTTTTATACAGTATTTTCAGGTTTGCTTTTATCTATAATCTCGGAAAACGAAGAAGATGCTGTAAGCTGACCTAAGAATAATATTTTCCCCATCGTCCAATATATAAGTATTTATAATGTCCAACAGGACCAAAATAAGTACTTTCCTCCTGGCAGGATTTTCGAGCTGCCCTCTCTGCCAGAAAACAACTTTTTCATTATTTCTTCTAGTTTACATCTTCACACTCTTGGAGAACCTGTCAATTATTGCTCTCATTGTACGAGATAATAAACTCTGGAAACCTATGTACATTTTCCTGGGAAATCTTTCCTTCTTAGAAGTTTGGTATATTAGTGTCACACTCCCCAATGTGATAACCAACATCATCACTGGTAATCGGGAGATATCCTATTGCGGTTGTGTTACTCAGCTTTTTGTTTTTACTTTTTTGGGTGCTACTGAATGTTTTCTTCTGGCTACCATGGCCTATGACCGGTATGTCGCTATCTGCTACCCTCTAAGATATACTGTTATAATGCAGGATAAGTTTGTTTTGTTCCTCCTTATAGTCTCCTGGCTAACTGGACTTTTCACACCAATCGTTCCAATCTGGTTCCTAACACAACTGAACTTTTGTGGAACCAATGAAGTTAACCATTACTTCTGTGATGTTTCTCCTCTACTAAAGTTGGCTTGTGGGAACATTAAGCCGAAAGAAATTGTAGACTTAACTGTATCCGTGTTTGTTCTTATATGTTCGATGCTAGTCATCTTCATCTCATACATCTGCATAACAAGGGCAATTCTAAAAATGCCTTCTTCTACAGGGCGTTACAAAGCGTTTTCCACATGTGCGTCCCACTTGACCATCGTTTGTGTCTACTATGGGAGCATGAGCTTTACCTACATCCGGGTCGAATCCTCTTCTCCTGTTTCCACAAATAAACTTGTATCTGTTTTATATTCTGTTATTACACCTATGCTCAATCCCATAATTTATACTCTTAGAAATAAGGATGTAAGGCAGGCAATACAAAAAGTCTGTCAGAAACCAAAACTGTCTAAGTTGGGTCTTTAAACCAGGCCGTGGACGTAACCATGGCCCGATAAAAATACGATTGGCTCTGTGTCATCAAAAGTAAAATAATTATACAAAGATACATGTTTTGTAATACAAATACATGCAACTTCCCATAAGGTCATATTTGGGGGAATATCACTGTGTTTATTGCCCTCCTGGATGAGTGTTACTATCATGGTCATTTCTTTTTTTAAGAAGAAATGTAGAAGATGGTCATCAGAAAAAGCCCACCTAGTTAATCTAGACCACCATTATTATTTCCTTTCCTTTAACTTAAGATAGATATACAGTATGTTTATCCTTTACATTCATATACAGTATGTTTATCAGGTTTACATTCACTTAATGTACATTTACCAACCACATCTGCTAAAAGTCTGTTTTACCTATCTACTACTGTTTCAGTGAAGTAATAATATGTTGTTTCTAATACCCCCCCCCCCACACACACCAACTAAACCGAGATTGTGTCCCCTTGTTCTTAGTTTTGAACTTCTGAACCTTGTTTAGGCCTTTAACAGATTTAAAGGTTTTAATATGTCCCCCATTCCTCCTTTCCTCCAAACTATACAGATTTAAATACTCAAGTCTTTCCTGGTTTTATGCTTCAGACCCTCCACCATTTTTGTAGTTCAGCTTTGGACCTGTTCTGTTTAATCAGTCTCTTTTTATAGGTGACGTTTCCAGAACTGGACACAGTATTCCAGATGTGGTTTCACTAGAGCTCTATACAGCAGGATCACAATCTCTCTCTTCCAACTGGTTATACCTCTACCTATACAGCCCAGAATTCCATTAAAGTCCAGAAAAATACAAAGCTAGAGTACTAGCAGAGGGTAGGGGGAACATAATAAAGGAATTATATTTTACTGGTCTCTGTGCCCCAACAGCACTGTGTCACCAGGCTTTTGGGCCCCCGTCGGATGTAATTTTCCCACAGCTATGGGATACCTCACAATCCTGTACCTCTTTATTATGTTGGGAGTAAAAAACAAAGAGGGGCGCCTCCTGGTGCAATAAGGCTGAGAGGTGGTGTGTCTAATCAAAGTGCTAGACGGACGCACTCATCTTGTGGAGTTGTGCAAAGGATAAGCACAAATCTACCGTAAAAAAAGAGGTGTCACTCGGACAGGAACTGCAGCTCTTCCTTGGGTTGTTGCCACCAGCAGTGGGTGGATGCATGCACAGGATGTGGCCCACGGAGGGTCATCGGATGAGAAGAAACCCATAGATGGATAAGCGCAGATAGATGTCCAAGATGGAGACACAATAGCTTTGTATGCTGTTGTGTCTCCATCTTGGACATCTACCTGCGCTTATCCACCTGTGGGTTTCTTCTGGTCCGGTGGGCCACATCCTCTGCATCTTTATTATGTTCACAGCACCCACTGCTCCAAATGAATTTGTTTTTGCCACACCTCTCCTTTAACTTCCCTTAACACCTGGTTGCACCAGTGACTTATTGTGAGGTGTTAGGAATTACTACCCCTAAAGCTCTTTCTTCTGAAATTTCCACTTTTAGAGACAATTCATTAGTTCCACAACTCTACTGCCTGCAATTTTGGACTCCCAAATAATTGTGTGAAGGTCATCATATAGGTATTCTATTGAATAAATGGGCCTAACCTTCATACTGGTGCCAACTAGACGAACTTGAAATTGTTTTTTTAATTAACTTTTCCTTCATTCATATCCCACAAAACCTCACATTTGTTTCCCACTTTTCTCTTTCTTAGAGGTTGTTAAAGAGTTTGTCTCATAAAGATATCCTTGACAAAACTTGTTTCTGACCATGAGTCAGAAGGTCATTAACATGAATGGCTGCCATGTAATATTATATCATCTGCAAGGAGAATAAGTGGCCAACCATGGCTGACCCAAAGAATTACAGTCAACTGCCTAGTAAAAAAAAAAAAACTGGTCCCATGACAATCAACTGGTGAGCATCCATGTAAGGAAACCTGTTATACATTGTTTGTTTTTTCTTTCATAATTTTTTTTTTTAAATTCTAAAAACACCTTGTCTGTTATTTATTTGTAGCGGTTTTAGCATTTTGCGCATATCCTCATCAAATGGCTTTACTAGGGGGATTGTTTACCTCAATTGGGCTACATTACTTTAGACTAACTTAATCATGCGTAATTGTAGGTCATGGGTGAAAAAAGGGCAATAAAACATTAAAACATTATTTTATTTTATATTTAAACATTGGAACAATTTTTTTTTGTCGTATTCACAATCCACAATCTGTAAAACCATTCACTTTATATAACTCATTGGGATCACCAAACCCTGGTTGAGTGGCTAGGAAGTAATAAGCAGTAGAATGGATATTTTAGATACTGGTTAAGGCTGGATTCACACGCTGTAACTGTGCGGCTGTATTTTTTATGCGCATGTAAATGTGCGGGTGAAACTCCGGCCGTGGGAAAAAATAGACATGCGGCTCAAAACATACGGTCATTTACTTGGAAATCTGGTTCAACTAAAAATAACAAATAAAATGTTAAGAAAGTGATGGAAACACCTCTGGATGCATCTGGGAAAGCAGGGAACACAGTTTACATGAATCGCTATTACCGGGGTTTGCGATCCTCTGCACTATAGCCGATGTCTCTCATGGTTAATATATTGAATTAATAAAACACATTTTCTGTCTAATAAAGTCCCTTTTATTGTTCAATAATTAAATGTAAACAATTCCATCATTTTGCAATTAAATATAGTGTTAAAATAAATATATATATAAATAAATGTATATTTATCTATATATTTATTTTTTGACAGTATATTGAATTGCACAATGATGGATTCGTTAGAATTAAATTATTGACCAACGAAACTGAATTTATTTAAACGAAAATGTGTTTTCTTAATTAAATATTAATTAGTACAGGAAACTCCATAAGCCGGTAATTCATATGCCTGCAATAGAGCATTCTGTACTAATCATCACTTTACTTTAATGAAAACATCAAATGTTTCTTCTAATTATGTTATGACAATAGCATTATTAGAAGAAACATTTAGAATTATATGTGCGCTCAGCTGATTGGCTGATCGGCTGAGCGCACATATAATGAGCCGGTCCGCAGTACAGTCACTTCATTGTGCTGCGGACCAGCGAAGAGGACACATCGGGGTGAGTATAGAGCTCTCCACACCCCCTCCCCAGCACTGCACCCCTCCCAGCAAGGAAGGGGGGTCAGTTAACCCCTTCCTTGCTGGGATGGGTGCAGTCTGACATCAGTCTGGCCCCCCGGGGGTTAAGGGGGATGCAATACATCCTCCCTTAACCCCTTGGGGGCCAGACTGTAAGCAGCGATCTGTAAAGATGCTGCATACTGTAAGGTGCACAACACCGCTCACAATGATGGGTGTTGTGCTCCTGTTTGTGTGTTTTTGTGTGTTTCTCCCTTTTTGTTTTTCAGATATCGGTATCCTGTGGATTACGTCGGATTCCGTGGACTACGTCGATGACCAGCGTTTTTTTTAATGTTTTTTTTAATAAAATGGTCAATGAGGGGTGTGGGGGTGTTTTTATTTGAATAAAAAAATTTGTAAACTTGTGTCTTGTCTAATAGACGGAATCCATTACTAAGTCGGGGCCTAGTGTTAGCCGGTATAAAATGGCTAACACTAACCCCCCATTATTACCCCAGTACCCAATGCCACCAGGGGTACTGGGAAGAGCCGGGTGCCAGTGGTCCCGGAGCGTCAATATTGGCGCTCCTGGACCGGGCGGCAGCAGGCTGGTAAGATTTAGGCTGGGGAGGGCCTAAACCAATGGCTCTTCCCACCCTGGTGTTACCAGGCTGCTGTCGTTTGGTTTTTAACCCGGCTGGTTATAAAAATAGGGGGGACCCTATGCGTTTTTTTTTTTTAAATAAATAAATAATTAAAAAAAAACGCATAGGGTCCCCCCTATTTTTATAACCAGCCGGGTTAAAAACCAAACGACAGCAGCCTGGTAACACCAGGGTGGGAAGAGCCATTGGTTTAGGCCCTCCCCAGCCTAAATCTTACCAGCCTGCTGCCGCCCGGTCCAGGAGCGCCAATTTTGACGCTCCGGGACCACTGGCACCCGGCTCTTCCCAGTACCCCTGGTGGCATTGGGTACTGGGGTAATAATAGGGGGTTAGTGTTAGCCATTTTATACCGGCTAACACTAGGCCCCGACTTAGTAAAGGATTCCGTCTATTAGACGGCTTCCACTACTAAGTCTATAAAGTAAAGAAATAAAGACAAGACACAAGTTTACAAATTTTTTTATTCAAATAAAAACACCCCCACACCCCTCATTGACCATTTTATTAAAAAAAACATTAAAAAAACACTGGTCATCGACGTAGTCCATGGAATCCGACGTAATCCCCAGGATACCGATATCTGAAAAACAAAAAGGGAGAAACACACAAAAACACACAAACAGGAGCACAACACCCATCATTGTGAGCGGTGTTGTGCACCTTACAGTATGCAGCATCTTTACAGATCGCTGCTTACAGTCTGGCCCCCAAGGGGTTAAGGGAGGATGTATTGCATCCCCCTTAACCCCCTGGGGGCCAGACTGATGTCAGACTGCACCCATCCCAGCAAGGAAGGGGTTAAGTGACCCCCCTTCCTTGCTGGGAGGGGTGCAGTGCTGGGGAGGGGGTGGGGAGAGCTCTATACTCACCCCGATGTGTCCTCTTCGCTGGTCCGCAGCACAATGAAGTCACTGTACTGAGGACCGGCTTATTATATGTGCGCTCAGCCGAACAGCCAATCAGCTGAGCGCACATATAATTCTAAATGTTTCTTCTAATAATGCTATTGTCATAACATAATTAGAAGAAACATTTGATGTTTTCATTAAAGTAAAGTGATGATTAGTACAGAAAGCTCTATTGCCGGCATATGAATTACCGGCTTATAGAGCTTCATGTACTAATTAATATTTAATGAATAAAACACATTATCTGGAAAATAAATTCAGTTTCGTTGGTCAATAATTTAATTCTAACGAATCCATCATTGTGCAATTCAATATACTGTCAAAAAATAAATATATAGATAAATATACATTTATTTATATATCTATTTTTTTAAACAGTATATTTAATTGCAAAATGATGGATTCGTTAGAAATAAATTATTGATCAACGAAAGTGTCTTGATTACAAATAAAATGTCTTTGATTAATTTAATATATTAACTATTAGAGGCATCGGCATTCGGCATCATTGCCGGCTATTTTTGAAGTACTCCGTACGGGCCGCCTGTCAATCCTCGGCCGCATCTCCAGCCGCAAACAATGGTCTTGTTCATTTTTTACGGGTCCGTTTACGATAGGGCCGTAGATTCATACATAGTGTGCACTGTGCAGCCGCATATCCTATACTTCCCAGCATACACACGAACCACCAAAAATACCGCCGCACAATTACAGCCGCAAATACAGCCGCACTCTTACAACGTGTGAATGAGGGGTAAATGTGTTTGTAAGAAAAAATCTTCTAGATATGCTATGACTTCCAAGATTGGCATATCCCTTTAAATGTTAATTCCATAAAGGGTCCGCAGGGTGTGTATGAGTATGTACAGTGAGTGTAAAAGTGGTGGATTAACTCCATAGGCTCCAGGCTGTTGCTAAAGCAAGCAACTATGCTAAAATACAGACAGTTTTTGCCTCCAATCAAGTGCTCATGCTCTGGTCCCTACTGGTGATACTCTATTACCACCGCCTAAGGACTGAATAATACTGCCACACTGTTACTAACACATAACACTGTGAATAGTCCAACATTACCCCATACAGTGATTACGGTACAGTTATATCCAGTACCTATAGGTGATGTCTGATCTGAGTGCTGTGGAATCTGTTGGCGCTTTACAAATAAATATTATTATTGTCTGATTAGAGTCATTCTCTTTCCTTTTCTTTTCCATCCAATTCTGACCATCATGACAACTTCTTTCAGCCACATGGAAGTGACCACAGGGATTCAGTGATAATGCCTCCTTTGTGTCTCCAATTAGGACATAGTAATAGTGCCTCAAACAGTAGTTAACGCCATAATATTGCCCCCACACAGCAGTTACCTCTAATAATACTTCAGGAAGACAGTATCAGGAAAATGAACATGGCAGACAGAGAGGCCTTCAGACTGGCACCTGACAAGAGGTCTTACAGTGGACACTAGTAAGACAGCCCCCTAAATGTCATGATCAGTATTGATCTTGTCCTTAAAGCGACTCTGTACCCACAATCTGACCCCTCCAAACCGCTTGTAACTTTAGATAGCTGCTTTTAATCCAAGATCTGTCCTGTGGTCCGTTCAGCAGGTGATGCAGTTATTGTCCTAAAAAACAACTTTTAAACTTGCAGCAGTGTGTGTCCGCTCTAGGATTGCAACCTCACCTCGCCATTCTCATCACTAGGTTTTTTCCTATATATCGCCTGAACACTGCACAGGTGCCTTAATGATCCAGCTCATGTGCAGTGTTCACACAGGTGATGAATTATTAGAAATTGTTCTTGGGGCATTCCTAATGATGAAGAGGATGGGGAGGAGGGACAGAGAGGTGTTGCAAGCCTAGGGCATGGGTACTGTAGGCCAAGCCAATTTAAAACAGGGCTGCAAGTTTAAAAGTTGTTTTTTATGACAATAACTGCATCACCTGCCAAACAGACCCTAGGACAGATCTTGGATTAAAAGCAGCTATCCAAAGGTACAAGGGGTTTAAGGGGGTCAGATTGTGGGTACAGAGTCGCTTTAGGTTACTAAATGATTGTCATCAGGGTGACTGCTGATGTCAGTCATAAGCAATGAGCGCTACCTGCAAAGACACCTTCTTAACCGACGTATACAGCTATATGGCAGTTGTGAAGGGGGTTAAAGAAAAACAATTATATTTTATTAAAGGGGTACACCAGTAAAAAAAATATATTTTCAAATCAACTGGTGTCAAAAAAGTTATACAGATTTGTACCTTACTTCTATTTAAAAATCTCCAGTCTTCCAGTATTTGTTAGCTGCTACATGGCCCACAGGAAGTTGTGTATTCTTTACAGTCTGACACAGTTCTCTCTGCTGACACCTCTGTCTGTGGCAGGAACTGTCCAAAACAGTAGCAAATCCCTATAGAAAACTTCTCCTCATTTGGACATTTCCTTTAAATAAATACAGTGGTGCCTTGGATTACGAGCATAATTAATTCCGGGCCCACGCTTGTAATCCAAATCCACTCTTAAACCAAAGCAAATGTTCCTATAAAAAATAATTGAAATGCAGAACATTGGTTCCACACCCCAAAAATAATGATTTTTTATTCTGAGTAACATGTAAAACCAATAAAACAAACATTCAGAAAAAGCTGAATATGTCATATTATAAGTTACTGTACAGTATAGCAATCAGCATGTGGAGTATAATGTATAGTATGTGGATAAACCTTAAAAAAACAGCAGCAGTTTGTAGATACGGGATGGAGCTGCAGATCCCCATTATACAGTAGCATAGTACAACAGGCTAGAATAGAGAAGCAGGGCTGCTGTCAGAGGTCTCAGTGGTCACATGACAGCAATTGGGAGGGGGCTGTGTTTAGCATGGACCAATCAGGAAGTGAGAACCACAGAGCTGTGCAGGAGGACAGTGACAAAAACTTTTCTATACAGCAGTGAGTATAGCTGAGTGTAAGTGCAGGCACATTATAGCAGCAATGTGTTTAGCTGAGTGTAAGTGCAGGCACAGTATAGCAGCAGTGTGTATAGCTGAATGTAAGTCCAGGCACATTATAGTGGCAGTGTGTATGGCTGAGTGTGGCAGTGTGTATGGCTGAGTGTAAGTACAGGCACATTATAGCAAGAATTGAGAGGATGGGAAACACAAGGGCTGACAAAGACTGCAGGAAGGAAGGAGCAGGAAGGAATGAGCAAGGCATATGTGTGCATATAGAGAGGTTACAGGTATGAAGAGATTACCTCCACAGTCCTGTCCTCTGATACAAGCCCCAGCCTGAAGTGGATCTGCTTTGATTTGGAAGGTGAGGGAGACTTCCTGGGTCAGAGTACAGTGCTGTAGACCCCGCTATGCAGACCATGCCCCTCCCCCACTCCCCCGCCACCAAGTACAGCGAGCTCTTAAACCAAAACAATGTTTTTAAACCAGTCAGCATCAGATCCTCAGTTTAGATATATTAGGGCTTAAAGGACAACTCCGGTGGGACCTTAAAAAAAAAAAAAAACACAGACACTTCATACTCACCATCCCTCCGGTGACAATCGCCACTTGAATCTCCTGCCGGCCGCGACTCCGTCACCTCTAGCTGGTGTCTTTGGAACTCCCTCACTTCCAGGTTCAAGTAAAGTGAATGGGACATGGCATGCGCACCGGCAGCCTTTTCATTGGCTGGAGTGCATCACATGGCTTCCAGCAATCAGCCAATCAGCTATGAAGAGATACCTCCACAGTCCTGTTCCCTGATACAAGCCCCAGTCTGAAGTGGATCTGCTATGATTTGGAAGGTGATGGAGACATCCTAGGTCAGAGTACAGGGCTGTAGACCCCGCTATGCAGACCATGCCCCTCCTCCGCTCCACCTCCCACCCAGTACAGGGAGCTCTTACACTAAAGCAATGCTCTTAAACCTCAATCCAAGTTACTCTTAAACCAAGGTACCACTGTACTATTAAAATTCTATTATTTGAACACATACTTTATACCAACTTTTTTAATATTCTATTCTAGATGTTATGCCTTACATTATTAGCTTTACAATAATTTTGCCTGGAAGTTTCCCTATAGATTCCCTCTACTGACTGAGTCAACATGGACTATATCTCTAGAGTTCCACTGGCCTATAAAGATTAGATGATTTGCAAGGTAAGATGTTAAACCAAAAACACCTTCTTGTTAGGCCAGGATCATGTAATTTCATGGAGAAACCATCTTTGTTGGTCATTGAATCTACCTGGAACAAGTGTTTTCTCACATTATACCGAAGGTTTTTTTTTTGCCATTTGTGTATTATATTCACAACATAGTGTTAGTTCTTAAAAAAAAAAAACTCATTGGGCATCATTATGAATTTTATATTTTTCGAAGAAAACTGATAATCTAGTTGGAATTTTGTGTTACACAACGATCTCCACAAAGTATTTCATGATCATTTTTAAATATTTTTATAGCTTTATATTTTCTTTTATCACTTGTGTTTTTAGATTTTAGAAGGTATGATATATTTTTTTTCCCATGTAAAACTAAATTTTAAAACAATCATGTTGTATGAAAGGCAGGTAACAGAACAGGTTACATGATGTGTAAAGATGTTATATAAGGTAAATTATGTTAAACATTTGCAATGGGATATGTAATACTTTATTATAAAGACAAGGATAAAATACAATAATAATTATTATTACTTTATAAACTAGAAAGAATCTGTTGTCATTCTACAGTATACATAAGATTCACTTGTATTTTAAATCAATTCAATTGGTTTGAATCAATTACAATTTTCCCATTTTCATTGTGCATTTAAACAAAAATTAAGAAATCAACAATGTAAAACTACTACATTTTTTGTTTTGGGGATACATGACAGCCTAGTTGTATAGAACCATAGTACGGTACCCAAAGAGGTTTATTGCCTATACTAAGCTATGATTTCATATGCAGCCTTTATCTATCTATCTATCTATCTATCTATCTATCTATCTATCTATCTATCTATCTATCTATCTTTAAAAGAGAGTTGTATTCTTTATTAGACTGAGTTTACAAGAATATAATATTGACATCTGTATTTAGATCACAAGCTATTATTTTGGGCCATCACTCAAAAATGCCCCACTCATATACGTATGTATGTCTTAGCATTTCGGTCAGCATTTTTGGTCAAACAGGAATGGGTTGGCAAACACAAAAAAAAGGATCGGTTTTTCCATCATAGATTTTCCTCTATCGGTCCCACTCCTGGATATGCCCTGAATATTTCAATTTTGTAATTTAATAAGTTAAAGGGGATGTCCAGGGAGCAGACAATTTTCCATCTTTCGTCCATCTCGTAAGTATACCTTCTGAAACAAGAGGAGTACGGGAGAATGTTGTGAGATTCTAATGTTCTAGTACAGACAGACAATCAAAGCTAAGCTGTTGGGTTCTGCAGTTTTCTAATTTTTTGGAAAATTTGCTCAGGGTTACTGTTATCTCTGCAAGAGACTGGAAGACTGTGGTGTGAGTGGGGAAACCACCTGGAAGGTTGCCAGGCTATAATAATATTCTTTCGAAAAACCTAATTCAAGCCAAGTGTCCCGTAACTGTTGGTAGCACACCAAAAGAAATACAGGTTAGGATAGCAGGCTATGATCTTATTCTTCTAAAAAACCCAATCCAATCCTGGTGTAACTGATAGTAGTGCAGTGTGGTCACCAAAATACAGGTTAGGTGTGGATAGTGATCTTGGTGTCAAGGGTGGCTAGACTTTGTAAGAAATCATGAAAAACCATGTTAACTCATGTAACTCTAAGGCTGCCTTTACGCAGAGAGATTTATCTGACACGTTTTTGAACCCAAAGCCAGAAATGGATTTGAAAAGGGAAATCCCAGTATTTCTTTTTATGGCCTGTTCTCTGGTTATAGCCTGTAGGCTATAGGCTTTGACTTCAAAAATCTGTCAGATAAATCTCTCTGTGTAAGGGTACAAACCCACTTGCCGGATCTGCATCGAGTCTCCTTGCTGCGTTTTTGCAGCGAGACTCGCTGCAGATCCCAGCCCTATACTTTCATTAGCAGAGAAACTCGCAGCAAGGATGTACATCCCTGCTGCGATTTTGTCTGCAGCCCTCCCCATTAACCCCCTAGCCGCCGGACATTATACATTACCGGGTGCCCGTTCCTGCTTGCTTCGGGGCTCCCGGTGTCTTCACGGCCCGTCCGGCCAATCAGAGCGCTGCGGCGGGGCAGCGCACTGATTGGCCGGGCAGAACGTGCCGGGAGCCGCCGAAGCAAGCAAGAGCGGGGACCTGGTAATGTATATCCTGCCCGCCCCCCCCTGCAGCCCCGATCGCCCCCACCCGCATTATCGCCCCCCGCACCCCCCGGCCGTACGATAGCCCCCCGCAGCCCCGATCGATCCCCAGCCGCATGATCGCCCCCCGCACCCCCCGGCCGCACGATCGCCCCCGCACCCCCGGCAGCACAATCGCCCCCCCCAGCTCCCGGCCCCACGGGCTGCGGGGGGCGATTGTGCGGCCGGGGGCTGTGGGCGATCGGGGCTGCGGGGGGCTATCGTACAGCCGGGGGGTGCGGGGGGCTATCGTACGGCCGGGGGGTGCTGGGGGGCGATCATGTGGCCAGGGGCTGGGGGCGATCGGGGCTGCGGGGGGCTATCGTACGGCCGGGGGGTGCGGGGGGCTATCGTACGGCCGGGGGGTGCGGGGGGCGATCGTTCGGCCGGGTCTGAGGGCGATCGGGGCTGCGGAGGGCTATCGTACGGCCGAGGGGTGCGATCATGCGGCCGGGGGCGATCGGGGCTGCGGGGGGCTATTGTACGGCCGGGGGGTGCGGGGGGCGATCATGCAGCCGGGAGCAATCGGGGCTGCAGGGGGGGCGGGCAAAATATACATTACAAGGTCCCCGCTCCTGCGTGCTTCGGCGGCTCCCGGCACGTTCTGCCCGGCCAATCAGTGCGCTGCCCCGCCGCAGCGCACTGATTGGCCGGGCGGGCCGTGAAGACACCGGGAGCCCCGAAGCAAGCAGGAACAGGGACCCGGTAATGTATAATGTCCGGCGGCTAGGGGGTTAATGGGGAGGGCTGCAGACAAAATCGCAGCAGGGATGTACATCCTTGCTGCGAGTTTCTCTGCTAATGAAAGTATAGGGCTGGGATCTGCAGCGAGTCTCGCTGCAAAAACGCAGCAAGGAGACTCGCTGCAGATCCGGCAAGTGGGTTTGTAGCCTTAAGGCAGCCTTAGGTCTAGGCTTACTTACTCTGAAAGGGTCAGTGAGTTGAAGACCTGGTGTTGGTGGAGTGGCTTGTCCACTGCGAAAGAGGTGGTGGGCCAGAGGTAATAAAAAGTTTGATTAGGTGTTGTGGAGGAACTAAAAAGTTTTGAGCACTTTTAGGCATGAAATGTCATAGAAATGTTGGCTAGCAAACCCTGGAGAATGTTGCTAGAACAAAATGAATTTAGAGTGGGGCTCTTGGATGAACTAGACATAAGAGGTAGAATTTCATGGAGATCTGTGCTGGCTGCTTACGTAGACACTCGGGATGTGGGTTTTGGTAGCCTTGGCCTGCACTGTTATTTAGAAGTATAACGAAGTCCTTTATTTACATTTACAAAAATTGATAAAAACTAGGGAATTTCATGGGAAAAGACACAGATAAAACAAGGCCAGAGGGGGAGAAAGATCTCAGTGTGGTAAATCAATATAAAATTAGAAATTATTAGCTCCTGATGAAGTGAGCGAAACGTGCGTCGGGCTGGTGGGCCGGACGGGGGTAAGATCTTAGTGTTGGTTTGTTTTTCACTTGTGTGTTCGCATAGGAATTGGAATCTGTAGGGCCTTACTTGTGGTGCTCTATTCATTACCTGGCTGGCCGCTGAGGGGTTACAAACAGTCTCTCCTCCATTATACTATATCATATTACACTACATCTATGCTGTCAATGCATTGCAGGTTAAACACTTGTCATTGCTATAATTTCAGTGACCACTAGATGGTAGTGTTGCAATTGGTATACATAATATTGCAGCACTTATAATTTCTAATTTTATATTGATTTACCACACTGAGATCTTTCTCCCCTTCTGGCCTTGTGTTATTTGTGTCTTTTCCCATGAAATTCCCTAGTTTTTATCAATTTTTGTAAATGTAAATAAAGGACTTTGTTATACTTCTAAATAATTGTGCAATTTTTTTTCGGTTTTCTATATGGTTTTGTTACACTGTATGTTGTTTAGGCAGGACTTTCTTTTGGGTTGTCTGCTTGTTGGCCTGCACTGGTCAAAATGCTGAAGCTATAGGAGATGCCAGTAAGGAGGAATGAAGGAAGCCTGAGGAGCAGTTAGATTCAGTCTTATATTGGTGGACTCCACAAAATTCAGCAGGAGACAGCACCTCTTAGTGAAAACGTGATTTCTTTATTCACATCCTCCTTCCGCAATGTTTCGGCTGGTTCTCAGCCTTTCTCAAGCGCTTGTGAAAGGTTGAGAACCAGCTGAAATATTGCGGAAGGAGGATATGAATAAAGGAATCACGTTTTTACTAAGAGGTGCTGTCTCCTGCTGAATTTTGTGGAATTGTATCCGGACGTAGGGGTCCAGTTCGGTGAGGCGAGCACTCCGGTTTTCACAAAGATTCTAGCCGATGCTGTTCCATTGTAAGAAGTTTATTTATGTTGATGGACTGACTGAGTGTAAGAGAGTTTGTCCTCAGAAATATGGCTGGGTATGGACAGTTGATTAGTAATAATTTCTGGACAAGCTATATTTAGAACTTCCTCAAGGGAAGCAACAACCTTTCAATAAGGAATGCTTTTTGACATGCAAGGTCAACGATAGAGAAGATTCCTAAGTGGAAAACCCCATATAATGTATATGGACAGAGCCGTCCTAACGGGAGAACCCCTTTAATATAAATTTCAAACTTTCCAAAATAAAAACAAATGTAGCTACAAAAATAGACTTTTTTTTCTATTTTATCTTTACAGTCACTTTATATCGTGTTTGCAAAGATGGACAAAAGAAATCAGACAGTGACATATTTTATTATTAAAGGTATTTCAGAACTTCCAGAACTCCAGGTTCCAGTCTTCATCTTAGTCCTACTCCTTTACCTGTCCACTCTTTTTGGTAATGTGATCATTCTTGTCCTGGTCTGTCGAGAGCGTCAATTACATACTCCAATGTATTTCTTCCTCAGTAATCTGTCCATCCTGGACATGTCATCTACAACTGTGACTCTTCAGAAGACACTTACTACCTTTGTCACCGGAGGTAAATTTGTATCTTTTGTCGGATGTATGGCCCACGTCTACTTCTTCATGGCCTTGGAATGTACAGAACTTCTGATATTAGGTATCATGAGCTATGATCGTTACATGGCTGTCTGTAACCCCTTACATTATCAAATGATCATGAGTTATCGACTCTGTGTCCTCTTGGCTGCCATATGCTGGATGGCAGGTTTTGTCGAAGTTATTCCCCATACGTCTATATTATCGCATTTCTCTTGTTACACCACGAATGTCATCAACCACTTCTTCTGTGACGTCCTACCACTTATGAAAATTTCCTGTAGTGATGTGTCATTACTAAAGCTCTGGATAATGACAGAAGGTGTATTTGTTTCAGGTCTTATACCCTTATTTATGACTGTCATCCCTTATATCTTTATAATATCTGCCATACTAAAAATTAGGACCAGCACTGGTCGACGCAAGGCGTTCTACACCTGCTCCTCACATCTCACCATTGTGGTTCTTCTCTATGTCACGCTCTATTGCTTATATTTATCGCCAGCTTCTGAAAACTCCTTAGATTCTCATAAACTTTTCTCCCTCTTTAACACAGCCGCTGTGCCACTACTCAACCCTATCATATACAGCCTCAAAAACAAGGAGGTGAAGACAGCGACTAAGAAGTTGTTGAGCTCCCTTTATGCCAAACTTAAACAATGTGTCAACAGCAATGTGCTAAGAACCCTAAAACCTTAAGTATTGATCATTCATGTGTTTCATAAAATAAAAGTTGGTATCTAAAAAGATTGGATTTTTCTCTTCAGTATAGCTAAATAGATATAATAAAATAAAAAAAAATATTCATTTCTGCTGTTGGTCATTCCTTCAATTTAAACTACTGGATCATGAAAGAGAATCAAAGACAAATAAAGGCAAATAAACATTCAAACAACGTTTTTTCAGCTCCGTTTAAAATTACGTCCGTTATTTTGAGTCTAAAATAATGGATGTCATTTAGCTTCTGGCTTATATGAAAAGTCCATTGAAGTTTATAGTAAAAACGGAAAAAGAACGTTGACCAAAAGAAAACTGTGTGAACAACTAATAAAAGTGTCCACTGTTTGCAAAAGACGTCCGAAAAGAATTGTCATGACCATTATTTTGACGTCTGCTGCGATAACGTCCGTTATTCAATACATTGGGTACTTTGGATGTCCATCTTTCCATTGACTGCAATGCAATGCATTGCAGTCAGTTAAAGCGCGGCAATGACGGACGTTATTTTAAATTGCAAAAGCGGCCATCTTTTCTCTATTTTTGACGTTGTGTGAATATAGCCATACTGTTACAACTTAGGATACTTAACCACTTTCCAACCAGGCCATTTCCAATTACTCTTATATTTTTGAAAAACTTGAAATAAACATTTGGATTTCATGTTCTAACATTTATTTTTTTTAAATTCCTCCCTGTGTGAGGAAGTTTTTTAAAAAACTTGAAATAAACATTTGGATTTCATGTTCTAACATTTATTTTTTAAAAATTCCTCCCCGTGTGAGGACGTTTTTTTAAAGCAATTATTTGTTTATTTAATGTAATGCTTTTGCATTGCATTGAATAGTCAAATTGGCACTCTGCTAGTACAGCCTGCCTGAAGCAGGTTGTACCAACAGATCAGTTATGGCAGATATGGAGTCCAGCTTCAAAGAAAACCAATTAGCATCTTCAATTGTATTGCTGAGGGGTGCCAATCAGGCCCCTTAACCCCCACTGAGACTTAACATAACTGTATACGTGCAGTGATCCCTATTGATTACAGCATCTACAGGCTATGTTTACACAACATTTATTTTTAGGTGAAAAAAATGGCCGTATTTTTGCCTCAAAAAACATTGTGCGAACATAGCCCTACAGTAGCATGGTCATCAGGTGTCAGCTTTAGACAGCTCCAGCATTAGCTATGGAGCTCATACCACACATGCACACCCAACCTGTGAATGCAATCAATCACAGCTCAGCTTTCACTTTAACACAGCTGACAGTTGGGCTGTGATTGGTTGTTATGGGTAGTTTACACCAGTGTATATTTTACATCCTATGATAAATCTCCCCCTATGTGAACTTAACATTGTGCCATTAAAAAATACAACTTGTACCGGAAAAAAGCCCACTTACGACTACATTGAAGGAAAAATTTTAAGTTATGGCTCCATAATTGGGGTATACAACATATGAAGCAATACAATTACATAAATAAATCAAGACACTCATCACATCAAACACATTATATGATTTGCTTTATTAGAACTAAATTGGAATCAATAATCTTCTGCCCAATATATAAACTTTTTGCATTAGAATTTTAGATAAAAAATCTTATTATAATTTTATACGTTTCAAAGCAGATTCCCACTGACGATATCTCAGAATCCACATTGACCACATCCCCAGAGTTCAACAAAGCTATAAAGAGCAAACAGATCTCCAGTAATCCAAAAACCCCTTATTCTTGCACTGGAGTCGGGTGTTTTCCCGCTGAGAAAGTCCCATCTTTGAATCTACCAGGCTTGTGTGTTTTTTGTGCATAATACTGACATTTTCTTGCTGTTAAATTGTTAGTCGAGGATTACTTAAAAGGAAAAAAAAAGAAGTAGAAAGAAAGATAAAGAAAAAAAAAACACCATGGATTTTATACTTTAATGGTGCGTTCACACCTACAGGATCTGCAGCTGATTTTCTGCAGCAGATTTCATTTAAATAACTGAACACAGCATCAAATCTGCTGCAGATCCTGTAGGTGTGAACGCACCCTAAAACACAATACCATTCTCATTCAGAATTTTACAATTACAGTATGTGAGTAATTATTATGGCAGTATTATTCGCTGTATACTGTATGGATAACGCTCTGCTGTTAATGTTGTCTTTCGTGAACAAAATACAATAATTGACAAAAAAAAAAGTTATAAATTGTTAACCATTAAGTATTCCCTTGTTGTTGTGTTTTTTTCCCCTGTTTCGCTAAATAATTTAGGGTAAAAGGGTGGTGTAACCAAGTTCATTTGGAAAAATAGGAGAGTTAATAAATGAAAAAGAGAGGAAAATTAAATTGCTTAATTTAAGGGGTTAAAAACATTGGTATATTGACAAAAACATTAAATCCGCTTTTTTTTTTAAATTAAACTTGTAATTAGGGATGGTCCGAACCTGCCGAGGTTCGGGTTTGTATGAACCCGAACTCTCGGCAGCAGATTCCCGCTGTCAGCCCGCTCCGTGGAGCGGGCGGATACAGCGGGAGTAACGCCTGGAATACTGGGATACAGCCTATGGCTATGGCTGTATCCCAGTTTTCCAGGCGGTCCTTCCGCTGGATCCGCCTGCTCCACGGAGCGGGCAGACAGCGGGAATCATTACCGAGGGTACAGGTTCGTACGAACCCGAACCGAACTCGGTTCGGACCATCCCTACTTGTAATCATAGAACAAGAAACTCCTATCGATCTGTGTTTCTGGAAGAAAAGAAAAAAAATGTTCCAGTCTACTACAACATTTCCAATATACTTGTTCCATAAAGCGGATGTTGAGATCAGCTGATTATGGGTCTGGATTAAGGGGTTGCCTCTCTTTTTTTTATTACATTTGTAATCAATGGCCATCCATGAATATACTCAGTCCGCCACAGATTATTTCTATGTAGGTGATGCCCTCATTATCTCTTAAGGAGGTAGATGGATGGTTCTTATTGGATTAACCGTTAAAAATAAACCTCAAACTTTAAAATTATTTGTAAAATTGTGATAAAAAATTAGATTTTCTTTTATGTTCCTTTGAGGGTCAATCTGTATTCAGTTTATAAGGATGGACATGAAAAATCAGACAGTGACATATTTTATTATTAAAGGTATTTCAGAACTTAATGAACTCCAGGTTCCAGTCTTCCTCTTGGTCTTCCTCCTTTACCTGTACACTCTTGTGGGTAATATGACCATCCTTGTCTTGGTCTGTCAAGAACGCCAGTTACATACTCCAATGTACTTCTTCCTTAGCAACCTGTCCATTCTGGACATGTCATCTACAACTGTGACTCTTCATAAGACTCTTACCACCTTCATCACTGGGAATAAAACTGTATCTTTTGCTGGATGTATGGCCCATACTTACTTCTGCATGGCCTTGGAATGTACAGAACTTCTGATATTAGCTGTCATGAGCTATGATCGATACATGGCTGTCTGCAACCCCTTACATTATCACATGATCATGAGTTATCGAGTTTGTGTCTTATTAGCCCCCATATGTTGGGTGTCAGGTTTCGTCGAGGTCATTCCCCTTTCCTATATATTAACTAATTTAACTTGTTTCATGACGAATGTCATCAACCACTTCTTCTGTGATGTCCTACCACTTATGGAAATTTCCTGTAGTGATCTAGCGCTACTACAGTTATGGATTCACACAGAGAACGTATTCATTTCAGGTCTAATGCCCTTTTCTTTGACCGTCATCTCTTATATATTTATAACACTTGAAATTCTGAAGATTAGGACCGGTAGCGGTCGACGCAAGGCGTTCTACACTTGTTCCTCACATCTTACCATTGTGGTTCTTCTCTATGTGACTCTCTTTTGCTTATATCTATTACCAACATCAAGAAGCTCTTTAGATTCTAGCAAAATATTTTCCCTCTTTAACACAGCGGCCGTACCCTTACTAAACCCTATCATTTACAGCCTTAAAAACAATGAGGTGAAGAAGGCAACTATGAAGTTGTTTAACTTTTTTCATGCCAAACTTAGACATGGTGTGTACTCTAATGTGTAGATAACCCATAATAAAAAAAAAATTCCATGTGTTCTATACAATAAAAACCTAGAATAAGGCAAATTTATTTTTGTTTTGGAAAAAGCTAATTTGATTCAAAAAAAAATATATATATATATATATTGACCTTTTCTATTGTTCCATCCATCTACTGCTCAGTAAAGTAATATTTTTTAATGTTACCTCTGTTCTTTCCCCGATACCTCAGATTGAGGCCCCTTGTTCTTTTATGTAGTTTTTTTGTGTTTCAGTATTAAAAACACTTTCCACCTGAACCTTTAACATATTTAAAAGTCAACAGGGATTTCGGATCTCCGTTCTTATGATTGTAGGGGGAGGGGGGGGCGATGGTTGGACGCCCCTCAATCTATTATTTACGTCTTATTCTGTGAATAAGGCATAACAACCCAGATAGACATACCCTTTTGGACCTGTTCTATTTAATCAATACCTTTTTGTAGGTGAGGTATCCAGAACTGGACACAGTATTCCAGATGTGGTGTCACTAGAGCTCTAAAGTGGGATCCAATTTCCCTTATCTTATTGGTTATGATTAGCTTTCCTTACCGCCTGGTTGCACTGGTAACTCATTTCAAGGCTGTCAGAAATCACTACCCCTAAATCCTTTTCTTCTGAAGTCTTTGAAGGGCATTAGGCATTAGGGCAATTTGTCTTCGCGTACGGTGTTGGCATCGGGCGAATAATAACTCAGGCGCATGAGGAAGGAGGAGCTATGACCCTCAGAAACATTTGCAGGAGCATGGTGTGCCTAGGCGTCTCAGAGTGGAAACCATCAGCTGTGAGCCTTTAACCCCTAGACGACCCTGGCCCAGGGCCACCTATAGGTGTTCAGAGTGGGGCCGCGCGGCTGCCACGCTCTGGACAGCCGCGGTCCCGGGTGCCGCATGTAGCCCGGGACCGCGGCTATTAGCTGGCATGGTCTGATCGCCATGTCCACTAATTAAGTAATCGGATGCAGCTGTCAAAGTTGACAGCTGCATCCAATTACCTTATGCCGCCCTTCCCTGGTGTCTAGTTGGGTGGATCGCTCTTCTGGGACATTGTCCCGGAGGAGCAACCCACAAGTCCGGCTCGGTCCGTGGTCTGGGCCGTAATGGCGCTGATCCTGGCTCGGCACTCGATTGCTTCCGGCTGCAGCAGCCGGAAGCAATCGAGTGCCTATCTCATTGATCTATGCTGTATAACTATACAGCATAGATCTCAAGAAAAGATCAGTGTGCTTATACAAGAAGTTCCCCAGGGGGAATAAACCTAACCCCAGGGGGAATAACCCTAACCCCAGGGGGAATGACCCTAACCCCAGGGGAGCTTCTAGTATAAGTGTAAAAAAAAAAAGTGTTGTTATTAATAAAAAGCCCCCTCCCCTAATAAAAGTATGAATCACCCCCCTTTTCCCATGTTATAAATAAAAATAAATAAATAAACATGTTTTGCATCGCCACATGCGTAATCGCCCGAACTATTAATTAATCCTATTCCTGATTTCGCACGGTAAACGGCGTCAGCGCAAAAAAATCCCAAAGTGCAAAATTGTGCATTTTTGGTCACATCAAATCCAGAAAAATTGTAAGAAAAAAAGATAAAAAAAATCGCATATGTGCAATCAAGGTACCGATAGAAAGTAAACATCATGGCGCAAAAAATGACACCTGACACAGCCCCATAGACCAAAGGATAAAAGCGTTATAAGCCTGGGAATGGAGCGATTTTAAGGAACATTTATTTGTTAACAATGGTTTGAATTTTTTACAGGCCATCAGATAATATAAAAGTTATACATGTTACATATCTTTGTAATCGTTACGACTTGAGGAACATATATCAAGTCAATTTTACCCCAGGGCGAACGGCGTAAAAAAAAAATACTCTTCAAATAAGGGAAAGGCATTTTTTTTTCAATTTCACCACACATTGAATTTTTTTCTGGTTTCGCAGTGTACTTTATGAAAAAATTCAGCCTTTCAATGCAAAGTACAATTAGTAGCGCAAAAAATAAGGGCTCATGTGGGTTTCTAGGTAAAAAAAAAAAATGCAACTGCTATGGCCTTTTGAGCACAAGGAGAAAAAAAACGAAAATGCAAAAAACGAAATTGGCCCGGTCCTCTAAGGGTTAAGTATGCTGCATCTTTTTGTAAGTAAATAAATGAATATATGGTTGATGAATACCCCATGAGTTATTATTCGCACAATGCCAACACCGGACAAGAAGAAAAGTTACCCTAATGAGATCATAGCTAAATGGTGAGAAACCAATTTTCTGTATCCACAAATTGTGACTGGAGTCGGGTAGTGTGGGAGTATTGCATTAGAGAATCAGTGTGTATTAGCTTGTTCACAGTTCTGGTATTGCCTGTCATTAAAGCTTAAAGGGTTCGGCTGCAATACCACTCACATCCAGGTGTCGAACTATATCAGGAAAAGGTAGAAATGGTGTCAGGAGCCAGCCAGCTCCCTTTGCCTCCAGAGTGTGCGGCTGGAATTCTGACATCAGCATCCCTGACTACCAGCCCGGATGGCCGCTAGGGGTGCAATGGTGCTTCCCGCTGATGTAGCCGCGACCAGGGTTTCCACGCCCCTTGCTGATCAGCATAAGGTGTTATTAATAATTTAAATCAGCTAACTGGCGGGCAGCACCACCAGTCGGCTCTCCGAATGCTCCTGGGGCTAGGACCTTAAATATCCTCCACTTGCTTCTATTCCTTGACTGCGATAGAGCCTCAGACCTTGAGTTCCCTCTTGACCTAGCGTTTGTTCCTGCATTTATTCTCAGGCATTTTTACTTTCTGTCATTTGACTTCTGACTTTGCTTTGGATGTTTTTGTCTGTCTTGTCTTCGTTTAGGGTTCACTTATACAAGTTAGGGACTGTCGACCGGTTGTCCAGGGACAGTAGGGGTGGGGGCAACCATCAGGCCTGCACCTGTCTATTGTCTTCCAGTTCCCTGCTCTGACACATGGTTTTGATTCCTGTACAGCTTCCTCCACAGGAAAGATACAGGAAAAAGTTCTAGAAACCTTTCTGTGTTAGTTGCAATAACAGGTTACATCATGTATGGATGATTGTTACCCAACCAGGGCTTCGGCCTCCAGAGTTACAGTCCCCTCTGAGAATCTTCTCTGAGGATACCCTATTATAATAAATAGTAGGAGGCTGATAGTGGTGCCGCTCTTGGCACTGGCAGAGCAGGTAACACTTTCTAATATTATATGGCACACTCTTCAGTAGATATAATGGGGTAATATCTTGTGTGGTAGTTGCTGTTTCCTAAGTGTTCCATAACTGTATGAATTCCATCTGAAACCTTTAGTTCTACCATTTTTTTTTACATTTTGTAATTTGGAGTTCTATGCCTTTTCAATAGAAATATAATGTTAGCTATATTCATCATATCCACCTCCTCCTATTCCATGTTCTGCATTCACCAGAGAGTAAACAAAAAAAAATAATCTGAGTCTGTATTTACCTCTGTTTTATATATTTATTTTTTCTTTGTAAATTACTTTAAAATATATTATAATTTTGTGAATCAATGTGCATAGATGCCAGATTCTGCAGGATCGGAGATAGAAGACTTGAGGAGCACAAAAGCAATGGTGTTTAAAATAATACATACTTTATTTCTTCACATAAGGCAATGCATGTCGAGACGCATAAACCTCTTTTTCAATCCAAAAAAGACATGCACTCCGGCTTCAAAAAGAGGTTGATGTGCCTCAAAATGTGATGCCTTATGTGAAGAAATAAAGGGGGAAATTTATCAAGGGCTTTGTGCCTATTTTTAGGTGAATATTTGGATTTTTTGCCCAGTTTTGGTCTAAGTTCTATTTATGAGCCAGTATTCGACAGGCGAATATTTTTTAAATCTACCTGTTTTGACTTTTGCTGGAGAGCACTATGACATTATCCGGAAGTGACCTCTTTGATAGATTCTGTGGAGCGCAGGTTGCGCTCCGCGTATTATGACACCAACCGGAAGTGACGTCTCGAGTGGTTGCCGATAACCGGAAGTAAGCGGATCCTATGCCATAAGTAGGGGAGTGTGTTTGGGAACAATGCTTCTATCCAGGATGGTGAGGAGACCGGACCGGGGTTAACGTGGTGTGGGAGTACTATGTCTATAATGCACTTCATCTACTAGCTACAGCTAAGTTATCCTATATTACCACACCGTACATACACTGTGCATGATGCTGTCTAGCTGGCTTTCATCATATGTCAGTCTGACCCAGTGGGGTCCATCATCCTCACTGTGCTTTCCTGTGTGGATTATTTATTGTCATCTACCCCTCCCCATCTGTCCACTACATATTGTGTGCATTATATATCTGTGCATTATATAGTGACATTTACCCCATTCCATCTATCCACATCCGCTATTTTCCATATCGGTAGTTTTTGGAGAGTGATATCAGTGCTTTTGCATAAGTGTTTATTGCATATTGCTATATCTGCTATATGTTTGAGCATGTATACAAACTTATTCAGAGCCAGTCCGGGTATGTTCTTCACCCCTAAACACTATCTGGGAAGTTAATATTATATTGTATTATATTTTTATCCAACCCCATCCATATGTTGGTTTGCAGCTTGTTGGTTTACTAGACATACACGATTGAGTGCATTAATTCCCTGATGATCCCGTTCTAAACCGATGGGTGAAACGCGTTGGAAACAAGCTATATCATAATAATATCGGTATATATTCTTTGAACAAGTAATACCTAATACTTTTGATTGCTGCATTTGCATTTGTATATATGTATAGTTTTGGTTATGCACCTACACTGTATGCACTTCACCAGTTTGTTGTTTTCTCCTGGGCACTTATACTAGGCAAGGGATCGTCATCGCGGTTGGGGCCACCCTGTCAAGGAGGTGGGTTCCCCAAAAGGCAGGGAGAGATACCGGTACACTGAGAGCAGCATGCACTATACCCCCCTGCCCCCTCCTGATTCGCAGATCTTAACGAGTTTGACCAAACATTTGCGAAGCTCGCGACACGAATTTCCAGCTGCTTCACTCATCTCTATTAATAACCTAAGCTTAAGGTCAAACGTTTTTTTGAGTCAACACTTTTTGACGGCCTATTTTCAAGATAGGTCATCAATATTAGATTGGAGGGGTGCCAATACCTAGCAACTTCTAAGTTGCATTGATGCAGGGAAGTGGGGAGCCGACAACACCAAACGCTGCTTAGTGATTGTCCTTCAATGGTAGCTGAGCTGCCGTAACCCAGCATGGCCCCTATCCAATATACACGGCTGTTGGCTTTTTGCTATTTCTTTTTATACACTGGGGACATGGGAAACAACTGAGCAGTGGGTTTGCTGGATGTCTGTATCCCACCAATCTGATAATGATGACATATCCAGAGGAAAGGCCATTAATATGAAAGATCTTTACACAATTTATTTTTGCAGAATACAGAGAAGGTTTGCTGTATATAGGGGGCCTCCCTAGTGTATATCTCCTGAGTATGGCTATGATGGATGCCCCATAGTAGGTTCCAATATACACAGAATTAAAAAAAAAAAAGCTGTAGTGTAAGTGTGGCTTTGTCACACAATCTGCTATTTTAGGGTTTTGTGTTTTTTTTTCCTATTCGTAGGACATTATGTCATGGACACTTGTTTATATCACCCCTTATTTCATCACCAGGTCATACAATGGAAGACAAAAACCAAACTTGGACACAGTTTTTCATCCTGAAAGGTATTAGTGACTTGCCTCAGCTACAAACCCCTATCTTCCTCTTGGTTTTGGTCACTTATTTTGCAATTCTTATCGGTAATTCAGCCATTTTACTGCTAATCTGTAATGACCACCAGTTGCGGACTCCCATGTATTACTTCCTTTCTCAGCTTTCCATCATGGACATGTGTTACAGCACAGTCACCATGCATAAGACAATGGCTGTGTATATATTGGGGGACAAAAGTGTGTCACTCCCATCTTGTATCGCCCAGATGTGTTTTTATGTAGGATTCCTCTGCTGTGAGTTTGTGCTCTTGACCGTTATGAGTTACGATCGATACGTTGCAGTGTGTAACCCTCTACAATACAATATAATTATGAATGGCAAAGTCTGCTCTTTGTTGATCTTAGCCTCTTGGCTCCTCGGGTTTTTAATGGTTGTCCCAGTGTTTTCTGTTACCTATAACATCAATTGTTTTCAAGCAACTGAAATCAACCACTTCTTCTGTGACCTTCTGGTCATCATAAAGCTGTTTTGCTACAAGGCCTTCAACATGGAAAACTTGATTTACGTGGAGTCAATCTTCATCGGCTTCCTGCCCCTTACACTCACGCTAACGTCTTATGTCTTCATCATCAAGAATGTTTTTCAGATCCGGTCCAGCACGGGCAGGTGGAAAACCTTCTATACGTGTTCTTCTCATATCACTGTTGTTTTACTCCTCTACGTCACAATATTCTGTGTCTACATGAGACCTTCGCAGTCATTCACTTTAGAGTCAGACAAGCTTCTCACGCTGTTTTACACTGCACTAACACCTATGTTGAATCCTCTCATTTACAGCCTGAAAAACAAAGATGTTAAAATGGCCTTCAGACGTCTGGTCAAGAAGAATAAAATATTATTCTGATCATGTAGTAATTTTTCTGTTCACAACAACCAGCTCAGGCAGCGGTGAGGGAGGAAGGAGGCTTGCATGCTGCAGCTCAGCCCGGTCTCTATGACTCTTTAGCTTAGACATAAAACATAATTTTATATTTCTTCAAGCAGCCATCAGCAGGTGTCATTGGTTTTACCTCCCTATCTGCCCATGTCTGCAGCCCTGAGTATGGTATACAGCTGACAGATTCCCTTTAAAAGTTTACGTTATCGATTTACTATAGATATCTCTAAATCATACGTGCATTATCCTTTTAAGTCCACATAAAATATGGTTGATTCTTAACTCTGAGGCTGAATGGGACCCGAAACGTAGGAGAAAACTTGGGTTGTCCTATTCCCATTCCAACTAGTATCAAAACCTGTAAAATCCTGGGTTTACACTACGTATATTTCAGTCAGTATTGTGGTCCTCATATTGCAACCAAAACCAGGAGTGGATTAAAAACACAGAAAGGATTTGTTCACACAATGTTGAAATTGAGTGGATGGCCGCCATTTAAAGGCAAATATTTGCTGGTATTTTAAAACAACGGCTGTTGTATTGAAATAATGGCCGTTATTTACTGTTATATGGCGGCCACCCACTCAATTTCACCATTGTGTGGACAGAGCCTTTCTGTGTTTTTAATCCACTCCTGGTTTTGGTTGCAATATGAGGACCACAATACTGACTGACATATACGTAGTGTGAACCCAGCCTCAGGCAAAGGTCTAAAAGTAAGGCTGTGGAGTCGGAGTTGTAGAGTCGGAGCTTAAGGTGACAGTCATCCCCTTTTTGCATTCTGACATCTCTACACAGGTGTAAAGGGTAAATTTAGCAGTTTTCATACCTTATTTTATATCATACATCATGGTGCTTGTTCAAGTAAAAAGTCATTTTTTATCAACTGCAGATTGTGTTAAGTGGGCAGGGCCTCGCGGCATTAGCGTCACTTAGCCCAGCCCACAACACCACAGTTGGCCCTGCCCCCTCGTCGGCCATTGGAACTGGCTGGCCGAAAGGCCTAGACCCCACCCCCTTTATGTCGACCAACCAATGGGCGTCAAGGGGGTGGGGTCAACTGTGCAGTTGTGGGCGGGGCTAAGTGGTGCTAATGCCACGAGGCCACGCCCACTTAATACAATCTGCAGTTGATAAAAGGACACTTTTTACTTGAACAAGCACCATGACGTATGATATCAAATAAGGTATGAAAAACGCTAAATTTACCCTTTCCACCTGTGTAGAGATGTCAGAATGCAAAAAGGGGGTGATAGTGTCACTTTAAACTAGTTTTGATTGGAAAAAATGTACTGACTCTGACTCGTCATTAGCCGCGATTGGCTGAGCATAACTGTGTTTAGCCAATCGCGGCTGAGCACAGTTGTGACGCGGCGTAGGGGGGACGGCGGCAGGGATTCGGCCGTCCGTCCAAAGATGACGTTTGGCACAAGATGGCGGAGGGCCTCGACACGGATCAGGTAATGTATAATGCACCACACACTTCCGGGTACACGGGCGGGGGTGGTGGGACACGGGGAAGGAGGCGATTCACAGACATAACATACATTACAAAGTTGTATAACTTTGTAATGTGTGTTATTCTGTGAATAATTTTTTAGCGCCGCACTACCCCTTTAAGGCTGCAGCAGGCTGTGTGTGTTAGTGAGAGGTAGAAATTAAATGGGGTATTATGGGCAACAGGGAAAAAAAACAGGAAGTAGGGGGCAGCGCCCCTTCAGTGAAGTGTCACACTCATGGTCCCCTGCTGGGCTCCCGCTACTATCATGTCATAGCCCCACTCATAAATGCCCTCTCATCCAATCAGTGACCGTGGTGGGACACAGCTTCAGTCACTGACTGACTGAGCTGGTAGTTCCAATGGGGAAAAATAAAAAAGAATTCTGAAGTCAAGTCGACTCTGTGAGTATATTGCTCCGTAGTGTTGGAGCCAAGTGGGTTTCATTACCCGAAGATTGTGGCTACTTGGTGAGAAAATCACTTTCCTTCACATTCATTGTGTATAATTAGTTCCAATGGGGTCACAATGATTGAAAAGTGCAGACGCTGACAGAGAGCTGATAAATCTGGGCCTATGTCTGACCTCTATATCACAGCTATCCATTGCAGTTTTCTTTTGTGTATGGTGAATTTTTAGTTCGAAGCATAGAAGATTGTCAGCAGAAAAAGTCCACCTGGTCCCTCTAGTCTAGTTTTGAGTTCTTCAGGACATGGTGGCTGGAGACTGGCTGCATCCACTGCACACACCGGAGAATCTACTTTATATCTTTGCCTTATTCATTTAGAAGTTGCCCTAGGATCATGTAAGACATTATGGAGACGTTGCTGAGCTTTACACTAGCTTTAAATAACTTCCCTGGTGTCTGATTGAAGATTCATGGCTGGAAGACGACATAATAGTGTTCTGGACGATGGCAGCTGTTCCATTGATGTGAGTGCAGCTAAATTGCAATATCAAACACAACAGGGAAGGTGGTGTGGTTTTATAATAAAGTAGCTGTGCTTTTAAGAATCCTGGATGAACCCTATAAAGAGGTTGTCCGCTCTCTGGGTGTTATTCTTAAAACGTGGATAATTTAACAGGGCGACATGCTGCCAAACCATTATGATATCTTCCCCAATGAGTACATTATTGACAACCGCCCCCTTGATTGCTAGGCCTTCCATGCCATCCTGATGCAATCCCATTAATGACATGGCAGTCACGTGTGAAGGGGTATGTGATAGAGATGAGCGAACCTGGAGCATGCTCGAGTCCATCCGAACCCGAACTTTCGGCATTTGATTAGCGGTGGCTGCCGAACTTGGATAAAGCCCTAAGGCTATGTGGAAAACATGGATATAGTCATTGGCTGTATCCATGCTTTCCAGACAACCTTAGAGCTTTATCCAAGTTCAGCAGCCCCAGCTAATCAAATACCGAACGTTCGGGTTCGGATCGACTTGAACGCGAACCCGGTTCGCTCATCTCTAGTATGTGACCATTACCTCAGTCACTTCAATAGGAACACATTGGGCCTAATTTACTAATAATTCATTGTCACAGGGTTTTCCTCTGGTATCACACAATCAACAGAGCGAGCTTTGGAGGACCAGCACAGAGCTTTATTAGCAGTAGGGATGGTCCGAACCTGCCGAGTTTCCGGTTCGTATGAACCAGAACGCTCGGCATCAGATTCCCTCTGTCTGCCAGCTCCGTGGACCGGGCGAATACAGTTGGAGAAACGCCTGGAAAACTGGGATACAGCCTATGGCTATGGCTGTATCCCAGTTTTCCAGGCGGTCCTCCCGCTGGATCCGCCCGCTGCACGGAGCGGGCAGGCAGCGTGAATCATTACCGAGGGTTCGGGTTCGAACTCGGTTCGGACCATCCCTAGTTAGCAGTTCCGACAATAGGAATACACAATCCAATAGGTATCACACAGTCCACCATCCAATAAGCTCACAGGCAGAATCCAGTCCATAGTCCAGGTTGCCAATATCCACAGTAGGGCCTCCACTACACAGAGGGTACAAAACATCCAGGAACACAGGAAACGTTCAAAAACTGCAAATATCCCAACCGACCGTGGTCACAGTCTTTCTCCCATGGATCAATATGGCGGTACAGCTCCTGATGCTTCTTCTCTTTGGGGAGCTGGCCTTAGCATCAGCCTCCCACAAAGGATCTACTACCCCCTGGTCCCTCAGCTTCTTTCCTTATATCCAGGGGTTAGCAGACATCTTCACTGGTTTACAGGCCCCCCAGATCTGGGACTGGAGCCTCAGCAATAAGGACACCGCAGAGGGTGATCTTCCGCATTTGGAATATGTGAAATATTCGATTCGATTGGATTCAATTCGAATAGCTCCCGATATTCGACTATTCGATCGAATATCGAATCCCATTATAGTCTAAGGGAGAAACCTCCTTGGGACTTGGAAATCAAGATTCAACCACTAGGAGGTCACCAAGTGCCCAATAAAACCTCAGGAAATGATGCCAACCACTCTGGATGCATATGGGACAGCAGGGGAAGCATGCCTGGGTACATGACCGTAAAGTACAAGTGTACCTTTTGTTCTAGCGGTACTTGCCTACGTATTAGGTGGTGCGTAATATTAGCGTATGTTTGTTTCTTGTATATTCTGTACATTTGTGAAATAAAAATTGTTTGCAGAGTTATATATTGCTATACAGTGATGTAAATTGCACACATGAATATATAGCATATATATATATATATATATATATATATATACTGCATATATATATATATATCTCCACTTTCAGTATTACGCCACTATCACAGACTATCAACTATAGACTCCGAACACAATATAACCACTTTGTATAATGGAAAAAATACTCGGACAACTTATTTCCTCTATATTAGCGTGGACAGAAAGCCAAATATTAAGCAAAAGAAAATTTATCATGCAGCCATTTAAATCACAAAAATAACAATAACAATAGAAATAAAGGGCTGGTCAGCGCCTTCACTGGACGCACACTGTGCAAATCTCTAGAGGCGGGATAACAGCTATAATATCCCACACACTGTAAACAGCCATATACCGGATATACAATTGTTTTTACAACAATAGAAATAAAGAGCTGGTCAACGCCTTCACTGGACGCAGACTGCGCAAATCTCTAGAGGCGAGATAAAAGCTATATTATCCCACACACTGTATACAGCCATATACCGGATATAGAATTGTTTTTACAACAATAGAAATAAAGTGCTGGTCAGCGCCTTCACTGTACGCAGACTGCGCAAATTTGTGGTAGCAAGATAAAAGTAATTATCCCACAATTACAGTATACACACTGCCTGTCTCACAAATGCTTCTACAGTGTGTGTATACACTGCCTGTCTTACAACAGCTTATAGTGTACACAAACTGCCTGTCTCACACAGGCTTATACAGTGTGTGTATACACTGCCTGTCTCACAACAGCTTATACAGTGTAGACACACTGCCTGTCTCACAACAGCTTGGAAAAATAGTTTCAGCCCTAACAAGAGCTTTTGAGGGTCCCTCCCTACCTAACTTCACCTAAAACCTTCCTCTCCCTGCTTTACAGTCTGTCCGTCTCTAGTTCCAACCAGCAAGTGACACGAATCTGAAATCACTATTCTTTTATTCAGCCAATCACAGTTAGTTTTTTTTTACAGTCCTGCCAACTCCTAGTGCCTGTCCCTACCCCCTGCATGTTTATTGGCTGGAAAAAAGCTCCAGGGGATGTGGGAGGGCGACTCGAATTTTTACTGCATTTTAGCACGAATATTTGACCGCGGTCTACTAGGTCTAATAGTATTCGCTCATCTCTAGTTGGGTGCACAAGACTCTCCTAAAATTAGTAATAATAAGACCATAACAAAAAAATGATGGAACCACCTGCACCCCACAGCATTACAACCATCAATCATCCGTCATGCTGTCGGTTGTGTCCGTTTTTTACGCCAAAATTATTCATGTGGAGCATGCCCTATGTAAATCTGGAAGGCTTTTCACAGGAAAAAATTAAAGCCTGATCCCCACACACACACACACACACACTAGAAGTGGCTGGTTTATAGAATAGAAAACCTGTCAAAAATGATGGTTTGCTTAGTAAATCTGTTGGTTGTGGCAGGTATTAAAGGACACACTCATGACACGCCCACTTGGCAGGTTTCGGGACAAAAATGGTTTGTCTGGTGGACAAATTGTGTCGCACGCCTTTAGTAAATGTGTCGGTCCACTAAAAGTTAACCAAAAATGTACAAAGACCCAACAAACATTAGTAAATCCGGCCCATTGTGCGTTAGCAACCAGCAACGGAGAAGTGAGGGAGACTGAGTGACATTGTAGGGTCATATGGTCCTCCATATGCGCCGTGTCATGGATAGGATCACATCTGGATGGCAAGTGATCAAGGGAGTGGATGATTAGTAATGTACTCACTGGCTAGAAGTAATCATAATGCTAAGGTGTCACCTTGAAAAAAAAAACACCTGGGGAGTGACCAACCCCGTTAAAGTAAATGGGGTTAAGCTGCAATACCATTCACATCCAGGTGTGGTACTATTTTTGGAAAAAGCATCCATGTTTTCCATTCCTGTATAACTATACAAAAAAGGTTATACAAAAATTTGTGTTAGTTCGGTCTTTGTGGCAATAACAAGTTACATCATGTCTGGATGGTTGTTACTCAACCAGGGCTTCGGCCTCCAGAGATACAGTTCCCTTTAAAAGTAATCTCTGAGGATACCCTATCATAATAAATAGTAGGAGGCTTTTTGTAGTGACGCTCCTGGCACTGGCAGAGCAGGTAACACTTTCTAATAACATATGGCACACTCTTAGGTAGATAGGACGGGGTTATATTTTGTATAGTAGTTGCTGTTTTTTAACTGTTCCATATATGTATGATTTTCTTCTGAAAACTTTATTTACTTGTCTTTTTTTTTTTTACTTTTTATGTCGCAATTTCAAGCCTATTTAATAACAAGATTCTGGAACTGTCGGTAACAAAACCTCTCCCCCTTGCCATTCCATGCTTTGCATTCACCTGTGTCACTACGGCCATGCAGAGCCTTAGTAGGAACTGAGAAGAAGCTGCACGTTACAGTGTACTCTTGCTAGACGAGACTCTACCTGAAGGTTCTCTCAGGTAGCTGAAGGTTTATCTCATATGAGATTTTTATGAACTAAACGCTACATACACTTTTTTATGACACAGCTTTGAAATAGGTCTGAATGTCAGATTCGCTATAGTTTTGCTTCTTCTACAGCTCCTTTAAGGGGTTATCCAGTGCTACAAAAACATGGCCAATTTCTTTCAGAGACAGCACGACTCTTGTCCTCAGTTCAGGTGCAGTTTGCAATTAAGCTCCATTCACTTCAATGGAACTGAGCAGCAAAAAAAAAGTGGCCATGTTTTTATAGCCCTGGATAACCCCTTTAAAGACAATGCATACTCTGGGCAATATACCACGAACAAACCCTGCACAATCTCATCTTACAGTCATATGTCCTCCTTTTTGTTATTGTACGTCTGGTTAGCAGAAAGCAAAGGGCGGTTAAAGGGAAATATAAGTGCGGAATCAAACCGCACAGGGTTTGTCTGTTCTGAAAAAAAAAAAAAATAATTGATTTGCATTTAACACATCCATACATAGAAGTTATAGGAAGGAAAATGTAGGACATCTTTATTTATCGTCTTTTGTAAAGTTGCTTAGTTTCATTTTAGATGGATTGGGACAATAAAAAAGACAGTTATGAAGGTTGATTTAGCCTTAAAGGGGTAAAAATGAACTTAGATAATCTGTTGCAGGCAGAGGGGTGCAGGATCATAATTGAAAATGAATACTTACCCATGCCTGTGTCCAGGGCTATACTCATGTCTTCTGCACAGCCGTTGAAAGTAATTTTCGGTTGTGTCCCATGTACGTCACAGCCCCGACTCCTTCTGCTGCAACGTCAAGGAGCAGATGATGGATTGCCCGCTCAGCCAGTCACTGACTGCAGTGGTGTTCCACCCACCCCAGTCACAGGCTCAATGGGTAATCCATCAGCTGGGTATGTGACGTTGCAGCAGCAGAAACTACTGGTGGTCGATGGCTTTAAGATATTAACATCAAATAAATAAGAATACTTTGTTATGTTCCCACACCTCCCGCCTGCCTGATTTTTTTTACCATTATGGGACACTCCTTTAAAATATTTTCTTGTAAGAAAACAGTATCACAAGCTGTGGCAGAACTGCGGCAAACTAGCGAGGACGACAAGTGTATTAACTCTTCTGCTCCCGTAAATCACCTGGCCGGGACCGCCCCTGCAGCCCTCGCTCAACGATCATTGGGCCGTGCAATAGGTTTCTAGAGTTGATCGAATATCAAGCATGCTCGAGTTTATCTGAACCTTAACGTTCGGCATTTGATTAGCGGGGGCTGCTGAAGTTGGATGAAGCTATAAGGTTGTCTGGAAAACATGGATACAGCCAATGACTGTGGTATTGTGGTATTAAAAGAGCCTACAAAGGTATAAGGATATAGTAATGAGTTTGTTTTTTTTAGGGTTTCTTAATTTTTTTTATTTCATCAGCAGATCCTACGATGGAAAATAAGACTCAAACTTGGGTTGAATTTTTTACAATTAAAGGTATAAGTGACTTGCCTCAGTTGCAAACTCCAATCTTCCTCTTGGTTTTGGTCATTTATCTTGCTAGTCTGAGTGGAAATGCGGCAATTTTACTTTTAATCTGCAAAGACCACCAGTTGCGGACTCCCATGTATTACTTCTTGTCTCAGCTTTCCATCATGGACATGTGTTACAGCACAGTCACCATGCATAAGACACTGGTCATGTACATAACAGGGGATAAAACGGTTTCTTTCTCAGCCTGTATCGCACAGATGTATTTCTACATTGTTCTTCTCTGCTGTGAGTTTGTGCTCTTGACCGCTATGAGTTACGATCGATATGTTGCAGTGTGTAACCCTCTACGTTACAGTGCCATCATGAATGGCAAGGTCTGTTCTTTGTTGACCTCGGCTTCTTGGATCCTTGGTTTTTCTGAGGTCACCCCTGCAATCTATATTATCTACGACATCCATTGCTTTCAGTCTAATGAAATCAACCACTTCTTCTGTGACCTTCTGGTCATCATGAAGCTTTTTTGCTACAAGGCCTCCAACATGGAACACTTGATTTATGTGATGTCCATCTTCGTCGGCTTCTTGCCCTTCACACTTACTCTAACTTCTTATGTCTTCATCGTCAAGAACGTTCTTCAGATCCAGTCTAGCACTGGAAGGCATAAAACCTTCTACACGTGTTCCTCTCATATCACTGTTGTTTCCCTCCTTTACATCACATTATTCTGCATCTACATGAGACCTTCCCGATCATTCACTTTAGAGTCGGACAAGCTTCTGATGCTATTCTACACTGCATTAACACCCATGTTAAACCCGCTAATCTACAGCCTGAATAACAAAGATGTCAAAATGGCCTTCAGACATCTGATCAAGAAGAATAAAGTACTGCTATGATCTGGTGGTCATTTGTTCTGTTCACATTAAATGGTTTAGTTTAGGACTTATCAAACATTGTCTACTCGGGCCTCACCAGATTATCCGTATTGATGCTAAGGCCAAACATGTATTACTGCACAGCTTCACACTGCTCCAAGCAAATACCACCTCTAAGTGCACATAATATGTCTTCCAATAGCAGCACAGACCCATCAGCGTCTCTTCCCATACCACCAAACATTGCACATAATCCCCCAGTACACCTTCTAGTAGCAGCACTGATCCTCAGCACCTCTTACTATGGCAGCACTAAGGGTCCTATTCCACGGGCCAAGCAGGGCCCGAACAACGATGTAAACAAAGTTTACTGGGCCTATTCCACGGCCCAACAATTGTTTAGCGAGGGCTGCAAAGACATCAGTAGTAATGTCCTTGCAGCCCTAGTTTCATACATTACCTGTCCAGGCGCAGGTCTTCTCCTTCTCCCAGTGCCGCACGGCAGCAGCAGCTTCAGAGCGGCCTGTCTGAACTGGCAGACCGCTCAGCCAATCACTGTCTGCGGCGGTCAGCTTAGACAGGCCGCTCCGAAGCTGCTACAGCATGGGACCGTGAGAAGGAGAAGACCTGCGCCTGGACAGGTAATGTATGATGTTTTGAAATCAGGTTTGAACCTTTATTTAGGTTTAAACCTAAATAAATGATCAGCCGATGACAACGATCAGCTGATCGTTCTCCCTATTCCACTGAGCGATAATCAACCGAATCAGGCAGATTATCGCTCCGTGGAATAGGCCTCTAACCCCCTCTAGCTCCATTTCCAGTGACAGCAATGCCCCCTCAGCACCATTTTTTAGTGGCAGCACTGACCCCATCAGCAACTCTTTCAGTTACAGCACTGATTTCCTCTGCACCTATCCCAGTGACAGTCCTGACCTCCTCGACACCTCTTCCAGAGACAGCTCTGGCTTCCTTGGCACCTCTTCCAGTGGCAGTCCTGACTTTCTGCACAACTCTTTAAGTGGCAGCCCTGACCTCCTCACCACCTCTTCCATTGGCAGTCCTAACCTCCTCAGCATCCCTTCGAGTGCCAGTCCTAACGTCTTATCTATTCTTTCCCCTCACCACTCTCCCCATTCTCAGCACAAAGATCTGTTCTAGAGTATGAACCGCCAGCAAATAGAATCCTCATATGTGTACATGCTGAAGCACACAAGCTTTCCCCTGGAATATATTACATGGACTGCCTGGACCATGCTAAGGAGGAGAGGTAGGATCTCTTCTTACCTCGGGGCTCTTCACACTCAGTTACAGTGACTGGCTGAAGGACCTGTGATGACATCATTGCAGGTTCTTTACCCACTCTAAACATAAAGCTGTGGCCTCACAGCTAGTGTAGAGCAAACCTGTCAAAATGTTTGAGTTCGGCACCGTTATCTGAACCTGAACGCTCGGCCCTGGGTTCCCCGTGGCAGCCCTAGGCCTACCAGAACATGGATACAGCAATAGCCATAGGACTCCCTAGAGGGACATCCAGCTTCTGCAGCCAAGGTGAATCAAATGCTGAGCGTTTGGATAACATTGCCGAACATTTTCACAGGTTCATTCAACACTACTCATCGCCAAGTAGACCGGAGGCCGGAATTACTGCCAAAGAGGCTTTACCTAGATCCTGAGTAACAGCTCTTAATACTTTTGTACTGTATACGCAATTGCTGTTTTTAAATTATGATGATAAATTTCTAACATTCTGTTTTTACTTTGTCATTATTGGGTACTGAAAGCAAAATGCTGGGAGGAAACAATCTACTAATATTATTTAGATGGGCACTCTATGGCTGATACTGTTATGGGGCACTCTACTGGCACTACAAGAACTCTATGACTCTATTCACAACTGAACCTACCTACATACACTACTGATGCTACGTACAAGGGCACTCTATAGCTGACTACTAATCCTACATACAGGGGAACTCTATAGTTAACACTACTGATCCTATGTACAAGGGCACTCTATAGCTGACTACTGATCCTACATAGAAGGGCACTCTGTAGATGACTACTGATCGTACATAGAAGGGCACTCTATAGCTGACTACTTATCCTTTGTACAAGGGCACTCTATAGCTGACTACTGATCCTACATACAGGGGCACTCTATAGCTGACACTACTGATCCTATGTACAAGGGAACTCTATAGCTGACTACTTATGCTTTGTACAAGGGCACTCTATAGCTGACTACTGATCCTACATGGAAGGGCACTCTATAGCTGACTACTGATCCTACATACAGGGGCACTCTATAGCTGACACTACTGATCCTATGTACAAGGGAACTCTATAGTTGACTACTGATCCTACATGGAAGGGCACTCTGTAGCTGACTACTGATCCTACATACAGGGGCACTCTATAGCTGACACTACTGATCCTATGTACAAGGGCACTCTGTAGCTGACTACTGACCCTACACAGAAGGGCACTCTATAGCTGACTACTGATCGTACACGGAAGGGCACTCTATAGCTGACTACTTATCCTTTGTACAAGGGCACTCTATAGCTGACTACTGATCCTACATGGAAGGGCACTCTATAGCTGACTACTGATCATACATGGAAGGGCACTCTATAGCTGACTACTGATCCTATCTACAAGGGCACTCTATAGCTGACACTACTGATCCTATCTACAAGGGCACTATATAGCTGACTACTTATCCTTTGTACAAGGGCACTCTGTAGCTGACTACTGATCCTACACAGAAGGGCACTCTATAGCTGACTACTGATCATACATGGAAGGGCACTCTATAGCTGACTACTGATCATACATGGAAGGGCACTCTATAGCTGACACTACTGATCCTACATACAGGGGCACCCTATAGCTGACTACTGACCCTGCACAGAAGGGCACTCTATAGCGGACTACTGATCCTACACAGAAGGGCACTTTATAGCTGACTACTGATCCTACATGAAAGGGCACTCTATAGCTGACTACTGATCCTACATACAGGGGTACTTTATAACAGCACTTTGCGGAAGGGCATATACAGGTATAGATGACAACGTTTATAGCACACTACTAGTCCTAAATACACTGCTAAAAAAAAGGAAACTGAAATAACACATCCTGAATTATTTAAATTTTCTCACTGAATACTTTATTCTGTACAAAGTTGAATGCGCTGACAACAAAATCACACAAAAATCATCAATGGAAATCACATGTATTAACCAATGGAGGGCTGGATTTGGAGTCACACACAAAATTTAACTGGAAAAACACACTCCAGGCTGACCGAACTTTGATGTCCTTATACCAAGTCACAATGAGGCTGAGTATTGTGTTGGCCTCCACGTGTCTGTATGACCTCCCTACACCGCCAGGGCATGCTCCTGATGAGGTGGCGGATGGTCTCCTGAGGGATCTCCTCCCAGACCTGGACTAAAGCATCCGCCAACTTCTGGACAGTCTGTAGTGCATGGTGCATGGTGGATGGAGCGAGACATGATGTCACGGATGTGTACAATAGGATTCAGGTCTGGGGAACGGCCGGGCCAGTCCATAGCTTCAATGCATTCATCTTACAGGAACTGCTGACACTCCACCCGCATGAGGTCTAGCATTGTCCTGCATTAGGAGGAACCACAGAAACGTTACCCCACACCATTACTGACCCACTGCCAAACCGGTCATGCTGAAGGATGTTTCAGGCAGATCACTCTCTGCGGCATCTCCAGACTCTGTCACATGTGCTCAGTGTGAACCAGCTTTCATCTGTGAAGAGCCCAGGGCGCATTTGCCAACCCTGGCCATATATAAACTTAAGAGGACGAAGCGATACCAGACAGCTAGTACTGCAGAGCTGTCACCCTGTACACTGGCAAAGAAACCCCCACATCGCTGCGGAGCCTCCAGTCACCACAGGGCACCCCAACCTACTGACGCAAAGCATTTGAACGCAAACTACGGCAGTCAGATTCATTTTAAAGTGTCACTTTCGTTTCACAAAATTTTGACAAGTCATAGAGACATGTGATAAGTTTTCATCGGCCCTGGTCTGATCAGGAGAATCAGCATGATCAGCTGAGTTTCGTTATAATCCCGACTGATCACGTGACACAGAGTCGGGAGAGGAGCAGGTTTAGCGCGGTCTTCTCCCGATCAATACAGGTCTGAACACTCAGACCCTGACCGATCAAAACTTTTGACATGTCTCTACGACATGTCAAAAGTTTTGTGAAGCGACAGGGACACTTTAAGGACATAGATTACACCAGTATCTGACTGACTGTTCATCTGCTTGTCACCATCGCCCGCATTTCCGTACATATACACAGTGGGGGAGATTTACCAAACATGGTGTAAAGTGAAACTGGCCCAGTTGCCCCTAGCAACCAATCAGATTCCGCTTTACATTCCTCACAGACTCTTTAGAAAATGAAAGGTGGAATCTGATTGGTTGCTAGGGGCAACTGAGCCAGTTTCACTTAACACCATGTTTGATAAATCTCCCATAGTATATATACATACACATATCGTTTGTGTAGTGCACCCTTAATGGAATTAAATAATCTTTGGTTCTTTTATCTTGATCCACGAATCCCACACATACATGTTCTCGGTCTAATGTTACCAACGTCTGGTTTTTGGCCTAATATAGTCAGATAACGGACCAGGCTTATATCTAATTAGATTCCGCTGGCAGTACTACTGGATGGAGATGGCCCTGTTTTATGCTGCGTTTACACAAAACGATAATTGGCCCTATCGTACGATTAACGATGTCGGAGTAACAATTTCTTTTCATAACGATCAGTGCTTAAACGGAACAATATATCGTACGGAAAATTCGTTTTGCGATCGCTTAAGCCTATCTCACAGATTGGTGAAATCGGCGAACGACTGTTTACACGGAAGGATCTGCGAATTTTTTGCGAATGACGATTTAAGAACATGTTGTAAGATCAAAATGAACGATTCCTCGCTCGTCGTTTGATCGTTCGCTGCGTTTACACGTACGATTATCGTTCGAATTTGATAGTTATTGCGCACGATAATCCTTACGTGTAAACGCAGCATTACTGGTGCTACTGAAACGGAGTCCCTGAGCTTACCCAGGGTTGTAAAAGCACTGCGTCATGCTGACTGTGTACGACACACTAAAGTTTAAATAAAGCTAAAGTACCACCGCCCTCCCTGTCCTCTGCAGGAATCTAACACCAGCTTAGGCCCATCAATGTAGTCTTCCTTTAAAACGTTCCCTGCTATGATGTCATGGACCCTGTTTTTACTTGAACCTGTAACACTTGTGACAGCGATTCTAAACCATGTGACCATCTTTTATGTTTAGCAGTCCTTAACCCTCTGCTCAGTTTCAAGGTTAATATCTTCTCAGTCATCAGTATCTTGGATTATGTAATTGATAGGAGTAAGTCGGTGCAAAGTGTGATACCCACTTCCAAACAACAAGCATGATCGCTTCAATGGTAATACCATCACTTTGGTATAGGATGTCAGCTATGAATTGTAAACCAATGTGTCAGTCATGGATGATGGACAGTGTTATGCATCATATAGAGCTTCATGGTATGAGATATAGCCATCATTGTCATCTCCAGCTTTATGGTTATATAAATGCAAAATTCCAAGCGGTTATCAAAACGGTTTTATTAAAACCAACTAGGGACGGTCCGAACGGAGTTCGGTTCGGGTTCGTACGAACCCGAGGTAATGATTCCCGCTGTCTGCCTGCTCCGTGCAGCGGGAGGACCGCCTGGAAAACTGGGATACAGCCATAGCCATAGGCATAGGCTGTATCCCAGTTCTCCAGGCGTTACTCCCGCTGTATCCGCCCGCTGCACGGAGCGGGCAGACAGCGGGAATCTGATGCCGAGCGTTCGGGTTCATATGAACCCGAACCTCGGAGGGTTCGGACCATCCCTAAAACCAACATATAAATAAATATAAATGGTAACACTGCAATATAAATGATCTCAAGGCACTCACCCTGACCTAGAATAGGCAACTGAGGCACAAATTCACTGGCCAAACTGGCTGCCAACACACCTGCTATTGGATAGGCAATGGCCCCCATGAAGTCGTCAGCTAGTGACTATGTTCTGGTATCGTCTAGTGCAGCAAACACGCTTTTCGGTCCATGATAAAAACTCACATCGGGCCATTTTGTGAGCCAGAGTTTTAGCGCAGACCGAAAAGTGTCGTTTGCTGCATTTTCAAGCTACAATCGAACACTCAAAGATTTATCAGAACGTAGTCATTAGGTGACTGTGGTAGAGCCAATAATGGGGTGTTCTGGGCAATGCACAGTCCCATGTAACACTCACTCATGCTGCAGTCTCCATCTCGTTCCTGCCTCAGCAGTCCCATGTAACACCCATGCTGCAGTTTCCATATTCTATCCCCTGCCCTGCAGTCCCATGTAACACCCATGCTGCAGTCTCCATATTCTATCCCCTGCCCAGCAGTCCCATGTAACACTAACCCATGCTGCAGTCTCCATATTCCCTGCACAGCAGTCCCATGTAACACCCATGCTGCAGTCTCCATATTCTATTCCCTGCCCAGCAGTCCCATGTAACACTCATGCTGCAGTCTCCATATTCCCTGCCCAGCAGTCCCATGTAACACTCATGCTGCAGTCTCCATATTCCCTGCCGAGCAGTCCCATGTAACACTCATGCTGCAGTCTCCATCTCGTTCCTGCCCAGCAGTCCCATGTAACACTCATGCTGCATTCTCCATATTCCCTGCCCAGTAGTCCCATGTAACACTCATGCTGCAGTCTCCATATTCTATCCCCTGTCCAGCAGTCCCATGTAACACTCACCCATGCTGCAGTCTCCATATTCCCTTCACAGCAGTCCCATGTAACTCCCATGCTGCAGTCTCCATATTCTATTCCCTGTCCAGCAGTCCCATGTAACACCCATGCTGCAGTCTCATTATTCCCTGCCCAGCAGTCCCATGTAACACCCATGCTGCAGTCTCCATATTCCCTGGCCAGCAATCCCATGTAACACCCATGCTGCAGTCTCTATATTCCCTGGCCAGCAGTCCCATGTAACACTCATGCTGCAGTCTCCATATTCCCTGCCCAGCAGTCCCATGTAACACTCATGCTGCAGTCTCTATATTCCCTTGCCAGCAGTCCCATGTAACACTCATGCTGCAGTCTCCATATTCCCTGGCCAGCAGTCCCATGTAACACTCATGCTGCAGTCTCTATATTCCCTGGCCAGCAATCCCATGTAACACTCATGCTGCAGTCTCTATATTCCCTTGCCAGCAGTCCCATGTAACACTCATGCTGCAGTCTCCATATTCCCTGGCCAGCAGTCCCATGTAACACTCATGCTGCAGTCTCTATATTCCCTGGCCAGCAATCCCATGTAACACTCATGCTGCAGTCTCTATATTCCCTTGCCAGCAGTCCCATGTAACACTCATGCTGCAGTCTCCATCTCGTCCCTGCCCAGCAGTCCCATGTAACACTCATGCTGCAGTCTCCATCTCGTTCCTGCCTCAGCTTTTCCCCACTGCACAGCTTGTGCATTAGTAACTGTGAATCCCCGCCCCTTCCTCCGAGAGGCCCCGCCCCCTGTGACATCATACCTACCAGCAGCCACTCCTTCCTAGCCTCTGCTGAAGCAGGGAGTGCCGGGAAATGTAGTTTCTGTGTAGTTCTACCTGCTTTGTAGGTGACTGCCATCCAGGAAATAGAAGTTGTTGTTGTCTCGGGCGGTTGGTGTTCAGGAGGTAGGTGGGCTTGTGTTTCTGTGATAGATACATGAGAGAGATGGGGAGGGCTAATGTATACACATAGAAGTCTATATAACTTTATGGCTGATAGAGCCGTGTTCACATATGTACATGAATTCCCTCACACTTAGTGTAGGAGGGGGCTCCTGTACTGGTATATGGTGTGGTACATTATGGGGGGCTCTGATACATGTGGGGTCTGTACATCGGCCACGAGAACTCTTAGGACGTTCTTCAGTCGTTGTGTTGTGAACAAGCGGCTGATTCCTGATCCCATTGGCTGATGACGGATCTGAAGAAGAGACTGGAGTCAGTAGATATGGACGTGTATAGTCTGGGTAAGGACGTCGCCGTGGGCTTCTGTGCCCTGATGTCTGTAATGGTAGTCCAGGAGGGCCGTCGCTGCTGAGATACATATATACCGGGCCCATAGGTAAGAGATATAGAGCCGTACTTCCCCTCTTCCACACTTTCCATCAGTAGTTTGTTTGCGTATATGCGACTTTTTGGTCACTTTTTAGTACATTTTTTTTCCAATTTGGTACAGTTTAATGAGGGGTCAATTACACTTTTAGGTCATGTTCACACAACGTATATTTTCGTAAAAGTATGTCCGTTGTTGCCGATTGCAACAACAGCATGATTAATACGAAAATATACGTTACCTAGCCTCTATGGAATCCCGGCCGGAGCGTATACACATGGTATACACTCCCTAAAGATCATCTTTTCAGAGACCGGCTGTTCCGTGGTCCGGCCGGGTCATGGAACGGCCGGTCTCTTACATAATGTGCACATAGCCTTAGGGTGCGTTCACACATACACCATCCGCAACAGATCAGCAGCAGATTTGATGGCCCAGATTTGATTTGCTTTGAATCTGCGCCATCAAAGCTGCGGCGGATCCTTGATGTGTGAACGCACCCTTAATGTTTTAATATGGGTTAGGATTTTTTATTATTAGGGTATAAACACACACACCGTATATGCAACAAATACGCAGCAGATTTGTTGGTACAAATTTGATGCTGTGTTCAGTTATTTAGATCTAATCTGCTGCGTATCGCTGCATATACGGTGTGTGGGTTTATACCCTAACAAGACTTTTTTCTTTTTTTTTTTCAGCTGTAATAGGTCGTAGCACCGCTAGGGGGCACCAACATACACTTTACTGATTTCTCAATTGATCATTGAAGTATACAATCCATCACCAAGACGGGATCAGCGCCATTCTGCCACAGAGGCCCAGCCAGGTAAGAAGCAGCACCCGGTAGCCACACACTGCTGTCATACGGTTGCCAGGAACAGACTTTAACCCCTTAGTGACCCATGACGTATCTGATACGTCATGGTGCCGCGGGGGGTGTTCAGAGCGGGGTCCCGCCGGGACCCCGCTCTGAACGGCGCTGATCCCGGCTGACATGTGCAGCCGGGCAGTGCCTCTGTTAGCCGGCGCGGGTCCCGTTGCCGCGCCAGCTAATTAAGCCTCTAAGTGCAGCTGTCAAACCTGACAGCTGCACTTAGAGGCTTCAGACCTCACGTCCCTGGTGTCTAGTGGGACGGATCGCATTGCGCGGGGGGGAGATCCGTTCTTCTGGCCGGCCCGGGCTTCAGCGTCGGAATGACGCTGATCCCGGCTCGGCAATAGATTGCTATGGCCTGCAGCAGGCCATAGCAATCTATGACCGATCTCATCGATCTTTGCTGTGTATATACAAGTCCCCCAGGGGGGCTTCTAGTTACAGTAAAAATAAAAGTAAAAATGTTTTTTTATTAATAAAAAATCCCCTCCCCCATTAAAAGTCCAAATCACCCCCCTTTTCCCATTTTATAAATATAAAAAAATAAACATATTTGGTATCGCCGCGTGCGTAATCGCCCGAACTATTAATTAATCACATTCCTGATCTCGCACGGTAAATGGCGTCAGCGCAAAAAAATTCCAAAGTGCAAAATTGCGCATTTTTGGTCGCATCAAATCCAGAAAAAATGTAATAAAAAGTGATCAAAAAGTTGCATATGCGCAATCAAGGTACCGATAGAAAGATCACATCATGGCGCAAAAACTGACAGCTGACACAGCCCCATAGACCAAAGGATAAAAGCGCTATAAGCCTGGGAATGGAGCGGTTTTAAGGAACGTATATTTGTTAACAATGGTTTGAATTTTTTACAGGCCATCAGATAATATAAGTTATACATGTTATATATCATAGTAATCGTAACGACTTGAGGAACATATATAACAAGTCAGTTTTACCATAGGGCGAACGGCGTAAATGCAACACTCCCTGAAATCAAAACAAATTCCTTTTTTTTTTTTTTCAATTTGACAGCGCAAATTATTTTTTTCCGGTTTCGCAGAATTTGTTATGTAAAAATAATGCCTGTCATTGCAAAGTACAATTGGTTTTGCAAAAAATAAGCGCTCATATACGTCTCTAGGTGAAAAAATGCAAGCGCTATGGACTTTTAAACATAAAGTGGAAAAAGCAAAAGTGCAAAAATGAAAATTGGCTTTGACCAGGGGTTAAACAGGGAGCAGGTCATAAGTGAAAGGCTGAGATTTCTCCTCTTTTCAAATCCATTCCTGGCTTTGGCTTCCAAAATCTGTCAGATAAATCTCTCTGTGTAAACGCACCATTACACAAGACAATTATTGGCCAGACTTTGGAATTCTCTGCGTCATCATTTTATATTTACGTAGTACGGTTGAAAAAAGACTCATGTCCATCAAGTTTAACCAAGGAGGGGATGGAGGGAGGGAAGGGGGAGGGGTGATAGGTTCTATACTTATGTATTTATATTATTTTGTTCTAAAAAACAGTCTAAACCTATTTTGAAGCCGTCTACTGAATCGGGTTCCAGAACTAGACAGCATACTCCAGATGAGGCCGCACCAAAGCTTTATAAAGTGGTAATATTATATCCCTGTCCCGTGAGTCCATGCCTGTTTTAATGCATGACAATATCCTGCTGGCTTTAGAAGCAGCTGACTGACATTGTGTGCTGTTCTGTAGTCTATTATCTACAAGTACACCCAGATCCTTCTCCATCAGTGACTCTCCCAGAGTAACTCCCCCCAGGACATATGATGCATGCGGGTTATTAGTACCCAGGTGCATAACTTTACATTTATCCACATTGAACCTCATTTGCCAAGTGGACGCCCAAACACTCAGTGTGTCTAAGTCATCCTGTAATATCTGCACATCCTCCATAGACTGTACTGTACTACAAAGCCTGTAACATCTGCACATCCTCCATAGACTGTACTGTACTACAAAGCCTGTAACATCTGCACATCCTCCATAGACTGTACTGTACTACAAAGCCTGTAACATCTGCACATCCTCTATAGACTGTACTGTACTACAAAGCCTGTAACATCTGCACATCCTCTATAGACTGTACTGTACTACAAAGCCTGTAACATCTGCACATCCTCCATAGACTGTACTGTACTACAAAGCCTGTAACATCTGCACATCCTCTATAGACTGTACTGTACTACAAAGCCTGTAACATCTGCACATCCTCCATAGACTGTACTGTACTACAAAGCCTGTAACATCTGCACATCCTCCATAGACTGTACTGTACTACAAAGCTTGTAACATCTGCACATCCTCCATAGACTGTACTGTACTACAAAGCCTGTAACATCTGCACATGCTCCATAGACTGTACTGTACTACAAAGCCTGTAACATCTGCACATCCTCCATAGACTGTACTGTACTACAAAGCCTGTAACATCTGCACATCCTCCATAGACTGTACTGTACTACAAAGCCTGTAACATCTGCACATCCTCCATAGACTGTACTGTACTACAAAGCCTGTAACATCTGCACATCCTCCATAGACTGTACTGTACTACAAAGCCTGTAACATCTGCACATCCTCCATAGACTGTACTGTACTACAAAGCCTGTAACATCTGCACATCCTCCATAGACTGTACTGTACTACAAAGCTTGGTGTCATCTGCAAAGATAGAAACATTGCTGTTAATTCCATTCTCAATATCATTAATAAACAAGTTAAACAGAAGAGGGCCCAGTTCTGACCCTTGGGGTACACCACTTATTACCGGGGACCATTCGGAGTAGGAATCATTGACCGCCACTCTCTGGGTACGATTATTAAGCCAGTTTCAATCCAGTTACAGACTAAACTTTCCAAACCCTTAACTTACCCATCAGACTTTCATGAGGGACTGTGTCAAACCCTAGGTACATTATATACCGTTCGCTCCGAAAGGCTATGTTCACACCGAAGAATAGGCAAGGAATTGAAAAGGAAAGTTTTATGCTTGAAATTTCCTCTTCTTCAGCTCTGGCGGAATTGGCACGGAGAGCAGAAATTCAAAGCCCTATTGACTTTTATGTAATTTCTCTAACAGAATCCTGACGTGTCAGTTCTTTGGGCGAAAAGCGAATCCGCAACGAGTAATTTTCGCCCTGTGAACAACAGAGTGAAAATCCCACTGAACACAATGGGACGTTGCTTTGTACATATTTTACAGCCGGAATTCAAGCAGCATACGTGTAAAATTAATCATGGATTCCGCTTGAAATTCCTTAGTGAGAACATACCCAACCTGTATAAAACTTTGCACCACTGCACTGACATTCCCTTTAAATTTTCTTTAACTATTATATTTCAGGGATTTTCTCAACGAATCTGTAAAATGGAGGAAAACTCTAAACCTCTGACCAGTTTGGCGTGGACCTCCGGCCAATCGACCTGCCCCAAAGGCCACAGCATAGTAAGTCATTGGTTTTGCTTGATCTCACCACTTTTTAACGGGATCTTCCGTCGATCCAATATGGGGGCTTCAAACTCGCCGCCCTCCAGTTGTTGTATATCTACAATTTCCCTCTTGCCTGTAACTTTTGCTGTCCTGGTCCATGATGGGAATTGTAGTTTTGCAACAGCTGGAGAGCCACGAGTTTGACACCTGTGATCTAATGTGTATTGGGGCAAGTCCCAACATTGACAGATGATGCCTGGGAAAAGAAAGATTGGGCATGTTGGATTTTAATTGCTTGATCCTTTTGTTTTCGGAGAGACAAGCTGCCACCACTAGAGGAATCAATGGTTTACCTCCTTATACAGAACACTTGTGTATATAGGGTGGACAGGAGGGAACAGTCAGCCATTAGCTGTTGAGAGTGTATGGGCAGCCCTGGGTGATGATCTACCATATGTAAAGTCTGTCATTTGTTCCCTCCATAGGTTGTAGCCACCGCTGAAGGAGCCTCCGCCAACTTCTTAAAGGGGTTTAATCAGAAGTCAGCTCTTTATCTGTGTTACAGCACTACTCCGGAGGTGAGTTATCTCCATAACAAAGTGTACTAATCTGGCAATACTCCTGATGTATACCTCCCATATATACCATGACCCCAGAGGGCCACTCTTTTGACCCCATGAGGTGAATGGGAGCCTATAGATACGTCTTACATAGGCTCCAGAAGACTTTACAAACAGTGTGGCAGTAGCTTTATTGATTTCAGTGGGCATCATGCAATGCCTCATTTACCCTGTGGTGGCGCTATAGAGAATTAAACACTTGGTACTTTGTCCTTACCCAGATTCAATCACTGGGAGTCCCAACAAAGAGAGATCGTCCTATAGCGTGAGGAGTAGAAAAGATATCTTTCATTTGGACAGTCATTTTTAATACTGTCAGATGTAGTGGTTACCTGTTACTCGTGGGGAAAACAAGACAAAAAGTGTTAATTTCTTACTCTAGCGTCACCACAGGAGAGGAGTAGAATAACACAGTTCTACTCCACCCCTCCCCTCTCCATAGAGAACCATTAAGACAGGGGCAGAGCTTCAAACTGCTTTTTCATGATAAAAATGCATTTTTCGGCTAATAAACCCAATTACAAAGTTTCTTAAAATCACCTGGACTATTGATTTCTGCAAAAAATTTTTAAACAACAGTGACACTTTAACCCTTAGACGACCCAGGGCGTATAGTTACGCCATGGAAGTCTGTCCCCAGACGACCTAGGGCGTAACTGTACGCCCTGGGTGTTTCTCCCGCTATGAAGCGTGCTCCGGAGCGGTGAGCAGCCGGGACCTCGCCGGTAATGACACGCTGCAGCGATCGCGCTGCCGCGTGTCATTAACTCCTTAAACGCCGCGATCGCGGCGCGACCGCGGCGTTTAAGTGTAAGTGACAGGGGGAGTCCCCTGTCACTTACCGATCGGGACCCCCGCAGTGTGACTGCGGGGGTCCCGATCGGTAAAACGGACTGCCGGAGGTCTCTCACCTGCCTCCGTGCGGTCCGATCGGCGATCTGCTACTCTAAGCCTGCACAGGCAGGCTCAATGAGCAGATCGCCGATAACACTGATCAATGCTATGCCTATGGCATAGCATTCATCAGTGTAGAAATCAAAGTAGTGTATGTACAAGTCCCCCAAAGGGACTTCAAAAGTGTAAAAAAGAAACAGTTAAAAACACTAACACACAACCCCAAAACCCCTCCCCCAATAAAAGTCTAAATCACCCCCCTTTCCCATTATATAAATAAAACATATAAAAATAAATAAATAGATAAACATATAATATACTGTAGCGTGTGTAATTGTCCGATCTATTAAAATATAACAAGCGTCATTGCGAACGGTAAACGGCGTACACGAAAAGAGGGAAAAAAGTGCGGGGATTACCGATTTTATGTTACATTATATATATAAAAATTAATAAAAAGTGATCAAAACGTCCGATCTTCACAAATATGGTATTAATAAAAACTAGAGATCATGGCGGAAAAAATGCCACCCCATACAGCCCCGTAGGTGAAAAAATAAAACCATTATAAGCATCACAATAGGCCCATTTTATTTATAATTAATTGCCAAAAAAAAGGATTTCATTTAAAAAAAATATATAACATTAGAGAATCTGTGTAACCTGCATATGGTTGTGTTCGGACTGACCTATAGAATAATAGTATCATGTCGCTGTTACCATATAGTGCATTACGTAGACACAGGAACCCCCCAAACGTTACCATATTGCATTCTTATTTACAATTTCACCAATTTATATCTTCATAAATAATATATTTGGAATTCCATCATACATGTTATGGTAAAATGAATGATGCCATTACAAAGTACAACTATTCCTGTAACAAATAAGCCCTTATTTGGGCCTGGTCCTCAAAGGGTTAATTCCATACATGCCCCCCCCCCCCCCCCCCCAGTTCTGAGCTGCTGCTTTCTGCTGAAGGCACAGAAAACTGTGTGTGAGCTTTTCTCTCCATCTCTCCCTTCTTCCCCCTTCCTTCTGAGATGACAAGTCCCTGGCAGGCTTTATCTGCAACTTTGTAGCTTCTTTGTAATGCTGGGAAGGTTAATCTGAGGTCAAATTTCTGATGAACTAACTGTGATTATCCCTCCGGAATTATAAAGTTGCAGATAAGGACTTGTTTACATCAACCGTCTCGGAAGGGAGGGGGAGGAAGGGGTTGAGAGCAGAGACGGACTGAACAGCTCAGATACAGTTTTCTATGTCTTTAGCAGAAAGCAGCAGCTCAGAACTGAGGGAAGGAGGCAGAAAAGGTAAAGACATGTATGGAATGAATTATTAGTCTCCAGGAGGGGGGATGAGATACCACATAATATTTACCTAACCGGTTAGGGCTGCCTATAAAGGATCATTAGGGTTTCACAGGTTTATTAATTGTCATGTAAGGTTTACTCTGTGTTTCTCTGCTTGGACTTCACATGCCGGTGTCTTCATTGTGTCACTTATGTCTTTGGGTACCTACAGACCACCATAGAACAGGTGATCACTGAGGTGGTGTTGCTGAGTGAGAAGACCGCCTTACCAGTAGGGTTTGCCTTCATCGGGGAATATGTGGATCCCAGTAAGTATGTAACACTCTGTGATCCTTCCTGCTGAGTAACATAGCTGGTATGTCCTGCGTGGCTCACGCCATGTTATGTAATGGTGTAAACCTGTACAACGACAATGACAGATAAGTGGGTGTATCCACGCTGTGTAAATCCTCCTAATACTACCATGTAAACAAGTCTACGAGGGTGAAGTCACTTGTATCCTTTAATAGGTGCCTGATTAACATCGGTCAGTCGTAGAAGCTAGATCACATCCACTATCTGTATATAACTTTATTAAATGTATACATTGAGTAGCAGGAGTTAAGGTTGACGTGGCTGCTGCCACCAATGGCCGTGTCGGGAAGTGCAGGGCTTCAAAAGAGCTTGTCCTGGCATAGTTACAAATCGCAAGCGATAGTGAGCCTCCCCCGATGTCTATATAATACATGTTAGCATTAGAATAGACATTAAACTTGGGGAAGCTGTCTGTGTCACTAGTGCTGCAATTGCGATACAGTGTGGCAGAGCGAGCAGGGATAACTGTAACTGTAACCCGACCCAAATCAGGGCTTCAGCAGCTCTGCAGTTTCCAACACAGCCGTTGCAAGCAGCAGAGGGGTCGTGTCTCCCCTTACGGCTACCACTCAATGTTAAAAAAAATATATATATATAGTTTACATTTCCTTTAATGGAGTTGTATTAGTGCTGCGTGTGCGCTATACAAATAAAAATAAATAAAAGTAAAAAAATATATAAAAATAATTCTGCCACAATATCCCTTTAAAAAGCAGCTAAAACTCACTGGAAACCCAGCCTAAGCCTAAGTGAGGCCTGTTAGTAAAGCATATAACAACCCATTGCCTAAAGCCAAAAACCCTTTAAAGAGGTACTCCGGAAAAATCTTTTTCTTTCAAATCAACTGCTTTCAGAAAGTTATATAGGTTTGTAATTTACTTCTATTTAGAAATATTAAGTCTCCCCATACTTATCAGCTGCTGCATGTTCTGCAGGAAGTGGTGTATTCTTTTCAGTCTGACACAGTGCTCTCTACTGCTACCTCTGTCCATGTCAGGAACCGTCCAGAGCAGTATCAAATCCCCATAGAAAACCTCTTCTGGACAGTGCTGTTTTGGATTGCGGTGGCAACAGAGAGCACTGTGTCAGACTGGAGAGGATACACCACTTCCTGCAGGGCATAAAGCAGCTGATATATACTGGAAGATTATAGATTTTTAAAAAGAAGTAAATTACAAATCTATATAACTTTCTAAAACCAGTTGATTTGAAAGAAAAAGATTTTCTCTGGAGAACCCCTTTAAGTGAAGCTTCAGTTCTCTTGTGAAGAGAGAATCATATCTCAGTCCCTGACCAAGCCTTACTTGTCTTTACAGAGGTATCCGTGCCAAAGAAGAAACGTCTGTGCATTAAACTGAGTCCTGTGAGCACTGCCGACTCTGCTGTCGCTGACCTCAAACTAACAGTGAAAAGCAAGCAGCTTGGCGCACCGTACACTCGTATCGGGTAAGTGGTGAAGAGCTATCTAACCTCTCACCCAAAGCCTATCCCAGCGCTCCCGAGTCCATATGTGCACGAAGGGGGAGATTTATCAAACTGGTGTAAAGTAGAACTGGCCCAGTTGCCCCTAGCAACCAATCAGATTCCACCTTTCATTTTCCAAAGAGTCTGTAAGAAATGAAAGGTGGAATCTGATTGGTTGCTAGGGGCAACTGGGCCAGTTTCACTCTACACCATGTTTGATAAATCTCCCCCTATATAGTGCACATACTGTGCGCATTACTAATTTGTGGAGCCATCTACACGATCTGTGGAGGCCCCAGCGGTCAGACCCCCCCCTACTGATCAGCTTATCCTCTAGTTTACGGATAGGGAATAACAAGTTGAGATGATAATACCCCTTTAAGGCTGGGTTCACACTACGTTTTTGCAATCCGTTTAACGGATCCGTTTATTTTGACAGACGCAAAATTGAGGTCGACCACGTTTTGTGTCCATCAAAAAAAAAAAACTGATCTGTTTTGATCCGTTTTTATTTATAATGGAAGTCAATGGAAAAACAGATGCACACAGTTGCATCCATTTTTTTGCAATCCGTTTTTCATCCTTTTTTTTTTTTTTTTCTTCTAAAAACGGATTGCAAAAAACGTAGTGTGAACCTAGCCTAAGACAGGCATATAAAACCGATTCTAATAACCTTCCTCCAAAGACTTTTACCATTATTTGAAGCCTATAAATTTAGTTTGAAGCTAAAAAAAAAAAAAAGGGATGCTGGGAAATGTAGTTCTAGCTTCTCCTATTTGGGTTTTAATAAAAATCACTATAGCTGTTGGACTACAATAAGTGTACGACAAGAAGAATAGGACTTGGGACTTTTAACAACCAGATCAATAATATAATCGCGGTGTCCTCGCGTCTCCTCCCATCGTCTTGTTTTTCTGGTGACCCCAGTGATATGAGCGGCCTGGCTCTATGGTGCAAAAAGGTTCCTGTCTCCTTCCAGAAGCCTACTCCAAAGCCAAGAAACATCACATCGGGCATCCGAGGACTTTCCTTAGATAACGGCCTCCCAGCCCAGGCCAGGTAAGTACAAACCACACACCGGCAGAACAAGGTGTGATCGCTGTTTTCAGATGTGTAACACCCCCTCCGTCTCTTCCAGTAGCACAGTCCATATTCCCGCACTCGTAGCTCCGAAACCCAATGTAAGATCGCCCCAATCGGAACACCCGATATACGAGTCTAATGTCTATGGTGTATCTGGTAAGATCTTACTTTAAGTCTGTAATACCAAACCGAATATTTCTCCACCTAGTTCTAGTTTCTATTGTACAGATGTGTTTTTTGTGTTTCAGCTATTGATGGGATCCCCTTTACCATTCATCCTATGTTTGAAAGCAAGATTTCCAACCCTGCTGTGAGTATCTGGATTATGTAAACCAGTAACCTCTACCATTTGGCTGTCCAGTTTCTGTAAAACTACAACTTCCAGCATGCCCTTGGGTATTTATATAGCATACAGTGTAGAGGTGTGTATGTATACAGCTAAGTGTACAGGTGTGTATACAGTGTAAAGGTATGTATATAGTATCAGTGTGAAGGGTATATAGTGTACTTGGTACTTGATGGTAAATTTGTCCTGGAGATGTTACTAGATTGTATATTATATTAGATGGTAGTTGATGGTATACCAGGTGGTGCATGATGGAGCAGTAGATGGTACTTGATGTTGCCTGCTGTGATATTTGAGTCTACTGCCTTTCTGGATATGGTGGCTTGGGTCTCTGTGTAGATGGCTTCTCTAGAAATGGAGGCTTGGGTGTCAGGACAAGTAAGTGGCTTCTCTACTGATGACAGATTTAGTCTCTCAGTAGGTAGCTTCTCTAGAGGTGGTAGCTTGGGCCTCTCTGTAGGTGGATTCTCTAGAGATGGTAGCTTGGGCCTCTCAGTAGGTGGCTTATCTAGAGATGGTGGCCTGGGTCTCTCAGTAGGTGGCTCCTCTGGAGATGGTGGCCTGGGTCTCTCAGTAGGTGGCTTCTCTTGAGATAGTTGCCTGTTTCTCTCAGTAGGTGGCTTCTCTTGAGATGGTAGCTTGGGCCTCTCAGTAGGTGGCTTCTCTAGAGATGGTAGCTTGGGACTCTCAGTAGGTGGCTTCTCTATAGATGGTGACTTGGGTCTCTCAGTAGGTGGCTTCTCTAGAGATGGTGGCCTGGGCCTCTCAGTAGGTGGCTTCTCTAGAGATGGTAGCTTGGGCCTCTCAGTAGGTAGCTTCTCTAGAGATGGCAGCCTGGGTGTCTAAGCAGATGGCTTCACTGCCTGAGACATGGAGGCTTGGGTGTCTGAACAGGAGGCTTCTTTAGAGATGGTGAGTTGGGTCTCTTAGCTAGTGGCATCTTTAGAGATAGTTACTTGGCTTCTCTAAAGATGGAGCCTTCGGTGTCTGATTAGGTTGGCTTTACTTCCTAAAATGCCTGCTGGTGGCTTCAATGTGATGGCCATCTTAAAAAGTTCTTAAAAGTGGTTGCTTCAGACAAATTTAAAGCAAATGTACCACTGCATTGTGGGGATGGCGGTGGTGTGGTCATTTTTTTAAATCGACACCTGCTCCAACGCATGGCGCCAATAAATTCCAGAGCACCGGCCGGCATGAAGCACTGGGGGCGGGCTGTGATGATCTCCCTTCCCCTCTGTGACGCAGCTATATTGATTCTAATGGAACCGCATCACAAAGGGTAGGGGAGATTGTCATACTGTAGGCCTGCCCCCAGTGCTTTACGTCGGGCCAGTGCTCGGTAACAGACCGGCGCTGTTCATGTAAAAAAACCAAAGTGATGTACCTAATGGTACATTCACTTTTACCACTTTCCTCTTGTGCAGTAATTTGTCGAATACTACCAGTTTTTCCCCAGTAAGCATCTCTCCAATCCACCAACAAGACGAAACTCATAGAAATCTAATTTCTCACCAATAGAACAGTGAATTGTTGTCTTGGTAAAAACCTAGACGTGCCAGATTTCTGCTCAATAAGCAAAACTCACCGAGTGACCCAGTGTGGGCTGCACCTCCATTCGCCAAACCTTGATACACTTTACAGCAAATAATATTAGGTTTCTTGCCTTGGATTATGCAGTTTAGGGGATCCCAGTATGTTAGCTTATGGTCACTGTCTGATATGTCAGTTCCAGCATCTATTAAATGTCTTATTCTTTCCCTGTAGGTAAGCTTTTCTAACTTCATGGATCTTCGAATCAAAACCTTGGCTGATATTGAGAATGAGGTAAGTCCTGGAACACATGAAATCCCGAGGACAATGTGACCTTTATATTCAACAGACACTGTGCTAAACTCTGTGGAGCTGGATAATTTTTAAATGGTTTACAGAGAACACTGAGATATAATGTTATGGACACTATGGGGGGGATTTATGAAGTCTTATATTAGGCCCCGTCCCCTTTTCCCTGGCAGGATTCACTAAGAGGCACACGCGTAAATCATGATAAATGAGGCCACGCCTCCTCCCCACCTTGTCACACCCCCTCCCCAAGCTCCCCCAGCCCACTCATCGGGCGAGCGGGGCATAGGGCAGGTGTATGCCAGGGAGAAGGGGCGAATCTGCACCTTCTCCCTGGCGTACCCCTCGGGCAGATGTTTAATAAATGTCCCTCTATCTATCTCCTATCTATCGACGCTTGAAAATAGTGATGTGATATCACCGAAACGTTGCGTCTTTGGATTGCTGCACTAATGATTTTAAATAAATCACAGTTTCTCTTCACGACAACCTTGTGTGCTGCGAAGTTTCTGCTTATATCTATCTATTATTTATCAATCTATTGCTACGTTTACACGAATCGATAATTCACCCGATCGTACGATTAACGATGTTGGAGTAACAGTTTTTTTTTCATAATGATCAGCATTTAGACGGTACGCTATATCGTACGGAAAATTCATTTTGCGATCGCGTAAGCCTATCTCACACATTGGTTAAATCGGTGAACGACTGTTCACACGGAACGATCTGGAAATTTTTTGCGAACGATCAACAACGATTTGAGAAGTTGTTGAAAGATCAAAATGAACGATTTCTCGCTCGTCGTTTGATCGTTCGCTGCGTTTACACGTACGATTATCATTCGAATTCGATCGTTATTGTGCAAATTCCCACTATAATCGTTCTGTGTAAACTTAGCATATCTCCTATCTATCTGTATAATATCTATCTATTTTTAGTCCCAGTCATTCACTTCACCATCATAATCCACCATTGTAACCCTCTATCCTTTTCAGTACGACTATGGATTTGTGGTGGAGCGCTCCGCTTGTGCCAGATGACGATGATCCTGCTGCTCGGCGATGGATTTGTACAGTGATGGAGACCAGCAATAGAAATATCTTTATATAATGTACAGTTGTGACCCCCCTGCAGCTTTATAACCATGTACTGGATGCTCTGCTCCCTGGTGACTTCAGATATCCCCATTGTTTTATAGTTAAGACTTCATTGTTCTTCTTAATATGAAAAGATAAAATGGGGACCAATTTTGTAAATGCATCTGTAAGCCTATATGGGGTGCCCTTTTTAAATAATTGCATATTGATAGGGGGGTGCCCACCAATAGGGAGATCACAGGTTTTATTACTGATGGGACCTGTAATGATCAGTAATAATCTGCTGGTTAACTTGGCAGCAGGGGTGCGACCACTGGAAAAAAATCATTGTACCCTAGCAGAAATCTTATACTGTGATCTGATAGTTGGAACAAAGTGATGCTAAAGTGAATGCTGTGCACCTTTTGTAAATCACTGATCCAGTTCCTGATATAGTGCCCTAAAGCGTTGTATGCAATGTGGTTTTTTTTGTCCACCTAAGATGGTCCCATTGCCCGCCAATGCACCAGTTTCTCAGCCCTCTGATGCTGCTTTTTAATCAAAATTTATGATGAGTATAAGGGATTCCACTCAAACATAAGTGTTGCTGCCCATGGTGAGTTTTATAATTCCTTCCATACCTGTTATTATTTATTCAGTCTCTTAGTTCTAAGCTGCTGCTTTCTGCTGAAGACACAAAAATCTGTGTGAGCTTTTCTCTCTGTATTCCCCTCCTCCCCCTCCCTTCTGAGACAGCTGACGTAAACAAGTACCTGGTCAGCTTTATCTGCAACATTGTAGCTTCTTTGTAATGCTGGGAGGGTTAATCTGAGGTCAAGTTCCTGAGTTACTGTGATCAATCCTCCCAGCATTACAGAGAAGCTACAAAGCTGGCCAGGGACTTGTTTACATCAGCTGTCTCAGAAGAGAGGGGGGAGGAGGGAAGACTGAGAGAAAGGCTCACATACAGATTTTTGTGTCTTCAGTAGAAAGCAGCAGCTCAGAACTGAGGAAAGGAGACTAAATAGATAATAAGTATGAAAGGAATTTTTAGTCTCAACATGAGCAGTAAAATATCAAAAGTTATGTTTGAGTGGAATACCCCTTTGAGCTGTGACAGTCATCCTTGCCTAAATCATCATGAATATTGATAAAGCAGCATCATTAGCATCCGGGAAAAGTGATGCATTGTGGGCGCTATGACCGACTCCAGTGCATGAAAGTTTTAGGTCAATATCTTGGGAACTGGACCACAGATTTACAGGCAGAACACAGCAATCATTTCAGAGTTGCACCCGATGTGCCCATACCAACACGTTAGCAAGAGCGAGGTTTCCGTTCGAGATTTTCCTTGGGCATTACATTTTCTCATTGAAATCAGTGGACTGAACTACTAATGCAGGGATGTACCAGCTCATCCAGATAAAGAGGGGCTCCTTGTAACCCCTCTAACAGACAAGAGTCCTGATCAAAGAGACTTTTCTGCGCCACAAGGATTTTCTGGGCCATTCAGGAGTCTGGTGAAAGCTCCAGGGCATTTTAGGCCACGCCCCTACCGCTAGGTTACACCCACTTGCCAGATACAGCAAAATGTCTAAAATGTACAATAAATATTGGGGGAGATTTATCAAACATGGTGTAAAGTAGAATTGGCCTAGTCGCCCCTAGCAACCAATCAGATCCCACCTTTTATTTTCCAAAGAGTCTGTGAGGAATGAAAAGTGGAATCTGATTGGTTGCTCGGGGCAACTGGGCCACTTTCATTTTACACCATGTTTGATAAATCTCCTCCATAGTGCAAGACATGTACGCCAGTTTTTTGGGCATTAGCCGTACTATATCTGCTCCATTTTCTCTCGTCTACCTGCCATCACCACTAGGGGAGCTCAGGAGCTGACTGGTTAGTATTATTGAACACACACTATGCAGTAATCTCCTGAGCCCCCTCTACTAACAGCTAGATGGTAAATGGCTGCCTGTGTGGGGGGAATTCTGTATCAGAAGAACCGAGGGTTTGATTCCTATAAAGAGCTATTAAGAAGTTCTTGAAGCCAAGCCGTGCAGACTGAAGCAGTGAGCAGAACGCACAGCCTTGGGGAGGCAGATTTACATGGGTGACTCTGTTCTCTTTGCGTATCATTATCAACCTGTGTTTTTTTATATATTATGTATCATGTCCATGTATTCATGTTACGCTAGATCCTGTATCACAGCAATATTAATGGTATATACTGCAAAAGGGGACTCCTTTGGCTGTAGTTATCTGTACCATGACGGTACTTCACTGTTGCTTTGCTGAGAAGTCCCAAAGGGAGAATCATTGCAACGGTGGTCATACATGCACACTGCCACTCCACTCACTGTGGGGACAGCTGATCTTTGTTCTTGTGATTGGTAAAGGTCCCAGTGGTCTACTTTGCATAGGGGGTTATCCAGCGCTTCAAAAACATGGCCACTTTTCCCCCTCTCTTGTCTCCAGTTCAGGTTTGGTTTGCAATTAAGCTCCATTTACTTCAATGGAACGGAGTTTGAAACCCCACCCAATCTGGAGAGGGGGAAAAGTGGCCATGTTTTTGTAGCGCTGGATAACCCCTTTAATCTTGGAATAACCAATATTATGGAAGTCCTATACTGGGATCCCACTTAATATCTATCAGACACCGGGGAGGGGATGTCAGATGGAGGAACCCAGCATAATAGGGCACCACAATTACATTAGAAAACACATCAAACATGACATCACCTTTTAAAGGGGGTTTCTACAATGTTCTAGAAAAATTACAAAGTGTATTATATTTATTGCTTTTGTTTCCCGTTGCAATGATTGTTAAGATATTCCGTCCATAGGGACGTCACTGCTGTTGGTCATGTCACCTATAAGGTCACTATGGATAACCCAGTAGCGCGGGGACAAATAACAGTTGTCTTCATGACCAATTCGTTAACTCATGTCTTTATAAGGGGTCCTGTACTATTATCTATATCATAAAAATCAAAGTCTGTCTGTCTGTCCTTCTGTCTGTCTGTCTGTCCTCTATAGACTTCCAAACGCCTAAACCGTTTGACCCCAAATTTGGCACACAGATACATTGGGTGCCCTGGAAGGTTTTAGCGAAGGTCCCGTCCCCGCCAGATGTACAGGAGGGGAGGGGGAGGGGGAAGAGCGCCCCATAGAGATGAATTGGAAAATCTCCTCACTGCACACACAGGTGATATAATTAGCTGCAGCAGACACGGCAGTTGGAGCCTTAGCAACCAATAGGATTACTGCTTTCATTTCCACAGGGAGCAATGGTTGCTAGGAAAGGTGCCTCACAACATCCACAGTAATAACTGGTAGACCCCTACTCCATCTATACAGTACATGTATATACAGGACCCCCTACTCCATCTATACAGTACATGTATATACAGGACCCCCTACTCCATCTATACAGTACATGTATATACAGGACCCCCTACTCCATCTATACACTACATGTACACAGGACCCCCTACTCCATCTATACAGTACATGTATATACAGGACCCCCTACTCCATCTATACAGTACATGTATATACAGGACCCCCTACTCCATCTATACAGTACATGTATACAGGACCCCCTACTCCATCTATACAGTACATGTATATACAGGACCCCCTACTCCATCTATACAGTACATGTATATACAGGACCCCGTACTCCATCTATACAGTACATGTATATACAGGGCCCCTTACTCCATCTATACAGTACATGTATATACAGGGCACACTACTCCATCTATACAGTACATGTATATACAGGACCCCGTACTCCATCTATACAGTACATGTATATACAGGGCCCCTTACTCCATCTATACAGTACATGTATATACAGGACCCCTACTCCAACTATACATTACATGTATATACAGGGCAACCTACTCCATCTATACAGTACATGTATATACAGGGCACAACAGGTATACCAAACTGTGACTGGGTAACACTGCCACACCAGACCTGACCAATACCGCCATACTGGGACTGGATAACACCTTTTCCGCTGCTCCCTGCTGCTGCTTCCCTCGCTGAAAGAGTCAGTTTTATGGTTGGCTTTGCTGTCAGCAGGGTTGGTTGGCCAATCACATTCTGCCGTCATGATGCTCTCACACCCCAGACTGTTCAAAATTGGCTTCTGCTTTAGGGAGATGCCTGTGATTGTTTCTGCTTGCACCTTAGCAGTGTTTTGAGCAGTGGTGCCTTTGATTACGAGCATAATTCGTTCCAGGACCGTGCTTGTAATCCAAATCCACTCTTAAACCAAAGCAAATTTTCCCATAAGAAATCATAGAAATGCAGACAATTGGTTCCACACCCCCCAAAAAATGATTTATTATTCTGAATAACATGTAACACAGATGAAACAAACATTCAGAAACAGCAGAATATGTGATATTATAAGTTACTGTACAGTAATGGAGAGGATGGGAAACACAAGGGCGGACAGAGAGTGCAGGGAGCATGAAGGAATGAGCAGGACAGATGTGGGCTCAGTATAGCAGTTCTCTCTGTCCGGGAAGAGAAGGGTTACAGCTGTGGAGAGATTACCTCCACAGTCCTGTCCCCTGATGTAATCCCCAGCCTGAAGTGGATCTGCTATGATTTGACCACCATGTGTAGACCATGCCCCTCCCCCACTCCCCCTCCCACCCAGTACAGGGAGCTCTTAAACCAAAGCAATGCTCTTAAACCAAGTCACAATTTTGAAAATCTGTGAGCTTTTCTTGCAAAACGCTCTAAATCCAAGTTACTCTTAAACCAAATTACCACTGTTTGTGTGTGTGTGTGTGTGTGTGTGTGTGTGTGTATATATATATATATATATATATATATATATATATATATATATATATATAAATATATATATATATATATATATATATATATTATATATATGTATACACACAATTCTCAGATGAAAACAAAAAGGCTACAAATAAAAAGGTTAAAAACAGAATAGGAGCTTAGGCTGGGTTCACACTGTGTTGTTGCTGTCCATTTAACGTATGCGTTTTATGGGAAAAAAAAACAGATTCACTTGTTTGCATCCGTTTGGATCCATTTCTCCTTTGACTTCCATTATTAAAAAAAAAAAGTTTTCTTTTTTAGCGTACACAATTACCTAAGTTACCATTTCTTGTGCCTGTCATTGGGGGACACAGCACCAGTGGGGTATAGGCTACTGCCACTAGGAGGCGACACTAGACAGAAGAAGAAGTGACTCCGCCTGGCAGCCTATACCCCTCCTACAGACACCAGGCTAACTCAGTTTTAGTCTAGTGTCCGTATGAGGTAGACACAGGTGCCACGCACCTCTTTATTATTTTAGTTTTATTTCTTTTTCTTTCTTTCTAGGTTATCAGGGGGACCGTCGGCGTGGGCTGCCACACCAGACGTAGCCTCCCCCTGAGGGTGCACTGGAAGTTTTCACTTCCCATGCGCCGGTCACCCGTCCCCCATTGCCAGCTCCCTGCGCAGGATGCCGGTACCCCACCCAGGTGCGAGGTTACCGAGGGGGTGACCCTGCGAGCACCCGAAGACGCCGGACAGGTGAGTAGTCCTGTCCTTGGGGGGGGGGGGTCATCCTGGCTAGGGCAACCAGTAGCCTCTTGCCTGCTCTCCCTAGTCCCCATTGCCACAGTGCACACTTCCCTGCAGCGCAGCCCTCTCTCCTCTATCCCCTGTCCTACTGGACAGGTTGTCTCCTGATCCCCCTTCTCATCTCCCTCCTAGCCTGGGCTGATGCCCACCCCCTTTCATCCAGGAGCCACTGCAGCCCGCAGCGGCTTCATAAGGGACAGCTGGGGGATTGCTGGGCTCCTCTCTCCCTTTCCGGTCGCGTTTTCTGGCGCTCCGCGCCGCCGTCTCACTGCCGCCGGCCTGCCCCACAAATTTAGGCCCCGGCTTCTGCCGGAGCTAGGCCGCGTCGGCGCACGCTAGTGACGTCACTGGGGGCGGGGCGCCCGCCCGTTTTTCGGCTCCTCCCGCCACAGCCCTTTCTCCTATTGGCTACTCTGTAGCCCCCACCTTTTTCCTCCTTGCCCCCTCCCTTCCTCCTCTTGCCGGCAGCAGCTTCAGCTCGTGGCCTCCTGCTGTTATCTCTGCCAGTACAGCAGCCTCAGCTCCCTGTGCACAGCAGCAGTCTAGCATCCAGTGCAGCTATTCCAGCGTGCACCAGCTACAGCTTCCAGTGCAGTCGTTCCAGTGCAGCTCCAGCATCCAGTGCAGTCGTTCCAGTGCAGCTCCAGCATCCAGTGCGGCAGCAGCTCCAGCATCCAGTGCGGCAGCAGCTCCAGCATCCAGTGCAGCAGCAACTCCAGGGTCTGGTAGGCTCACCCAGTGGGTGATATTCCCCTCCTCCACTCCCCAGGCTAACAGCCCTAGCTACCATGTCTGGTCCCCGGGATGACCCCCCTAGGCAGCTCGCTCCCGCGGCTGTGGCGACACACTTTGCGTGTGCTCCTTGCAATAAGAAATTCCCCTGTGGTCAGCCTGGTTCCCTCTGCCTGCTATGCCTTAACCCTGGTGCCACTTCCCAGGAGGCCCCCCCTCCAGGTCCTGATGTAGCTTCTCCTGAGTGGGCTAGATCCCTGTCCCAGGCGATCGGTGACCTCTCTAAGCTGTCGCAGGTCATGATCCATGCCATTGAGCGGTTGCCCTCTCAGGCGCCTCCAGCAGCAGGACCCTCCAGGGTATCTCCTGACTCCCCTTCCAGAGGACGGTCTCATAAGAGACCTAGACTCTCTGTCTCACGGTCGCCCTCTAGGTGTTCCTCAGACCTTTCTCCTCCCAGATCCACTGCAGGCGGTTCCGCTTCCCAGCGACCCCTCTCCGCCACCTCGGGGGACCCCTCTGACTCTGCTTCAGAGTCTGACAGGGAGGATCAGCTGGCCTCTGCAGTGCAAGCCTTGATCCGTGCAGTGCGAGACACCTTACATATTGAGGAGGAGTCCTCTTCTACCTCCAAGAGTGAGGTTTCCTTCCGTCGCCAGAAGCGACAGCCATTGGTTTTTCCCAGCCATAAGGATTTTGAGGACCTCCTAGCCAAGGAGTGGAATCACCCTGACCGGCGGATTCCATCCTCTAAGCGTGCCGAGGCTTTGTTTCCCTTCTCCCCTGACCTGGTCACTACATGGACAGTGCCCCCATCTGTGGATCCTCCAGTTTCTCGACTCTCCAAGTCAACTACTCTGCCTCTGGCAGATGGTGCCTCACTCACTGACCCGGTGGACAAGAAAATCGACGCTTTTTCGAAGTCTGTCTTTGTTGCAGCTGGTTCGGCCCTACGTCCTACCTTTGCTGCATCCTGGGTCAGCAAGGCTTGTTCCTCTTGGGCCAGGCAGTTAGTCCATGACCTCTCCCTGGACACCCCGCGTGAGGATCTCCTGTCTCTGGCCTCACAAATTCTACATGCGTCCAAATACTTGTGCGACGCTTCTCAGGAAGCTGCTCGTTTGTCTGCGCGGGCCCTGGCAAACTCTGTAGCCATCCGACGCTCTGTCTGGTTAAAATGCTGGTCAGCTGACGCCGCCTCCAAGAAGGCTCTGACTTCTCTTCCCTTTGCAGGAAACAGACTTTTTGGGGAGCGGCTGGATAAGATAATCTCGGACGCTACGGGGGGGAAGAGCTCCTTGCTTCCTCAAAACCGATCCCGGCGCCCTCAGCCTCCCAGGCGTTCCAGCCGTTTCCGCTCTTTTGAGCCTCCGGCACGTCGTCGCCCGGCTAAGGATACGCCTCCAGCTCCTTCTAGGAAGCCCTCCTTCAAACCCCGCCCCACCTGGCAGCCCCGTTCTCGCCCTTCTAAGGGTCCTGCACCCAAGTCTTCTTCCTGAGGGTCCTTCACCACTCGGGTCTCTCCCTCAAGTAGGGGGTCGTCTGCTCTCCTTCAAGGAGATTTGGCTCGCCCATGTGTCCGATGTGTGGGCTCGGGAGGTGGTGTCCTCAGGGTACAAAATCGAGTTTGTGTGCATTCCACCTCCTCGCTTTTTTCCATCAAATCTCCCACGCTCTTCGGCACGGCTTTCCGAGCTTTTTCGGGCGGTTCAGAATCTCCTAGCTCAAGGAGTTGTGGTCCCAGTTCCTCCCTCCGAGCACTTCCAGGGATTCTATTCCAATCTGTTCACAGTCCCCAAAAAGGACGGCTCGGTCCGTCCTATCCTGGATTTGAAACGGCTGAACAGGTTTGTTCGCCTTCGGCGGTTCCGCATGGAATCCTTGCGGTCGGTGGTCGCGTCTCTAGAGCAGGACGAATTTCTTGCTTCTATAGACATCCGCGACGCCTATCTGCATGTTCCCATCGCAGCCAGTCATCAACGTTTCCTACGTTTCGCCGTCGGTTCTGGACATTTCCAGTTCGTTGCCCTGCCCTTCGGGCTCGCCACGGCGCCTCGGGTCTTTACCAAGATCCTTGCACCTTTGATGGCTCTGCTTCGGTCAAAGGGGGTGGCTGTCCTGCCATACCTGGACGACCTTTTGGTAAAGGGCCGCTCCAAGCAGGACACTTTGTCCAGCCTCCAGATCACACTCGATCTCTTGACCAATTTCGGTTGGGTGATCAATTATCAAAAATCTTCCCTACTTCCCTCCCGCTCTATGGAGTTTCTCGGGATGCTATTCAACACCGAGATGGCCCGCGTCCTCCTTCCTCCAAACAAAGTTGCCTCCCTGCGCTCGGCAGTCTCTCTGCTCCGCTCGGGCGCCCCCTGTTCGATTCGCCTTTGCATGCGAGTCCTGGGCAAGATGGTCTCCTCTTTCGAGGCGATCCCCTTTGCTCAGTTTCATTCGCGCCCTCTGCAGCAAGCGATTCTGACGCAGTGGGACAGGTCCCCTCTGTCTCTCCACAAGAAGATCCTCCTGTCCCCTGCTGTTCGCAGGGAGCTTCTTTGGTGGTTGACGTCTCCGGTGGTCCTCCTCGGCCGCTCGTTCCTCCCCCTCAATTGGCTGGTCGTCTCTACGGATGCCAGCCTGTCCGGGTGGGGGGCTGTCTTCGGGAGCCACACAGCTCAGGGCTCTTGGTCGCCGACAGAGGCTCGGCTTCACATCAACATCCTGGAGCTCCGGGCCATCTTTCTCGCCCTGTCTCAGTGGACCGATCGCCTGAGGGGTTATCCGGTCCGTGTTCAGACCGACAACGTCACCGCCGTTGCCTATCTGAACCGTCAAGGCGGCACCAGGAGCCGCTCTGTCATGACCGAGGCCGCTCGCATTCTCCGTTGGGCGGAGCGGGTTGTTCCAGCTCTCTCGGCAGTCCACATTCCCGGGGTGGACAATTGGGCGGCGGACTACCTCAGCCGCGAAAGACTGGATCAGGGCGAATGGGCTCTACATCCCGAGGTGTTTCTTCAAATCTGCCGGCGGTGGGGATCCCCAGATGTGGATCTCTTCGCCTCCAGGCTGAACCACAAACTCCCCATCTATGTGACTCGGGCCCGGGATCCTTGCGCGTTCGCGGTCGACGCCTTGGTGACCCCATGGGAGCAGTTCTCCCTGGTTTACGCCTTTCCTCCTCTGCCCATTCTCCCACGAGTCCTGAAGCGCATCAAGGCACTCGGCGTTCCCGCCATTCTTGTCGCTCCAGACTGGCCGCGCCGGTCCTGGTACGCCGACGTAGTGCACCTCCTGGCCGACGCCCCCTGGCGCCTTCCCCTGCGGGCCGACCTCCTTTCACAAGGGCCAATATTCCACCCCAATTTACCTCAGCTGAGTTTGACGGCGTGGCTGTTGAGGCCGCGGTGTTGAGGTTTCGTGGGTTCTCGGAACCAGTCATCCAAACCATGCTTAAGGCCCGTAAGCCTCAGTCAGCTCGGGTCTACCATCGCGTGTGGAAGGCCTTCTTTTCTTGGTGCGAACAGAATAATTTTCACCCCTTGGTGTGTTCCACGCCCAAGATTCTTTCCTTTTTACAGTCCGGGCTGGATAAAGGCCTCAGTCATTCCACTTTGCGTTCGCAGATTTCCGCCCTGTCTGTTCTTTTTCAGCGGGCTCTAGCTTTCCGCCCCCAGGTGAAGACCTTTCTTCAGGGGGTGGTCCATTTGGCCCCTCCTTTTCGTCAGCCTTTAGAGCCCTGGGACCTTAATTTAGTCCTCGAGGTTCTGCAAGGTCCTCCCTTTGAGCCTCTTCGGGAGGTGTCTCTTTGTTTCCTTTCTTGGAAAGTCGCCTTCCTGGTGGCGGTTACCTCCATCCGTAGGGTGTCTGAACTGGCAGCGCTCTCTTGTCGCTCCCCTTATCTAGTCCTTCACAAGGACAAGGTGGTGCTTCGTCCTCTTCCTTCCTTCCTGCCGAAGGTCGTGTCTGCATTCCACCTTAATGAGGACATCATTCTCCCCTCTTTTTGCCCTGCGCCCTCCCATCCTAGGGAACGGTCCCTGCATTGTTTGGACCTTGTCCGGGCCATACGGATCTACTTGTCAGTCACTGCTTCCTTCCGCCGCTCGGATTCCTTGTTCGTGGTCCCGTCGGGTCCGCGCAAGGGGCTGGCGGCTTCCAAGACCACCATTGGGCGTTGGATCAGGGCAGCCATCGCAGAGGCCTACCGCGTTCGTGGCAGGGCTCCTCCTTTTCGGGTCACCGCTCATTCTACTCGAGCTGTGGGGGCCTCTTGGGCGGTTCGCCATCAGGCCTCAGTGTCCCAGGTCTGCAAGGCCGCCACCTGGTCTTCAGTTCACACTTTTTCAAAGTTTTATCAGGTCCATATCCTGGCTTCCTCTGACGCCAGTCTGGGCCGCAAGGTTCTGCAGGCCGCCGTGCGTTAGGCAGGCCGCATGGGGATTGTAATCTTCTTTCCCCACCCTCTGGGACTGCTTTTGTACGTCCCACTGGTGCTGTGTCCCCCAATGACAGGCACAAGAAAAGAGGATTTTTTTGTACTCACCGTAAAATCCCTTTCTTGTGGCTTCATTGGGGGACACAGCTCCCACCCTGTTTGAGGTTGTGCTCCCGGGGCTTGTTCTGTTCTTGGGGTTTTTTCGTTCCCGGGACCAGCCTGGTTTTTTTGCCTGTTTTTGTTACTACTTTCTACTGCTTGTGACTAAACTGAGTTAGCCTGGTGTCTGTAGGAGGGGTATAGGCTGCCAGGCGGAGTCACTTCTTCTTCTGTCTAGTGTCGCCTCCTAGTGGCAGTAGCCTATACCCCACTGGTGCTGTGTCCCCCAATGAAGCCACAAGAAAGGGATTTTACGGTGAGTACAAAAAAATCCTCTTTTAAAACGGGTCCATTAAACGGACTGCAGTGTAAGGCTATGTTCCCACACAGTTTTTTTTTGCTCAGTATTTTGCAACCAAAACCAGGAGCGGATTGAAAACACAGGCTATGTTCTCTCACTGTTAAAATTGGATTGGATGGTCGTCATTTAATGGCAAATAATTATTTCAAAACAAGGGCAATTATTTGCCATTAAATGGCGGCTATCTTTTTTTTTAACGATATTTTATTAGTGGCTTATGTAATATTTGAACATACATATTGAAAATTCATTACATATTCAAAAAGAAAGTTGCTCACAGGCAACAAAGGATTGTATGTTTACAATATCATACAGATACTATGAGCCTCTGTAATAACCTTAAAAAATGGCGGCTATCTACTCAATTTCAGCTGTGTTTGAACATAGCCTTTCTGTGTTTTCAATCCACTCCTGGTTTTGGTTGCAAAATCCTAAGCAGAAGTGAACAGAAGTATTATCGTGGCTGTGGGGTTCAGCAGAGAAAGGCTGTATTCCCACGTTGCGTGTTCCGCACCGAACACAGACGTAGTATGCCTATAACGGACTCTCCCCCGCCTGGGCAGCATCTGTAATAAGATGCTGGGTGCAGGGGAACTGTACTCTGATATGCGCTGCGCTGTAATGAATTAGCGGCATGCGGTGCTGTCATTACAGCGCGGCGCATATCTGTACAGTTCCCCCCGCTCCCAGCATGCTGCTCGGGCAAGGGAGAAGTCTGTTACAGGCATTCCACATGCGGAACAGGGAACGTATGAATGTAGCCAAAGATGGGCAGCCCCTCCAAGTAAAGTATGAATTTTTCTTCTTTTGGGTTATTTGATATATTATATGCCTTGGTGTAGCACTCAGGTATATACAGATGATGCCCGCTTTTTTCTTTAGTTTACTTGTTAGTTACAGTCGTTTCTATGATCATTTACTCCATCTGATCCCAACAAAAGAGCGAACAATGTGGAATTACACTGACCGATTAGCGAACAATGATTTTAGTGTCTGCACAAAATTCAACGATCAATGATACATGAATGATTTCTCAATTTCTCACTTTAACTTGGAATGATCTGACAATTATTTGCATGATAATCGCTCTGTGTAATGCTACGTTTACACGGAACGATTCTCCCAATCGTACGATTAACAACGTCGGAGTAACGATTTTTTTTTTCATACCGATCAGCGTTTAGACGGTACGATATATTGTATGGAAATTCGTTCTGCAATCGTTTTGCGAACGTTTAAGCCGATCTCACATGACTGTTCACACGGAGCGATCTGTGAATTTTTTGAGAACAGTCAACGACGATTCGAGAACTTGTTGAAAGATCAAAATGAACGATTTCTCGCTCGTCGTTTGATTGTTCGCTGTGTTTACACGTACGATTATCGTTCGAATTCATAGCTCATCTTGTCATTAAGTTGCCTATAATATCACAGGACTGTCCAGAGAAATATTTGTGCACAGGATGGGAGGAGAAAAAGCTTGTATACTCATCTTCCACCAGTCTCTGCAGCTAGGCACTCTGCCAATATGTTGGGGTGGAGAATAAAGCAGTAAACTGTAGTGAGGGTGGAGGAGATGCAGCTGAGAGCTCCCTCAGCAGCTCCCTGTGTAACTCATAGAGCTAAAATCAGACTCCCCTCCTGCGGGCTGTGCTGTCCTGCTCTGTGGTGAGTCTTTCCATAAGATGGCAGACATGGAGAAGCATGTGACATGGCCCGCCCTCCAGTGTCCACCACTGAGCCTGTACATACCTATGTTGGACACTCGGGGGGCGGGTCATGGTCACATCCTCCTCTATGTCGGCCATCTTATGGACAGACTCACCATACCTTACCTGCTCGGCGTAGCGGGTGTTCGAAATTCCCGGCTCCCCTCTTCAGTGCATTGATTGGCTGAAGAGGGGAGCCGGGAATTTCAAACAGCCAATCAGTGCTGAAGAGGAGCAGCGGGGTTGCTGATGGGCCGGCAGGGGTGGCGATCGAGCCGGCGCAGGGGGCTGTAGGATGCGTAGCCGGACTGCGGATGAGCGGGGGGCCGGGCTGCCGGACTTTCACGACAACCGTTTACACTGAACAATATGCGAATTTTTTGCGAACGATCAACGACGATTTGAGAACATGTTGAAAGATCAAAATGAACTATTTCTCGTTCATCATTTGATCGTTCGCTGCGTTTACACGTACGATTATCGATCGAATTTGACCGTTATCGTGCGAATTTGCACGATAATCGTTCCGTGTAAACGCAGCATTACTTAAACTACACACACAAAACAATTTTACTATAAAGTGGCCAACCCCTTTAAAGCTGTCATCACAAGACATAAAAACCTACATGGCCACTTTCTAACAAGCACAGCAATTGCAAAAAATTGTCTATCAGCCAGCGGGAAAAGACCCTAAAACTAGTTTGGTGCCCATAGACAGCGTTCAAAATTTTTTGTATAGCAGTTAAGGAAGTGAAGCCAGGCTCATGTTAGTTAAAAAAAAAAAAGACACCAAAGTCAAATTTATTGTTAGGCTGTTTTCATTTATTATAACCAAGGTTTTTGCTTTTTTACTTATATAGCTTTTTGTCTGTAAATATGAAAATAGACCATACATCAAGTTGCCGTTTCTCTAAATCGCTAAATATTGCCAAACAATGTCAACCAGCTGCCTCTAAAGCCACCAAAATACTGTGGTGTGTTAAAAGAGATGCAGGATCCTGACACAGAGAAATAAGGAGGACCTTTGGGGCATAGACTGTCAACCAGGCGGTTACACTGCTCAGTTCTGAGGAGAGCTCCGGTCCAGGCCCCACTGAGAACTGAGCAGAGGTAGGTGACCGCCCCCTTGGCAATTTGTGGACATCCTTGCAGTCTATGAACTGTAAAGGGAGCAGTCACCTTTCCTGGTTTCAGAAGTGAGGCACTGGGTGCTTGGGATCACTCCCGATAAACCAAACAAGCCCATTTGTGTATCAATTTTTTGTAAACAATATCTGCGAAACAGCACAACAGATTTTAATAAGAAAATCATACCACATACCAGAAGGCATATATGGGGTATGGTGGTGATACATTTCCTTTAAACCTACAGTATATATGTACTAATCAGAATGTAACGCATCCAGTAACCACCGAAAAACCCAGCAATAATGTCGGTCCATATTTGGCCATGGAGTAAAGGAATTTGTAGTTTCAACAAAGCGAGTCCAGCACCAACGAAAATCTGAAAATCAACAGGGGGAAAAAAAAGATTAATGTAATTTTTTTCTGTTATTGCCTAGTCTTATGTACTGTAGAGTTACTGCTTCATCAAACAATATACTGTAGAGGCAAAGACCACCCCTCTTGGCCATTTCCCACCCCTCTTGCCCAAGTAAATGTGGCTTGTTGGCATCTTATATTTGCCAATTTTGATGCATAAGAAAGCCACTTACGGCACGTGCTCTTTGAGATTTTGTCTAATTTGTCGGAAAACTATACTACCACCAATGACATACACTATGGTAGGTAGTTACATGGGTAGCACTACTTCTTTGCAGCTTCTTTTTGGCCACCTTTCCTAATGTCTGACTTTAAGACGCCCGATGGGTTTCACTGCATAAGTGTCCATAGAACGCAGATGTAGTAGCCTATACTGTATGTGGAGCCCTGTGTAGGTGAGTTTTGCTTGGCTCCCTGTCCCGTCAGCATGATAACATCAGTGCACCACCTTCATAGGGCCTCATGGCTGAAAACATGATCTGGCCTGGTTCATTTTATGATGACAAGGGGGCAGAAGTGATTATTATTACCGGGTTTCCCCGAAAATAAGACAGTGCCTTATATTAATTTTTTTTCCCAAAGAGGCACTCTGTCTTATTTTAGTGGGGTGTCTTGTTTCGCACCACACAAGCACATTGAGGGAGAGGAGGTGTGACCGGCACAGGAGGGAGACAGAGGGGTGGGCGGCACGGAAGGGAGACAGAGGGGTAAGCGGCACGGGACAATCACGGTGAGGGAGGGAGTAGGTGAGTGGCGGCGGGTAGCAATGGATGTCCTTACTTTCGGGAGGGGGTGCCTTATTTTAGGGGAACACTGTAGTATTATTGCTTTTGTGACACTTCTTTTGCACTATGATGGCATATGGAACACATTTATTAGGGGCACTACGTGTGATACCTTTGCTTTAACAGTATAACATTTAGGCTATGTTCACACTGCGTATGAGTCCGGCCGCATTACATACGCCGCCGTGCATGTGCGGCTGAAACTACGGGCGTGGGAAAAATCGACATGCGGCCGGATGCGTACGAACCACAAACATACGCCCGTAGTACAGTTATGCTTCCCTAGCTTGTTTCGAAGCGATCTGAAACAGGTCATTTACTTGGAAATCTTCGACCAGCCCAATAAAACTCACAGAACCTTTTGGATTGAAAAATCAATTTCAATTTGGCTGAAATAAGTACTTCGTACAGGACCGCATGGAAATCCATGGCCGTGAGTTGAAACATTTCCGTCCTCAAACAATGGTCTTGTTCATTTTTCGTAGTGTGCATTGTGCGGACGTATATCATATACTTTCAAGCAAACGCATCAACCTCAAAATTACGTGCATATATTTGCGGTTCGCACTATGGCCGGACTCATACGCAGTGTGAACATAGCCTTAGGGAGCACAACTCCCTATGAGGAACTTAGCCTAAAAGAAGGTGGGGAAATGCAAAAATGTCGAATCAAGGACATCTAAGTGGAAAACTGCACTTGCTGGCTTTTTCCAACCATGGTATCAAGTGTGTACCAAGACTAGACTAGAACAATGGACAGACACCTGACAGAACATCACAGAATAGCAGGCCATGTGTGGTTGATCTCAAAGGTGTGTATCTAAATGGCATGTTTGTCTTGCAACGATGTACCACAGTGTACCAAGTGGCCCAGCAGTACCACAGTGGGCAAGTAAGACACATTTCCACTATAGAATTCCTTGTGTTGACTGGGGTTTAGTAATGAGAGACTTAGAAGGGTGCACTTGATGGCCGTGCTCCTAATAACTAAGAAGAGATGTCACTAGACCTTGGACAGAAGGTCATCTGGAGTGAGGAGTCCCATTTCCTGGCATGCTGTATGACCTTTGATATCCCAATACTTAAAAAAAAAAATCAAAATTTTATTAAATTCACATTTTCATAAAAACAACAATACAAACCACAACCAAAAGGGTGAAACGGTACTACTACTACTACAAGGCACACATGTGGAATTGCAAAAAGAACAGCAAAAACATCAGGCAATTCTACTATAACTAAACAAGTGCACTTCACGACTCCCAGTGAGGGATAGTATTGCATGGGTTTATAAAAGTAGAGAGTGAGCTAACGTTCGGTCAAAGACCAAGGAAAAACCTCTGAGAAAGAGAAAGAAAAGAGAAAGAAGAAGAAAAAGAAAAAAAAAGGGGTGGGGGAGGGGAGTAGGAAAGGCTGCGCCTCACTGAGCCAGAAGAGTCTTATATTCATTCGTCTCGGTAAATTGGTCCCAGTAAAACCATGTCCGAAAAAACGTAGTCACTTCCGTGTAACTGTGCAGTGAGGTCTTCCATGTATTTGATGTCCTCGACTTTGCGGATCCACATGGCAATGCTAGGGGGATCAGGGTGGTGCCAAAGAGCCGGGATACATGCTAGCGCAGCGTTAATCAGATGTTGGAGGACAGAGCGCCGGTAAGTTTTAAGGGAAATGTCTGATATATGCAAGAGAAAGAGCGATGGAGAAAAGGGAAGTTGATGGTCAGTGAAAGTGGAGGCGATGCACCACACTTCCTTCCAGAAGGGGACCAATTTGGGACAGCTCCAGAAGGTATGTAAAAATGAGCCTTCTCCACTACAGTTTCTCCAGCATAATGGCGAGACATCAGGGAAGATCCAGTGAAGACGGGTAGGGACCCGGTACCAATGTGATAGTAGCTTAAAACCCGCCTCCTGGAGGCGCGAAGAAATGGAGGAGGAGTGTGTTCAAGTGTACAGGTAAGAGGAGTGTGTACAGGTGTGAAAAAGGAGGGGGTGGCTGTTCCGGAGGGGAGCCCAACAAGGTATATTGAAGGGAAAGCGAGTGGCGGAGGGGGCCGGAGATATCACAATACGTGAATGGTGAATTCTATATAGACCTAATAGCTGACGATCTCCCCCATATCTTCATGTTAAGTCTTTCCCAATGTTCTGTGTCATCAAGCTTGGATCACTAGGGAGTATTTAAAAGAACATGACAATGAATTCTCCAAACCATCTTGGCCCCCAAACTCAGTGGGCTATAATCCCATTGAAAACAATTGTGATATGCTGGAATAGGCTGTGAAATCTGATCTCACTGGGCATGGTTGGAGCTGAATATGAAGGATGGTTGCCACTTAGTAGAATTTATTCCTTGACGTCTTACAGCTGTGATCACTGAAGAATGTGTACCGACCTGTTGAGCAGGTGATCATACAATGCACATTACTTTCATTTACTATCATCCCTTTGCTTTGGATTAAAAAACACATCACAAAGCAAACACTAAAAATCTCATGATGTTCACTAGTTTCACTACACATCGGGGTAGGTCACCCTTTGATGATGGGAAGAGGGTTGGTGGCTATAAGATTCTCCAAACCTGGACAAATATGAAAGTGGTGGCTTTAGCTGAACTCCCATGCGTCATACTCACCTATGCGACTCATTGCTCGTATTTTAACTCCTCTTCTGCTAAGTTCCCGAATGTTAGTCGTTGAAGTGTGTCTATACTTCCTGGCAAATATGATGTACAACTTGACATGAGGGTTATCGGTGAGGAATGCGTCCATCAACATCCTAAGGCACCGATCACAAGGACTCCAAGAGATATACCATACAATAGTACATTGTTTCCAAGCACCTTGAAATCGTTCACCAAGAAATACTTCCTCCACGTGGGACTCTTCGGTGTTGGTAAGGTGACCTATATCTATAAGTTTGCCCTGATCATACACCTCATAGCACAGATGAGTTGCTGGAAGATGTCTAACTGGTCCATAATGAGAATAAAACATCTCAGGAGGCATCAAAATCATGGTGGTGAAAAGAGACAAAGTTTCAGACCTAAAAAAGAGAATTTCAAAAACATGTTAAAAAAACAAACCAAACCCTAAACACATGCAGGCATAAAACACATACAGGACAAAGCCCCTCACAGCTGAAAGTTTAGTACAGTTGTATTCAGACTGCTCAATGGGTGTTAAAGTGCACTGGTCAGCTGCAATTCACGTTCAAAACTGCTGACACTGTTAGATAGCTGTAAGGACAAGGAGACACATGGCACCTTTCATGTATCTGTCTGTGCTTCCAGAATGTAGAAAAATACTTTTTTTTCATCAGTGCACTATTTCAGAGAGGCTTTTCCCAAGCAACTGAACTCTGTAACACCTCCTTACCCCTCATATCACTGCCCCTTCTTGGGACTAATAATCTTGCAGGTATAGGAATGGGAAGGGGGCATCTCAACTGGGCAGCAGCTCCTACCTAAAGTATAGGATTGAGATGAGGAACCTTCATCCTTCCAGCTGTGGCAAAACCACAATTCCTATCATGCCTGGACAGGAAAAGCTTTGGCTGTCCAGGCATGATGGGAATTGTAGTTTTGCAACAGTTGGAGGGACGAAGGTTCCCCATCCCTGGTATAAGACCTAGGAAAGGGAGAATGGTAAAATTAACCAGCCATTCCCCCAGAAATGAGCTTCAGCTGTGTAGATTGGGGGGGAAATGGGAAAATATGGTAATGCAAAGTTTTATTTTTATAAGGGTAGCTTCACACATACGCATCGCAGCGGATTTGATGGTGCGGGTCCGCACCATCTAAAAAACTGAACACAAAATCAAATCTGCTGCGGCTCCTGTACGTGTGAACACACCCTAAAAGTAGTAAAATATTATATTCATACTGACCAACGAAACTACATTGTAAGCACTATGGTAATGAATAGGTGCAGTCCTCATAAAGCAATCTATAAACCATAAAAAGACAAATAGATAGATAAATACACACATAGTGGTACCTTGGTTTAAGAGTAACTTGGATTAAGAGCGTTTTGGTATAAGAGGTCACAGTTTTTTAAAATTGTGACTTGGTTTAAGAGCATTGCTTTGATATAAGAGCACCCTGTACTGGGTGGGAGGGGGAGTGGGGGAGGGGCATGGTCTGCATAGCGGGGTCTACAGCCCTGTACTCTGACCCTGGAAGTCTCCCTCACCTTCCAAATCATAGCAGATCCACTTCAGGCTGGGGCTTACATCAGGGGACAGGACTGTGGAGGTAATCACTTCATAGCTCCCCAGACAGAGTGCTGCTATACTGTGCTCACTCTACACCCTGCTCATTCCTTCATACTCCCTGCAGTCTCTATCAGCTCTCTCCATTATGGGGATCTGCTGCTCCATCCTGTATCTACAAGCTGCTGCTGTGTTTTCAGGTTCATGCAGTTACTATACATTATACTCCACATGCTGATTGCTATTCTGTACAGTAACTTATAATATCACATATTCAGCTGTTTCTAAATGTTTGTTTTATTTGTTTTACCTGTTATTTAGAATAAAAAAAAACATTATTTTTGGGGTGTGGAACCAATTGACTGCATTTCAGTGATTTCTTATGGGAAGTTTTGCTTTGGTTTAAGAGAGGATTTGGATTACAAGTACGGTCCTAGAACGGATTATGCTCGTAATACAAGGCACCACTATATATATATATATATATATATATATATATATATATATATATATATATATATATATTTATTACAGTATGCAGCTGACTGTGTTATTCTTCTTTATTACCTTAGTGCTGTATAGGAAGGTTCCCTGAAGTCTGGGACACACCATTAAAGTACAATTGTCTTTATTAATTACCAGATCCTACAAAATACATATATACAGTACAAGCTCTTACCCTCTAAAGAAGTCACTTATAATACCATGGACTCCCGCTCCCACCATCCCCACTAACATTTTTATGTCGAGTCCCTCAGCCGCCTTACTTCCCCATGAAGAGACGTCTCCACAGAGTCATAAACTACATAAAAGACCAGATACTTGATAAGTGTAACAAAGAAGGCAAAGTCCTTGGAGGAAATATTAGATCATAGATGATGAGGGGAACAACAGAGGAGACATAGTAAGATCTGAGCAACAGAGGAGACGTAGTAAGATCTGAGTTAACCCTTCCATATTCATTCTGTTAACCGTAACTCTACCAGATCATGTAATGTGTCATAGCCACACTACTAGTTTACTGTACTATACACATGTACTATATATGTATACATATGTTGCTTTGATTTTCGTTAGAATTGGTGTTAAACAGTGACGATTGTATTAGATAGGAGATAGATAGATAGATAGATAGATAGATAGATAGATAGATAGATAGATAGATAGATAGGAGAGATAGATAGATAGATAGATAGGAGATAGATAGATAGATAGATAGATAGATAGATAGATAGATAGATAGATAGATAGATAGATAGATAGATAGATAGGAGAGATAGATAGATAGATAGATAGATAGATAGATAGATAGATAGATAGATAGGAGATAGATAGATAGATAGATAGGAGAGATAGATAGATAGATAGATAGATAGATAGATAGATAGATAGATAGATAGATAGATAGGAGATAGATAGATAGATAGATAGATAGATAGATAGATAGATAGATAGATAGGAGATAGATAGATAGATAGATAGATAGATAGATAGGAGATAGATAGATAGATAGATAGATAGATAGATAGATAGATAGATAGATATTTTTAGTAATTTCAGCAGCACAGTTTGAAAAATACGGGTGCCAGGCAAATACTCCAACCACGAGTCCACAGTATATATGTAAAGTAGCTTGACGGCACTCCAGATAAGGTGAAAAAAAAGGGTTTACATTTATTCACAAAGTGCACAGCATACAAAGTAATTAGGCAACGTTTCTGTGGCCTCTCGCCACCATTTTCAAGCCATCAAGTGCCGTCAAGCTACTTTACATAGATAGATAGATAGATAGATGATAGATAGAAGATAGATAGATAGATAGATAGATAGATAGATAGATAGGAGATAGATAGATAGATAGATAGATAGATAGATAGATAGATAGATGATAGATAGAAGATAGATAGATAGATAGATAGATAGATAGATAGATAGATAGATAGAAGATAGATAGATAGATAGATAGATAGATAGGAGATAGATAGATAGATAGATAGATAGATAGAAGATAGATAGATAGATAGATGATAGATAATAGGTAGGAGATAGATAGATCAATAGATAGATAGATAAAATTGTAATTTATATTTGCGCTATTAAAAATATGTAATAGGGGACTTTTCATTGCCCTAAAAAACTGTACTACTCTATTATTATACCTGTATTATTATTAATATGACAGAAAGTCTAATATACAATATCTGCATGTTGCTAGAACTAAGTACAGATGTAAGAGTAGACAGAGCTTTGTGCTATCAGGAGACGTACTGACCTGGAGTCTTGTGTTATCCGCTCCTCTTCTCTAGTAGCTTCTCATTCTTATATGGAAATTACCCAAACTTATATATAGTTGGTAACTGGACTGTCTAGTTACTGTGTTAAATATTTTCTGGTTGGTGCTTGTGATACCGGTATTTGTGGCTATTTACATCATCTTTGTACTAACCACTCCCTGATGGAAAATAACTCATTGTGCGACCAGTGTCCAAAAGGCAAAAGGATAATGACTATATCGAGGAATGGAAACCGAAAGTTCTTGTCTCCCCTATGTCACAGGATCCAAGCTATCCAGTAAGAATACAGTTTTTGTTCAATAACCAGATATTCAGGTTTGGGAATAGTAAGGACTTAGTAGTAAGCAATTCTAATAATAATAATAATACCTGATGACCTGTTAGTGGCCATGAGGACTGGAATTGAGCACTGATGTAGATTTTGCAGGAAATTTACAGGGATGTTCTGATTTAAAAAAATACTTTCAGAAAAAGTATACAATTTACCTGTTAGGATTGGGACAGGATGATACAAGGACAGGTGAGCCCTGAAAGTGGCACCCGCCCCGCTGTCCCTGCCTACTTGCCTCAGAAGCCCTAAATGGGCTAAATACACACAATAAGGCAATGTCAGAGGTCGGGGTCAATAACATACGAGCAGCGCAGTACAATACAGAGTCCAGGGGGTAGTCAAAAAGTCAGGAGCCCGAAGTAAGATAACCAGAAAATTAATGCAGGAAAATAATGCTAGGTCAAGATACCCTAGTAAACTAGGCACTATCGCAGGCAAGAAACATGGGACAAGGGAAGGTACTTATGGCACCTGGAGTCCCCGCCCCAGAAGTAATTGGGGCTGAGACTCCAGGTCCGGCCTAGTTGCTGACAGCTGACTGGTGTGTCAGCTGTCAGTCACATAACTTTAATTAAATACATCTTATGCCGACCAGGCGGGGCCGCGGCTACATCAGAGGTGAACCCGAACTCTCGGTAATGATTCCCGCTGTCTGCCCGCTCCGTGCAGCGGGCAGATCCAGAGGGAGGACCGCCTGGAAAACTGGGATACAGCCATAGCCATAGGCTGTATCCCAGTTTTCCAGGCGGTCCTCCCGCTGTATCCACCTGCTCCACAGAGCGGGCAGACAGCGGGAATCTGATGCCGAGTGTTCGGGTTCATACAAACCCGAACCTCGGAGGGTTCGGACCATCCCTACTAGGCAGATTACACAGCCGGGGGTGGGAATCTTTTACATTGAGGGGCGTGTATACCTTATATATACCATCTGGGGGGCGTGGCTTGCTGATGGAGGAGTGAGGACGCACCTCGGCTCGGCTCCGCTCTGACCCTAACCCTGAAGCCCTATATGAACTGAACCACCCGGTCTTTTCTCTCCCATGATCCGAGCAAAGAAGAATAGAGACCTCTCGGCACAGTCTCAGGCTGATTCGGGCTCCATCCACCGTTTTTTCGGCAGTCAGGACAGCCGCCAGTCTAAGACCCCCCGCTCCAAGATGGCCGCTGCCACACGCGCATCAGTGTCGGCGCGGTCACAGGACTCTGGAGCTGCTTCCCCGGCACTGTCGGGCCGCTTAAGGGGCACAGATGCAGATGAGTCGGAGGACGAGTGGGATCTTAAATCCTACATTAAAGCTCTACCTACAAAGGAGGACTTTGAGAGGTGCGTCACAAGGTTGGAGACGAGCTACAAGAACAAGGTAGACGCCATAAGGGGGGAAATACAACACCTAGGCCACCGGGTGGTTGACTTGGACAGACAGCAAGAGGCCATACATGACAGGCTGGACGCGCACACGTCCATTTTGCAGGATCACGCGGCCAAGATACAAGATCTTCTCACCATGCAGGAGGACATTGAAAACCGACATAGGCGTAACAATGTCCGCCTGCGCGGTATACCGGAATCTGTGCAGCCGCAAGAGTTGGAGGAAGCAGCTCAACGTTTATTTCACACGCTCTTAGGCCCCGATCACACTGGGCCAGTTGAGCTGGACCGTATACATTGCTCACTAGGAACTAAACCACCTGATAATGCCCCGCCAAGAGATGTGATATGTCGGGTTCATTTTTACAAGGAAAAAGACAAAATTATGTCTGCTGCCAGAGGAAAGGGCCCGCTCGACTTGGATGGCGCGTCTGTCACCCTATTGCCTGATCTAGCCCGTCGCACCCTGCAGCTGCGCAGAGCACTCAAACCTGTCCTGGAGGCCCTGAGAGAACGGGAGATCCCGTACAGATGGGGATACCCCTTCCAACTGATCGTCCGACATGGTGGCAAGTCGGTGACCTTTCGGCATCTTGGCGACCTGCCTAATTTCCTGGGAGCCCTACGCCTGCCGATGATCTCTCTCCCGGATTGGCCACCTGTGTTATACCCTGCTGATCCTACGCAACGAGAAAGATGGCAAGAAGTCCCTCACAAGAACAGATCCTCCGGTTCTGCCTCCACACCGTCCAGAAGCCCGAGGCCCTGACTTTTCTCCACTGGTGGCCCCATGAGATGGTCTGGGACTTTGCCGTAGTATCCTTTGCCTCGGGGCGCTCCCCGACCATAGCTGAGAATATGGTCTACTAATGTCTCTCGGCTTTCTTCTTATTGGTTCCTACTTAGTTCCCTGGTTCAGTTTCACATAATGTTTTATTTTTCTGAGTATTTTGGTACCTGTTCATACTTATCTCTCTGTGTCTTTAGGGTGCGGGGTGGGGGGAGGGGTGGGGTTTGGGTACTTGTGTTGGTCCTCCTGTTTTTGTTGGCTTTCATTCCCCCCAGTAGGGTTTGTAGCCAGCGGGCTGACTACAAGTATACTAGATAGTTAGTTATTCTCCAGTGATTGCTACCACACACTGGCCTAGCATTGCTAGCTATTTTGTGCACAGTGATGCTTCTTCACTCTGTTGTTTTTGCTTTCTTTCAGACTTTTCTGCCTTTTCCTTCTTCTTTTCTGATTACCCTCCTCTGTCGTCCCTTTCCCCCCTTCTCCTTCTTCCCGGTCCCGTCCCACCTTCCCTCTTCTCCTCCCTCCCTACCTCCCCCCCCCCCTCCCTGGTTCCTGTTCTTTGACCACCTATGGATGCCTTAACTGTCTGTTCCTTCAACGTTAAAGGCCTGAATGTGCCTCAAAAACGAAGCCACATTCTCTCCTATCTCCAGAAACGCAAGGTTTCCATTGCTCTATTGCAGGAAACGCATTTCCAAACCTCGGCCTGTCCCAGATTATCTACCAGACTGTACCCAACCTGGTACCATTCTGCTAATGACGAGGCCAAATCTAAAGGCGTTTCTATTGCCTTTCATAGGTCCTTTCAACCGGATATATCTAAGATTCAGACGGACCCGTTGGGTCGCTATCTCTTCCTCCAATTCACCTATGCCTCTCAGTTATTCACAATTGCCTCTGTTTATTTCCCCAACCAGGGTCAGGTCTCGTTTGGACTGGATCTCCTTCGTAGCTTGGATGATTTTGCCGGGTCCTCCAAAATAATCCTGGGCGGTGATTTTAACTGGGTGTGGGATCCCGCGGTGGATTCTTCGAGTGGTAAGTTCTCACTCTTCTTTGCAGCACTCCGTAGACTAAGGAAAGAATTTCATTCCCGTCATCTCATTGATGCCTGGCGTGTTTTACACCCCGGCACCAAAGACTACACTTTCTTTTCCCCCTCTCACGCCTCCTATTCCCGATTGGACATGATATTTGTCAGCCATCCTCTCTTATCTCATGCTCCTAAGACGTCCATTGATACAATGGTCTGGTCAGACCACGCCCCGATCCATTTGAGCCTGGAGTTCAGCACCAACCTTGGCCGTCCATTCTCATGGAGGCTTAATGACCACCTGCTTAAGGACACTTTATGCCAAGCGGAGGTCCATCGTGTTATCACCTCATTCCTCGAAACGCATAGCTCTGACCCCACGGCGGCCCCAATTAAATGGGAGGCCTTGAAGTGCACCGTAAGGGGCATTTTCATGTCTCATGGGGCGAGACTTAAGAAGGCTAACTCCCTCCAACTGAAAAAGTTGTTTGCAGATCTAGCCTCTGCTGGAACTCAAAATAAACATACATTTTCTGTCGAGCTCCAGGCCCACATTTCGGCTGTCCGCCAACAAATCCTCTCCAAGCTAGACAAACGGTATTTGTGTATGCGGGAGAAAGTCCATCGTGGCTATTACGAGCATGCAGATAAGAGTGGTTCCTGGCTGGCAAGATACCTGCATTCCAGGAAATCCTCCACATATGTGCTTTCCCTTAACTCCCCTTCTAAAGGGAAATTACACATCTCTTCCCAAATTCTGGAAGAGTTTCGCTCCTATTATGAATCCCTGTATCAGTTAAAATCAAAGTTCTCTGACCTTCCCCCACTACTCCTTCGGGATAAAATTCTAGCATACCTGCGTAATAACAAACTCCCTACTGTTCCAGAGGAGAGATGGGAGGCCCTGGAGGAGCCAATGAGCCAGGAGGAACTAAGCGTGGTGATTAAAGGCCTAGAAAATGGTAAAAGTCCGGGTCCCGATGGATTCACCGCACGGTTCTATAAGGCCTTCGGTGGAATCCTCTCGACTCCTCTCTTGGAGTCCTTTAATTCCATTTCACAGGGTTCCCACTTCCCACCCCAGGCCTTAACCGCTCATATCTCGGTTATCCCGAAACCAGGAAAAGACAAAGAAATATGTGCTAATTATCGCCCTATATCATTAATTAATATAGATATTAAAATGTACTCCAAAATCATAGCCATGCGACTGGGTCCCTTGCTTCCCTCCCTGGTCCACTATGACCAAGTTGGTTTTGTGCCCGGGCGGGAGGCCAGGGACAACACTCTCATGACGTTCTCTCTCATGGCTGCTGCAAGACAACATAAGATCCCTTCCTGTCTGCTTTCTATCGACGCCGAAAATGCATTTGACAGGATAGGTTGGGATTTTATGAGGTTGGCATTGGAGGAGATGGGTATGGGCCCTACCATGCTCCAGTATATTCTTGCCCTATATAGAGGTGCCTTTGCTCAGGTGCGTGTGAATGGGACCCTGTCTTCTCCCTTTCCAATACGTAATGGGACCAGACAGGGTTGCCCCTTGTCACCCCTACTTTATGTCTTAGTGATGGAACATTTGGCGGTGGCTCTGAGACAGAACCCTTCCATCCCAGGTCTTACTTTTGGTAGCTTCACCTCCAAATTCTCATTATATGCAGACAATCTCCTTTTATATATTACCTCTCCCCGAACGTCCCTTCCCGCTATACTTGCGGAATTCGAAACCTTCGGCTCCCTAAGTAATTATAAAGTCAACACGCACAAATCCGAGATCCTGAACGTATCACTACCCGTAGCGGACTTCCAATGGATAGCTACCCAATTCCCATTTAAAGTCCAATCCACCCAACTCCGGTACCTAGGGATCAATATTAGTAGTGACCTGAACGACTTGTTCGGGGCTAATTTTCCGGCACTGCTACGCTCCATTGAAGGAGACCTGCAGTCGTGGACTAACCTTACATTGTCATGGTTTGGTAAGATGGCGGCCCTAAAGATGGACATCCTACCTAAAGTGCTCTACCTTATCCAGGCTCTCCCCTGCCCTGTTCCGACGTCCTTCCTGGCTAAATTTAGGTCCCTGATCACACGGTTCATGTGGCACCCGGGGGGCCCACGTATACGCTACACGGTACTAATCAGATCTAAGGAGTGCGGAGGTGTCGGGCTTCCAGACGTTAAGCTATATTACCAGGCTGCCGTTTGCACCCGTGTTCTGGACCTTTGTCATCACACGGCCACCAAACGGTGGGTGGCATTTGAATCTGCCTTATCTGGGGCTCACCCCTCCGCCTTACCTTGGCTTCCTCCGTCAGATCGTCCCCTGGCCCCTACCATTCCCTACGTTACAAGGGTACTCTTGCCTGTATGGGACGGTTTCTTCCTGAAGACAGGCCTCTCATCTAGACCGGGCCCTCTTACCCCCCTCTTTGATAACCCCCGGTTCCCCATTGGCTCAGGAACTCATGTTCTCCTAGATCTCCCAATACATGATAAACCTCGCCTCCACCAGGTCCTTTCAGATACCCAAGTACGTTCTCTCCAGGTTGACCCCCGGCCTCCACCAGGCGCATGGCTCCTCCGAGGTCGCTTGGTACATTTTGTCAACTCACTCTCTCTCAAACATCAGATCCACAGAGACCTCTCGCCCTTTGAACTACTTTGTACACAATCCTCCCCCCCTTCCCATACAGTTTCCTTAGTCTACGGTTTGCTTAGAGGCCACGTGGAGGAGACGGATGCCAGGCTCAGTTATATCTCGCATTGGGAGCGAGACCTCAATAGAACTCTTTTGGAGGAGGAGCTCTCCAAAATCTTCTTGCTCACCCACAAAGCCTCACTGTCGGGCAAGATCCAAGAAAGAAATTATAAGATCCTAAGCAGATGGTACAGGTGCCCGGATAGGATACATGCTATGTTCCCCTCTGCCCCCTCCACTTGCTGGAGATGTGGTGGGGCCACTGGCTCCTATCTTCACATTTGGTGGGACTGCCCCATAATTGCTCCCTTCTGGACATCTGTCTTCTGCTTTTACAATAAGGTGAGCTCTTCCTCCGTCCCTCCAAGCCCTGAGGTAGTCCTTTCCTTACTACCTGGCCCCTCGCACCTCTCCAAGAAGGGTCTTCTTCGGCACTTCTTGGGAGCTGCTAGATCGGTCATTCCACGTCTTTGGAAACAATTTAGACCGCCTACTAAAATGGAATTTGTGGATGCCTTGAATAGGATCAGGAGAATGGAGGAGATGGTAGCCGACGATACAGATAAACAGGACGCATTTAAAGGTACGTGGTTGATCTGGGACATGTTCTGAGATACGGACGCTTTTCAGGCATGGCTCCGTTGATGGAATTGAGAACCCTCAGGATATATGCCCTGGAGGCATTCCCTAGGTGGTCAACCCCTGTGTCATTTTGCCCTTCCCTTCCCTTCCCTTCCTGCTCCTCCCCAACTTTCCCTTCTTTTCCTCTCTCTTAGTTCTCTTTCTTCCTTTCTTGTTCTTGGTTCAGATTATCTACTGATTATTATTAGCACTCGATCCCAGATGATATTGATAATTGTTGACTGTTACTACTATGATGCAACACCATTTCAGTGACTGGGGGACTACCTGTCTGGTCCAACCTCCACCATGGACTGCTTTCCATTGTTCTCCAGACTTTCATCATCTACCTGGGATGGACTTGGGGGTCCCTCCCCCCACCGCATCATTTGCTTCTTGGACTCTTCATCCTAATGTTAAACTCTTTTGGCTCCTTGTCGCCTAATTTATGTGTCATAATATTGCTTTTGGCAAACTGTTCCACATCTGGTTTTAATATGATAATAACAATAAAAAGATTTAACCATTATATATACCATCTGGCTGTATAATCACACCCATCTCCTGATATCCACCCCCTTTTTTAAAAGATAAGTTCATGTCCATCTGACTATTAAATGAGAAACTATAAATCCATATAGCTGGGGAAAGTAAGGGTGTATTAAGAAACTACAAAAAGGTGTGTGGTTTGGGTGCCCTAAGCTAACTGTCATTACAAAAAACTTTTGAAATGTGAAAAGTTTTGATTGGTCAAGGACTGAGTGTTCAGACCCGTACCAATCGGGAGAATAAGCAGAGAATGGACCGTGCTGCAGCTCATCCTCTCCCTTCTCTGAGTTAGAAAAAAGAGTTGGGCTCCATAGACTTACATTATAAGTCCAACTCTTTTTTGGCATGACATGTCAAAAGTTTTTTATAATGACAGCGACACTTAAATGATAGTAATATATCATCTTTGGGGTTTAACTACAGGTCCTTTTTCAAAATTTTAGCAGGGTAACTTCATTTCTTATCATAGAGTATTGCAGCTATTAAAAAAAAGTAGTTATTTGTAATCTATGATTTTGTGTTGACTCTCAATTAAAGGGATAGAAAGTTATTTGTACCCAAGAGATCAATTACCATTGACAATCTGGTGATGATGAATAGAGATGATTGAACATCGGAAAATCTTAGATTCTATAGAACTCGAACCTTGTCGAACCTTCCGCACTTGATTCCCAACGCCTTCCCGGTCCGTGGGGAAGGAGGAGACAGCCCGGTTACCCGCCTGGAATTCCGGGATTCAGCCTATTACCTAGATCTAAATATCTACAAAGAGCCTTGTTCACATTGAAGGACCCAGCATGTCCAAGAAGTATATGAACGGCCCATTGAGGGGGTCATGTAATGTTTTATTTGCACCCCTATTTTTTATATGTCTTGGCACTTTGTTATACTGTGAGTCTGTGCCTTTATATTGTTTTATATAATGTTCTTTTTTACGCATACTATAATGTTATTTGTACCAAATTGTGGAAGAAAACAAAATGGTTATCTCCACACCACACATAGGCTATGCCTTCTGTGTGGTGAATGGACAATGAGAAACTTAACTTAGGTGTAAGTTGTAAAAGTTCCTCATATGAATATACTAAGACCCTTCAGGGCTTTCTGCAGTCCGGCTTCCATGTCATGAAACTACTGACTTGCACAACATTTTGGGAACTGTGGAATGGAGACGTTAAGCAGTGAACGTCCCAGCTTCTGAGAGGCTCTGAAGAGATACCAGCAGGACATGCTGACCAGACCTTCTTACAGTATCTGTAAACGGGCCGAACAAAGATTTTCAGAGAGATACCACCTAGCACTAGAACCTAAAGAAACCCTGACAAACATACTGTCATCTCATGGTTAAACTTTCTGTTCGTACCACTATTATTCAGAGACCATCAAAGCCAATTTAGTGGGTATCAACCCTCAGGACCCCCACAACTCATCAGTGAAGCAGCTGTGATGCTTCTAGTATTGGCCATAGCAGCTCATATTAATAGCTATCTATAATCACTAAATTTATTTGGCAACCTTACTGTACTGAATTTTGATGAAGTTAGGGATTGCCCCACTATTGATCAGGCATTGATTGTACCACACCTAACCATGGCTGTGTCCACTTTGCAGCTTGGCTCCATTAAAGTTAACGAACACTTACTGTCATCTAGAAGACAATATTGTGCCTTTGTCTAGTAATGAATTAATTCTTAAAGTTTACAGAATTCACCCTAACCATGATTCCACCAAATGAAACCACGGTGGCCTACTTTATCATCAGAGGTATTTCAAGTGTTCCTAAGCTTCAGCCTCCCATCTTCCTTCTCATTTACACCATCATTCTTGGAGGTAACATGACCATTCTCATACTATTCTGTTTGGATCGCCAACTCCACACTCCCATGTACTTCTTTCTGGCCAACTTGTCCTTGGTGGACGTGTCCTGTTCAACTGTCTCTCTTCATAACATCCTTGGTAGCTTCATACTAGGGGATAATTCGGTTCCTTACCTGACTTTTATGATACAGATGTACTTTTCTGCAGTCCTAATGTTTGATGAATTTGCCATACTAGCCGTGATGAGTTATGATCAGAGATGAGCGAACCGGGTTCGGGTTCGAGTCGATCTGAAACCCGAACGTTCGGTGTTTGATTAGCGGGGGCTGCTGAAGTTGGATAAAGCTCTAAGGTTGTCTGGAAAACATGGATACAGCCAATGACTATATCCATGATTTCCACATTGCCTTAGGGCTTTATCCAAGTTCAGCAGCCACCGCTAATCACATGCCGAAAGTTCGGGTTCGGATGGACTCCAGCGTGCTCCAGGTTCGCTCATCTCTAGTTATGATCGATACCTGGCTGTCTGTAATCCATTACTATATCATACAGTCATGACAAAGAAGGTTTGTGTAGGGTTGGCTGTAGCCTTCTGGATTTCTGATTATTATGCTAATTCCACCTATCATTTTGGTTTCAGGCTTTTTTTGCTACATGTCTCATGAGATCAATTACTTCTTCTGTGACATTGTCCCTCTCATGGAAATAACTTGTGATGACACTGCCGTCTTACAGATTGTCATTTTGACAGCAGGAGTTTTTACTTTTATTCTTTTACCTTTTCCTTTGACTTTCACGCCCTACATTTTTATTATCATCGCCATACGCCATACATATTGTTATTATTCTACACCTGTTCTGCCCACCTCACAGTCGTCATCCTTCTCTATTTGATTATCGCCATTCAATATATCACACCAAAATCTGAGAGATCGACAGAAGCCAGTAAATTGTTTTCCATGTTTAATACTGTCTTCATCCCCATAGTAAACCCACTAATCTACAGCTTGAAATATAAAAATGTGACAACAGCTATAAAGCGAAGGCTCAGATTTTGTAAATTAATCGCATAAACTCAAAATGTTACCAAAAATACTAAATTGGTTTTGTGTCTACGACATTTTTTAGTCTCTTATTTGCAGGTCTATCCCAACCGAAAGACATACAGACTCTACTATAGAGGGAGATAAGGCAGCAGTTGTTTGTGAGGGGGCCTTGCTTTGGTTAGGTATTATCCTTTTTGCTATTATGGGTAAAAACCTCTGCAGGACTCCTCTATGGAGAGGTATTGAATTTCTACCAAATATGTAGGTGAGTGGAAACGGCAAGAGATGAGCGCAATTCAAGCAGGTTTGAGTCCTATTGTTCTGCATTTGAATACCAGTGGCTACAGAAGCTACAGTAGATGCAACCCTAAGGGCTCAGGGAAAACATGGATACCCGACTGGGACATGTGTCTCTCACTGGGATCAAAGAAGGGATCCAAGGCTTGTGGACTATCTCTAGAGCCATCTGTGAGCTTTACTTATGTTGTTCAGGACTCCCAACTTCTTCAGCCACTGGTATTCAAATGCTAAATGAGCCGACTCGAGCATTGCTCGAGTTGCGCTCATAGGTGGAATTGGCCCAAAGATCATGAAAATGCATGAGGGAAATGATGATGTATTCTGAATCTTTACAATTAACTTTGTGCAGGGCTTCTTTTGAAATAGAAAAAAAAACATACTCAAATACTCCGGGTCCCACTCTGCTCCTCTACAACTTCCATTTTGGCTCTGTCAAGTCTTCTTTCTTTTTCTGGTTTCTGAGCACTTGGGAGATGGATGTACCAGCTTAGCCAGTCACTAGTAGCAGCGATGTCCCATGTAGGCCAATGACTGGCTAAGCCAGTAGGTCCTGCTCCTGAGTGTTCATCTTGGGAGCAGGAAGAAGAAGGAAGATTTGGGGATGGGGCTAAAGGGTGATGGGGGATGCTGGAGGGGAGCAACAGGGATTTTTCTATTTTGTAAGGTTCCCTGCTAAATACTAATTTAAGCCTAGGGCCAAATGGGGTTAGCTTCATTCACTTCAATGGAACTGAGTTATAAAACCTGCACCCAGACTGGAGACAAAAGTGGTGCTGTCTCTGGAAGAAAGTGGCCAAGTTTTTGTAGCGCTGGATAACCCCTTGAATGTCATTATACTAATACTTTAACCTCATAAACATGTGCAAGAACTTTTTTCTGATGATAATGCATATGGTTACTTTTACTGTTAGTTAATGCAAAAGTAAGCAATTTATAACATTCTTTTTATTAGCAAAATTGCTTATTTTTGCTGAGGTGCTGTGTACTTTTTTCTCTGTTGTTTACTACTTGATGTCTAGATTACTAACCACCGCTCTCCGCTCTGTAAGTGGTGGCTGGGCTGCTGAGCTTACGCAGTGACCGGGACATAGGGGAGTGCACTTCGGGTGGTGAGTACTCTCATCCAGCTGCTGTTTCTCCCACTCGGATTAGTGAGGGCTCCAAGGCTTGTGGACTGTCCCTGGAGCCATCTGTGATCTCAGTGGGACACATAAAGTTTTAGAGATGATTCAGCTCAGCTGCTCTGTGTCCTGCTTTCGCTCCTTCCACCATACCAAGAAGTGAGCTGAGTTGAATCCCCTGGATGAAAATACCCCTTTTTATTTTTTTGATGGACAAAGATGTTATATATGATGGAAAGTTGACTGTACTAAAGTGTTCATAGTATAAGTCCCCAGGATTCATGTCTCTTTTAGGGATGGTCCGAACCTGCCGAGGTTCGGGTTCGTATGAACCCGAACGCTCGGCATCAGATTCCCGCTGTCTGCCTGCTCCGTGCAGCGGGCGGATCCAGCGGGTGGAACGCCTGGAAAACTGGGATACAGTCTATGGCTATGGCTGTATCCCAGTTTTCCAGGCGGTCCTCCCGCTGGATCCGCCCGCTGCACGGAGCAGGCAGACAGCGGGAATCATTACTGAGGGTTCGGGTTCGTACGAACCCGAACTGAACTCGGTTCGGACCATCCCTAGTCTTTTTGACATTCTGTCCTTTGATGTCAGTGTTGTATTGTTATGATTAGAGATTAGCGAACCTGGAGCATGCTCGAGTCCATCCGAACCCGAACTTAAGGCATTTGATTAGCGGTGGCTGCTGAACTTGGATAAAGCCCTAAGGCTATGTGGAAAACCTGGATATAGTCATTGGCTGTATCCATGTTTTCCAGACAACCTTAGAGCTTTATCCAAGTTCAGCAGCCCCCGCTAATCAAATGCCGAACGGTCGGGTTTGGATCGACTCGAACCCGAACCCAGTTCGCTCATCTCTAGTTATGATATCTTTAATAGTTTTTTTTATTGCTTTAATTTATTGTAGTATTTATTTTGTTGATAATGAAAAAAAAAAAGTAAATAAACTTGAATTTTAGATTTATTTTATAATTTTATACAAGATCATGGAATACTAATTCAGAACTAAACAATGTTGAGAATGGGGAGGTGTTCACCCTACGAGATGCTACAGACCACAGTGCCATTACAAGATTACCTGACAGAGCCCCATAATAAGAGTGCCTGCCACAGCCCAATCATAAACATGTCCTATGTATGATTAACCCCTTCCGACCAAGTGGTCATTGGTGCCCAGATGTCCCGATCAAATTAATGCAGTGTTCCTCCCCGCCTTCTAAGAGCCATAGTGCTTTTATATTTCCACCTACAGGGCTGGTTTGGGATGTCATTTGTTTGCACCATAGTTTTTATTAATATCATATTGGTTTAAAAGAAAAATTTTGATCGCTTCTTATTAATTTTTTTCTGATATATAATAATTAGTTTTTCCAGTTAATTCCGTTCACCGCACGGGGACAATAATGTTATATTTTAATAGATCGTACAATTCCGCACACTACGATATGTAATATGTTTATTTATTTGTTTTTTATTTTTTTTATGATGGGCAAGGAGATATTTTAAACTTTTATTGGGGGGGGGTTATAAGTTTTTTTTATACTTTGAAAAACTTTTTTTAATTACATTTTTTTTTTACACTTTTACTTTACAGTTAAACATGCAATCATTGGATTGCATGTACTCATCTATGCTATTCCGTAGCATAGATCAGTGTTATCGGCGATCTGTACATAGAGTCTGCCTGAGAGCTTGAGACAGAGGTAAGTGTCTTACCCTGGCTCCTCTGTACAAGCGTCCCGATCAGTCAGTGACAGGTGCTTAACCTGTCACTGACTTCCTTAAATGCAGCGATCGCTATGGATCGCAGCGTTTAAAGGGTTAGTGACAGGCAGCTGTGGGATCGTAGCTGCCTGTCATTATCCTCGGCTCCCGGGACACTGATATGTGTGGGGCTATTCACACTGCAGTGGTCCTGCATGCATCTAAGGCCCCTCACAGTCAGGAACGTATATATACGTATAGATAGATAGATAGATAGATAGATAGATAGATAGATAGATGATAGATAGATAGATAGATAGATAGATAGGAGATAGATAGATAGATAGATAGATAATAGATAGATAGATAGATAGATAGATAGATAGATAGGAGATAGATAGATAGATAGGAGATAGATAGATAGATAGATAGATAGATAGATAGATAGATAGATAGATAGATAGGAGATAGATAGATAGATAGATAGATAGGAGATAGATAGATAGATAGATAGATAGATTAGATAGATAGATAGATAATAGATAGATAGGAGATAGATAGATAGATAGGAGATAGATAGGAGATAGATAGATAGATAGATAGATAGGAGATAGATAATAGATAGGAGATAGATAGATAGATAGATAGATAGGAGATAGATAGATGTCAGATAGATAGGAGATAGATAGATAGATCGATAGATATGAGATAGATAGATAGATAGATAGATAGATAGATAGATAGATAGATAGGAGATTAGATAGATAGATAGATAGATAGATAGGAGATAGATAGATAGATAGATAGATAGATAGATAGATAGATAGATAGATAGGAGATAGATAGATAGATAGATAGATAGATAGATAGATAGATAGATAGGAGATAGATAGCACAAGATACTCCCAGAGCAGCACTCCAGCAATATATGTGAAGTCCCGGTGTCTGTAGACAAGTCCCGACCACAAACTCAATTTAAATATTCAAAGGATGTTCCACGGCACAATGGATAAATTCAAATGTGAAGAAAATTTATTCCATCAAGTGCAAAGCTATAACATCGTGCAGCACAGCAAAATAAACAGGTATGTGCGACGTTTTGACGGTCTCAACACCGTCTATATCAAGCATGTTTCAGTGAATAACAACATTTCCTTTTATAACAGGTGACTAATGACAAGTGTATTGTGATTGGAAGTCCACAGTGTCCATCACCATTAAGAGTTTGTACGAGACAATCATCCACTGTGCCCATATTCATTCATTAAAATCCGTGAAAGTCCCAATGTGCAGTGAAAGTACTGCTTGAAAACGACGGGTCTCATTGTATTATTTAGAATATACAAAAACATTATAAATGAATCTTAAAGAAACCCAGCAGCTTAAGATTGTAGCCAAACCGGAGCGGACACAGGACCAGTAGTTGGTACGCATGTGTATACCCTTCATTCATAAAGGTTAATTCTGATAAGGGAAACACCCCTAGTGACGTGTCTCCTATTTCAGAGACCGGCCACAGCAGCTCCTGCTAGACACTTGTTCCCATACGGGTTAGAAGGCTATTTAGACTGTGGGGAATAAAAACTTGCGGTGATCGCGGAGGTCCCATATTCCACAACAGCGAGCATCATGGTCGAGCATCAAGGAAGGACCCGACCATGACATATCAAAATATGAACATTCGGAGTGTTAAAATGACATTCTTGGGACATTTTACAACCCCAAATCACCCAGAAACGTATTTCTTATGACAAGAACGGCCTTTGTTTTCAAGTAAAACAACAACCGTTCTTGTCATAGAGAAATGTGTTGCAATGCAAACAGCGTCCATAGTTCACAAAAACACTTAAAACGGTTTAATGGAGCACCTTCTAATGATATGTATAGCCTATGTAGCTTTGTGTTAATCACCAATTAAAGGGACACAAAGTTATTTGTCTCCAGAGATCAATTAACATTGATGACTCAAGGGATGCTGAATACGGATCGTTCTTAGTCGGAAGACTATAAAATCTCAGAACTTTTTTTCATTGCACATTTTCATCTGCGTTACTTCAAAAACTTTGGAAGAGCTCCTGGCTGCCATGTTTTCTTACATATGTTGTCTGAAAATAGGTAGACATTTAGAGGAAAAGTTAAAGCCTAATCTCAGCAGCACATCTGGAAGAGTATAATCTCTAGAGTATTGGCTATCAGATCAGGTAAGTGGCAAACAACAGTTAAACAACAAGTTCCTTGTTGTACATCCACAGGAAACATCTACAAAGAACCTCACGCTGGAGAACCTATCATGTCCAGGAAATATATAGACAGCCCATTAAAGCGACTCTGTACCAGCAATCTGCCCCCCCCCCCCAAACACACACACACATACACACACATACACACACTTGTACCGTCCTGGGGTTTGTTCGGCAGGTGATGCAGTTATTGTCCTAAAAAAAAACATCTTTTAAACATACAGCCCTGTGTCAAATTGGCGTGGTCCAGAGTGTGTGTGCCCTAGGTCTGCACCGCCTCTCCCTCCTATTCATCACTTGTCTAAAAACTGTGCAGTGTTTAAAAAAATAATAAACAGGAGAAATCCTGCCTGGGGCATTCCTAATGATGAAGAGGGCAGGTGGGAGGGATGAAGAGGCGTTACAGGCCTAGGGCACGGGTACTCTAGGCCACGCCAGTTTGACACAGGGCTGCAAGTTTAAAAATCATACCTGCTGAACAGACCCGAGGACAGATCTGGGATTAAAAGCAGCTATCTGTCGCTACAAGCCATTTCGGAAGGGGGGGGGGGGGGTAGATTAAGTCGCTTTAAGAAGGGACATTTAAAGGGATTGTGAAGAATTAGATAAAACACAGCTAATTTCCTGCAAAACCAGTGCCACTCCTGTCCTCAAGTTGTGTGTGGTATTACAATATAGCTCCATTCACTTTAATAGCAAATTCAAGCTGCTTATGGAAGAAGGTGGACATGTTTTTCTCTGCCTGGATAACCTCTTGGTGGTAGTGTAGGGGAAATGAACAATTCCTCCTAAATTCCCCTATATAGTACAACTGATAGGTGAGGGTCCTAGCAGCAGATAATTTTTGAGGGATTCTTGTAACATGTTGTAGAGTAAGTACACCACCCATTGACCTTTACATTTCTAGGCTGCGTTCACACTACGTATATTTCAGTCAGTATTGTGGTCCTCATATTGCAACCAAAACCAGGAGTGGATTAAAAACACAGAAAGGATCTGTTCACACAATGGTGAAATTGAGTGGATGGCCGTCATATAACAGTAAATAACGGCCATTATTTCAATATAACGGCCATTGTTTTAAAATAACAGCAAATATTTGCCATTAAATGGCGGCCATCCACTCAATTTCACCATTGTGTGAACAGATCCTTTCTGTGTTTTCAATCCACTCCTGGTTTTGGTTGCAATATGAGGACCACAATACTGACTGAAATATACGTAGTGTGAACATAGCCTAATTAGAGTGTACTATCCTCTTCATCAGATTTATATATATATATATATATATATGTATACACCTGATGAAAAAACTAGTGCAGCCTAGAAATACTTTGTTATTTTACCTTAGGTTCTACAACCTGGGTCAGTAACATCTGTGAATATCCTAAATAAAGGGACGATGGGAAGTGGATCTAGTACTGTTTCCATTGTGGTCTTGGGGTGTGGGGAGACTGATAATGCTCCAATTTCAATTACATGTCTACATAGGTTTTGTGCTCTGATTGGACAACTTAAAAAGGTAAGCAGAGAACACATCTGCAGAATGGACCATCAAAGTGTTTATCAATGTTGTCTTAGGCCCCGTTCCCACTGAACAAAGGTAGCGGAATTCCGCAACGGAATTGTCCGCCGCGGAATGTCGTTAGCCTCCTGCTCATAGTGGGAGTCTATGGGAGGCGCGCGCTCCTGCCCTGTCCGCGCTAAAGAATGAACATGTTCATTCTTCAGCGCGTATAGAGCAGGAGCGCGCGCCTCCCATAGACTCCCCATTATGAGCGGGAGGCTAACGACATTCCGCGGCGGACAATTCCGTTGCGGAATTCCGCTACCTTTGTTCAGTGGGAACGGGGCCTTATGAAGCTATGCTTTTGGTTTTTTTTTTGTTCAGCTTTTGTTATTGTTCAGCTATTGGATCCTTAACCTCTTAAGGACATAGGACGTACCGGTACGTCCTATGTCCTCATTAGCACTTCAAAGCGGGGCCGCGCGGCGGCCCCGCTTTGAAGTGCCGCGATCCCGGGTGCCGCGAGTAGCCCGGGACCGCTGCTATTAGCGGGCACGGTCCGATCGCCGTGCCCGCTAATTAGCTAATCGGAGGCAGCTGTCAAAGTTGACAGCTGCCTCCGATTACCGGAGGCAACGTTTCCCTGGTGTCTAGTGGGGGAGATCGCTCCTCCGGGACCTTGTCCCTGAGGAGCGATCTCCGTTACTGATGCCGGCCGGGGACGCGTCCAAGATGGCGCCGTCCTCGGCTCGGCACTCGTTTGTTTCCGGCTGCAGCAGCCGAAAGCAAACGAGTGCCGATCTCATGGATCTCTGCAGCATATCTATGCTGCAGAGATCTCAATGAGAGATCCAAGTGTATATACTAGAAGTCCCCCATGGGGGCTTCTAGTATATGTGTAAAAAAAAAAAAAAAACGTGTTGTTAATAGTAAAAAGCCCCCTCCCCTAGTAAAAGTCTGAATCACCCCCCTTTTCCCAGGTTTTAAATAAAAGTAAACAAATAAATAAATAAATAAACATGTTTGGTATCGCCGCGTGCGTAATCGCCCGAACTATTAATTAATCACATTCCTGATCTCGTACGGTAAACGGCGTCAGCGCAAAAAAATCCCAAAGTGCAAAATTGCGCATTTTGGTCGCATCAAATCCAGAAAAAATGTAATAAAAAGCGATCAAAAAGTCGTATATGCGCAATCAAGGTACCGATAGAAAGATCACATCATGGCGCAAAAAATGACACCTCGCACAGCCCCATAGACCAAAGGATAAAAGCGCTATAAGCCTGGGAATGGAGCGATTTTAAGGAATGTATATTGGTTAACAACGGTTTGAATTTTTTACAGGCCATCAGATACAATATAAGTTATACATGTTACATATCGTTTTAATCGTAACGACTTGAGGAACATGCATAACAAGTCAGTTTTACCCCAGGGCGAATGGCGTAAAAACACATTTCCCCCAAATAAAAGAAATGCGTTTTTTTTTTCAATTTCACCACACTTTGAATTTTTTTCTGGTTTTGCAGTGTACTTTATGCAAAAATTCAGCCTGTAATTGCAAAGTACAATTAGTGACGCAAGAAATAAGGGGTCATGTGGGTTTCTAGGTGGAAAAATGCAAGTGCTATGACCTTTTAAACACAAGGAGGAAAAACCGAAAACGTAAAAACGAAAATGGGCCATGTCCTTAAAGGGTTAAATAATTAGAAGCTCCTGCTTTTTGGACCATAATTGACCTTGAGAATTTTATGATTGTTAGGCTACGTTCACACTACGTAAGTTTCCGGCCGTAGCGCGTTCCGTGAATAAGCGGCCGGAAACTTACGTAGTTTGCGTACAATGGAAAGTATACGATCTACGGGCGCACAGTTCACACTACGTACGAACTTACGCCCGGATCGTATGCGGCGCAGTAAAAAATGAACCAGGCCATTGTTTCCGGACGGAAATGCCGTAACTTACGCCCGTAGCGTAACATGCGGTCCCATACGTAGTGGTGATTTCTTCATTTTCCCAGCTTTTTGTTTCGATCCAAAAGGTTCTGTGGGGTGTCCGGGGCTAGGCGAAGATTTCCAAGTAAAAGACCGCTGTCAGATCGCTCTGAAGAGCGCTCGGGAAGCGTAAGTACGCTACGGGCGTAAGTTCGCGGTCCGTACGTATCCGGCCGCAACTTGCATAAAGTCCCGGCCGGAGTTTCATACGTATATGTCCGGCCGCGAAAAATATGCGGCCGGACATATACGTAGTGTGAACCTAGCCTAAAGGTGTAAGTGAAGAAGATAAATCAATTTGCTTAAAAGCCCCCAACCATTTTATGTTATTTTTGACATCTGGGTGGTGGAGTGTTGTTCAATAGATCTTTGTTATTTTGACTTGGACTGCTTTTACACAGGCAGGTTATAGCCCTTTATGATTATTTATCATCATCAAGTGATCAGGAACAGATGTCCTTAGGATAGTTTGTACAAATGGTATTGTGTGCCAGGACCTTAAAATAGGCAGATACTGTGTATTCCCTGCATTGAAACTGGTTCAGAAGACCATACAGTCTTGAGATTGGTGGAGGTTATTTCAGGCATATTAATCAGAATTTTAGGACATGACTAGAGATGAGCCAACCTCGAGCATGCTCAAGTTCATCTGAACCCCAGCCTTCGGCATTTGATTAGCGGGGGCTGCTGAAGTTGGATAAAGCTCTAAGGTTGTCTGGAAAACATGGATACAGCCAATGACTATATCCATGTTTTCCACATAGCCTTAGGGCTTTATCCAACTTCAGCAGCCACCGCTGATCAAATGCCGAACGATCGGGCTCGGATTAACTCGAGCATGCTCCAGGTTCGCTCATCTCTAGACATGACATAAAAATTCACTTTCTTGATGGCCTTAATATTTGATGAGTGAGGTTCGGCCTTCCAGAGCCCCCAACAAAGCACATTAAAGAGGTAAACAGGAACATGGCACCTTTATTCTGCTGATTTGTGTTGGAACTTTAGGGTCGTATCACACTGATCAATCACTCAAGCATTGATGGCCTATCCTACCATGGTTGAGCTCCACAACTGACTGTTACGGCCGCGGCGGCGTCCCGCGTGCCGGGCCGCCGCCGCGACCGCTACCTGCCCTATGCAGCAGCCGGTGTCCATAGTCGGGGACCCGGCGCTGCTGTCACCTCGGCCCCGGGGGGCGCCTCACCTCTCCACGCTCCTGTCTCCCGCTGTGCCGGCCGGCGCGCGCGTCCCCGCCTCCTAGGGCGCGCGCGCGCCGGCTGTCTCAGATTTAAAGGGGCAGTGCGCTCCTAATTGGTAGTTGCACCCAATCACTCCCCTATAAATCCCAGCATGCCCTGTCCTTAGTGTTGGAGCCTCTACATGCTTCCCATAGCGTTTGGCCCAGCCCCCTGTTGTTCCTGAGTCCTATCTGTTACCTGGTCCCAGTCCCTGTTCCTGAGTCCTATCCGTTACCCGGTCCCTAGTCCCTGTTCCTGGTTCCTGTTTCCCTGTCACTCCATCTGTTCCTGCGTTCAGCCTGTCACGTGCGCTCTCACCTGCAGACCTTTGCCAGTGCCATCTCCTGCCTACTGCTCCTGCCACGCCTCGCCTGCCGTCACCAGCAACCAAGCCAGGGGTAGCGACCTGGGGGTCGCCTGCCGCAGCAAGTCCATCCCGCCTTGCGGCGGGCTCTGGTGAAAACCAGCGGCCCCTTAGACTCCGCTCCCTGGTGAGGTTTGTGCCATCGCTGGTGCCGGTCCAGTGGATCCACTACTCCAGGCGTTACAGTAGGCTCCAACCATGGATCCCGGCGAGGTGCCAGATCTCCGTGACGTCGCCAGAGTGGTCGCGCAACAGGCTCAACAAATCCAGAAACAGTCACAGCAGATCCAGCAACTCACTGCCGCCTTACAGCAGCAGACTACTGCCCAGCGCACACCATCTCCTGACGCTGCTTCTTCACTCCGACTGGCTCTCCCAAGCAAGTACTCTGGGGACTCTAAGTTGTGCAGAGGATTCCTGACTCAGTGCACCATGCACATTGAACTTTTGAGTAGTCAGTTTTCCACCGAGCGCTCTAAAGTGGCTTTCATCATCAGCCTATTAGAGGGTAGAGCCCTGGCCTGGGCCACGCCACTGTGGGACCGTGATGATCCTGTTGCTGCCAATCTCCGGGCCTTCCTATTCGAGTTTCGCTCCGTCTTTGAGGAACCTGCCCGTGCTTCTTCGGCCGAGACTGCTCTCCTCAACCTCTCTCAAGGCAGCTCCTCTGTCGGTGACTACGCCATCCAGTTCCGCACCCTGGCAGCTGAATTGGACTGGAACGAGGCCGCCCTGTTGGCCACCTTCAAGAAGGGCCTGTCTAGTCGAGTGAGAGACGTGCTCGCTGCCCGAGACCTGCCTACCTCCCTGAACGAACTCATTCTACTGGCCACCCGAGTTGATACTCGTTTTTCGGAGAGGGAGGAGGAGGTTCGGCATGAACATTTACTAACCCATTCCCGTCGCCACCCCCAGCTGGCGCCGGTTTTCCAGAATCCTGACCTTTCGATGTCCCAGCCCTCTCCTGAGATTCCTATGCAGGTGGAACGGGCTCACCTGACGCCTGATGAAAGAATCCGGCGCCTGGAGCAGAATCTCTGTCTCTATTGCGGTGGTTCCGATCACTTCCGGCTGGGATGTTCCCTACGTCCCCAAACATCCGGAGGACGCTCGCACCTAGGTCCGGTGGGACAGGTGTCCCTAGGTGCGAATGCCACCATTCCAAGTCTGTCTATGCCTGTTTCCATCCGGACTCCCTCAGGACAAAATCATCAGACTACTGCCTTCCTCGATTCTGGCTCAGCAGGCAGTTTTATTGCGGCAACATTGGTCCAAAGATGGCGGCTACCCGTGACCCGACTAGCCAGGCCCCTGACTATCTCCTCGGTCACGGGCGAAATTCTTACCGACCGTGTGTACTACCAGACCGCATCTTTAGTCCTCCAGGTGGGTCCTTCACATCAAGAAGAGATATCCTTCTACGTCCTGCCCCATTCTTCCCCCGCGGTCCTCCTGGGACTCCCGTGGCTACAAGAACATGCCCCTCAGCTGGACTGGAGAACCGGGGAGATTCTCAGTTGGGGTCAGGACTGTTCCCACCAGTGTCTCAAGTCACCTCAGACCAAGTGTATTATGTCATTTCCTGTCCCGGCCAAGCCTCTATCCGGCCTACCGGCAGAAGACCAAGACTCGGCGGATGCCTTCTCTGCCGAGGTGTACCCTCTCCCCGTACCCAAGACTAAGGTCGTGTCCTCTCACCACCGGAAGAACTTACAGAAGGTCCCTTGCCACGTTATACCGCCTGATCGCCTAGTACCAGTCGTCACCTCCACTCTTCAGAGAGTACCCCCCGGAAAGACTCATGTTCACCCTGCGCTTCGAAGAGGTATTTTGAACTGGGGACATTCCTCGTTGGAGGCCGGGCACCCGGGAGTCCGTAGGACCGGCCAACGGATCTCTCGCCACTACTGGTGGCCCAGCCTATCCCAAGATGTCAAAGACTTTGTGGCTTCCTGTGCCATTTGCAGGCAAGAAAGAGGGGGAGGCCAAAGGGGGGGGGTACTGTTACGGCCGCGGCGGCGTCCCGCGTTCCGGGCCGCCGCCGCGACCGCTACCTGCCCTATGCAGCAGCCGGTGTCCATAGTCGGGGACCCGGCGCTGCTGTCACCTCGGCCCCGGGGGGCGCCTCACCTCTCCACGCTCCTGTCTCCCGCTGTGCCGGCCGGCGCGCGCGGCCCCGCCGCCGAGGGCGCGCGCGCGCCGGCTGTCTCAGATTTAAAGGGGCAGTGCGCTCCTAATTGGTAGTTGCACCCAATCACTCCCCTATAAATCCCAGCATGCCCTGTCCTTAGTGTTGGAGCCTCTACATGCTTCCCATAGCGTTTGGCCCAGCCCCCTGTTGTTCCTGAGTCCTATCTGTTACCTGGTCCCAGTCCCTGTTCCTGAGTCCTATCCGTTACCCGGTCCCTAGTCCCTGTTCCTGGTTCCTGTTTCCCTGTCACTCCATCTGTTCCTGCGTTCAGCCTGTCACGTGCGCTCTCACCTGCAGACCTTTGCCAGTGCCATCTCCTGCCTACTGCTCCTGCCACGCCTCGCCTGCCGTCACCAGCAACCAAGCCAGGGGTAGCGACCTGGGGGTCGCCTGCCGCAGCAAGTCCATCCCGCCTTGCGGCGGGCTCTGGTGAAAACCAGCGGCCCCTTAGACTCCGCTCCCTGGTGAGGTTTGTGCCATCGCTGGTGCCGGTCCAGTGGATCCACTACTCCAGGCGTTACACTGACCACAGGTTGTGTCAGCTTTTGTAGCTTGGTCTCACCTGGGGACAGCTGTGGAACTATTATTTTTCAATCCCATACAACGACTTTAGGTCAATGAAAATCCTTTAAATGTACTGTAATGTTGCTAAATTTGAAAGTTTTATTTTTATGTAACCTGAACACAATAGTACCTAGAAGACAATATTGTGGCCTCATTAGACTTCTTAAATTTTTCAGAATTTACCCTAACCATGAATCCACCAAATCAGACCATGGTGGCCTATTTCATTATCAGAGGTATTTCAAGTGTTCCTGAGCTTCAGCTTCCCATCTTCCTTCTGGTTCTTCTCATTTACACCATCATTCTTGGAGGTAACATGACCATTCTCATACTATTCTGTTTGGATCGTCAACTCCACACTCCCATGTACTTCTTTCTGGCCAACTTGTCCTTGGTGGACGTGTCCTCCTCGACAGTTACCCTTCACAAGATCCTTGGTAGCTTCATACTAGGGGATAATTCGGTTCCTTACCTGACTTGTATGATACAAATGCACTTTTTTGGATCTTTAACTTTCAATGAATTTGCAGTACTAGCGGTGATGAGTTATGATCGATATGTAGCCGTCTGTAATCCATTACTATATCATACAGTCATGACTAAGAAGGTTTGTGTAGGGTTGGCTGTAGTCTCCTGGATTTCTGGTTTTATCATCATCCTACCTCCTACCATTTTGGTTTTAGGTTTTTCTTGTTATCGATCTCATGAGATTAACCATTTCTGCTGTGACATTGTCCCTCTCATGGACATAACTTGTGATGACACTGCCGTCTTACAGATTGTCATTTTGACCCTAGGAGTCTTTACTTTTATACTTTTGCCTTTTCTTCTGACTTTCACACCCTACATTTTTATTATCATCGCCATACTGAAGATCCGCACCAGCGCTGGAAGACGTAAAGCCTTCTACACCTGTTCTGCCCACCTCACAGTCGTCATCCTTCTCTATTTGATTATCGGCTTTCAGTACTTTACACCAAAATCAAAGAGATCGACAGAAGCCAGTAAATTGTTTTCTATGTTTAATACTGTCTTCATTCCCATTGTAAACCCACTGATCTACAGCTTGAAAAACAAAGATGTAACAACAGCAATAAAGCGAAGGCTCAGATTGTGTAAATTAAAATAACAAAATACAAAGTTATAGAGCTACAGTACAATTGGTTTTGTGATGTCTAGGCAATAGGCAATAGTCATAGGCAGTATTTAGTCTCATATCTTCTTGCTTAATTGAACCCAACCCAGGACATGCATATTATAGAATAGGAGTAAGACGACACTCTGTGAAGAGGTGGTGCTCGTGGTAGAAATGAGTCCAAGTAAGAAGTAAGTAGTAAAAGAGTATGCCGGCACTCACCAAAGTTTGTTATGCTTGTTTATTAAAATGTCACATCAAGCAGGTACAGGTAAAGAGGACGCGTTTTGGCCTATAGAGCTGATGAAGGCCACAGGCCAAAACGCGTTCTCTTTCCGTGTACTTGCTTGATGTGATATTTTAATAAACAAGCATATCAAACTTTGGTGAGTGCTGGGATACTCTTATGCATGCTATAGAGACAGAGTAGGCAGCTGCTTTGGGCCTCTTGGTGAGGGGGTTTTTCTTGTCTTAGTTGGGTTTATCACATTTGTTATTAGGGGTAAAAACCTTTGACAGACTCCCCTCTCTAGATAAACCCAAATAGTTACCAAAAGTTAAAATGAAGTGGCGTGAGGGTCATAAAAATATGTGGAAAGGGGATGGATAAAAGTTGATCTTTTCTATAAGCCCTGCTTTTTGCTGTATACATGATTCACTTTAAGGGGTATTTATGTAAAAAAAAAATCAGACATTGCTGGGGCATCATAAAAATAGAAAAAAAAAGCTATACTTTCCTACTTGCAGTCCTAGATGGTATACCTCCACCTCCCCCAGCTGCCTTTTTGCTTCCCTGATGTTCTTTCTTCCTGCTTTAGAGATAAGAGCTTGGAGAAGGACATGCCTGCTCAGCCAATCACTGGTGGAGGCGGGACACTGCTGTGGCTAGTGATTAGCTAAGCAGACAGATCCTTCTCCGCGCTCTTGTCTCTGAGGCAGGAATTAGGAGCATCAGGAAACAAGACAGAGCAGAATGGGAGCTGAAGGGAACCAGATGTAGGTAAGTATTGTCCCCCCCCATTTTTATGCTTTCCCAGCAATATCTGAATTTTGTTTTAAGCACTCTTTTATTCTTTAAAAAAATTCTGATTGGATAACATAGAAATAATATATTAATGTCAATATACTAATACTTCTTACCTTACAAACTCGATGAGCAAGAACTGTCTCTAAATGGTTCATACAAACTGAGTTCTTAAAGATGTTATCCAGCGAAAATCTTCTTCTTTCAAATCAATTGATATCAGAAAGTTATATAGATTTGTAATTTACTTCTATTAAAAAATCTGCCATATCTGGCCGAGACAGAAACTGTCCAGAGCAGGAGAGGTTTTCTATGGAGAAAATGAAGACAGAGTTCCTGTCTCAGCCAGAGATGTCAGCAGAGAGCACTGTGTCAGACTGAAAATAAAACACCATTTCCTGCAGGACATACAACAGCTAATAAGTATGGGAAGACTTGAGATTTTTTAATAGAAGTAAATTACAAATCTATATAACTTTCTGACACCAGTTGATTTAAAAGAAAAATATTTTCTCTGGATAACCCCTTTAAGTGATTGAAACCTTTAAATATGTAAAATGGCTAAATAAGGTTTAGGAAGAAATTGTTTTAATAAGAAACTGAACAGAAGAACAAGGGGACATACATTAATCTGAGGTTAGTTGGGGAAAATATCAGAAGCAACATGAGAAAATATTTGGAACAAACTTCCAGCAGGTGTGGTTACTGGTAAATCTGGAGTAAGTAAATAAATCTGGCTGAGATAAACCTATATCTATTCATTTTTTATTCATTTATTTATTTATTTTTATCTATGTTAAAGGGAACCTGTCACCGGGGACGCGGGCACAGAGCTCGTCCGACCCCCGGTGCAGCCCCCGGATCCTTACCCTTTCCAGCGAGTCCCGCTCCTGGAGCCGATCCTGGGACAAAGATATCAGCGCCCGAAGATGTGCGCGCTGCAGAGATGAGTCCGATGCCCATAGAGAATGAATGGAGCCGTCATTCTCTATGGGCATCGGACTTATCTCTGCAGCGCGCGCACAGCAGAGGAAAGATGGACCAGGGGCTCTTTTTCTGTTGACAATCCTCTATATTTCTCTTTAACCCCTTAAGGTCAAAGCCTATTTTCGTTTTTGCGCTTTTGCTTATTCCATTTTAAGTTTAAAAGTCCATAGCGCTTGCATTTTTTCACCTAGAGACGTATATGAACGCTTATTTTTTGCGAAACCAATTGTACTTTGCAATGACGGACATTATTTTTCCATAACATATGCTGCAAAACCGGAAAAAAATCATTTGCGCTGTCAAATTGAAAAAAAAACGAATTTGTTTTGATTTCGGAGAGTTTTGCATTTACGCCGTCCGTCCTATGGTAAAACTGACTTGTTATGCATGTTCCTCAAGTCGTTACGATTACTATGATATATAACATGTATAACTTATATTGTATCTGATGGCCTGTAAAAAATTCAAACCATTGTTAACAAATATACGTTCCTTAAAATCGCTCCATTCCAAGGCTTATAGCGCTTTTATCCTTTGGTCTATGGGGCTGTGTGAGGTGTCAGTTTTTGCGCCATGATGTGTTCTTTCTATCGGTACCTTGATTGCGCATATACGACTTTTTGATTGTTTTTTATTACATTTTTTCTGGATTTGATGCGACCAAAAATGCGCAATTTTGCACTTTGGAATTTTTTTGCGCTGACGCCGTTTACCGTGCGAGATCAGGAATGTGATTAATTAATAGTTCGGGCGATTACGCGCGCGGCGATACTAAATATGTTTATTTATTTATTAATTTATATTTATAAAATGGGAAAAGGGGGGTGATTTGGACTTTTATTAGGGGAGGGGATTTTTTATTAATAAAAACACTTTTTTACTTTTTTTTTACTGTAACTAGAAGCCCCCCTGGGGGACTTGTATATAGACAGCACTGATCTCTCATAGAGATCAATGCTGTGTATATACACAGCAAAGATCGGTTAGATCGGTCATAGATTACTATGGCCTGCTGCAGGCCATAGCAATCTATTGCCGAGCCGGGATCAGCGTCATTCCGACACTGAGGCCCGGCACGGGCAGAAGAACGGATCTCCCCCCTGCGATCGCATCGCGGGGGGGAGATCCGTCCTACTAGACACCAGGGACGTGCGGCGCAGTGCCTCTAAATGCAGCTGTCAGGTTTGACAGCTGCACTTAGAGGCTTAATTAGCCGGCGCGGCAACGGGACCCGCGCCGGCTAATAGAGGCACTGCCCGGCTGCACATGTCAGCCGGGATCAGCGCCGTTCAGAGCGGGGTCCCGGCGGGACCCCGCTCTGAACACCCCGAGCGGCACCATGACATATCAGATACGTCATGGGTCGCTAAGGGGTTAAATTGTTTTTTATTCAAGACTTCAGCATAATCAGAACTTACATGTAGTCAGGTATGTAAGAAGCATAAGAAGGCACATAGGTGATACACGAACAGAATACTATGATTATGAACAATTGCATCAGTTAAGTTCAACATGGAAAAGTCTTTTGCGGTTGCTGAAGATTGTTAATACAATAACATTAAGGTATTAGAAAAGACAAGGGAAGAAGGGGAGGGGAGGAGAGAAATAAGGGGGGGGAGGGAAGGGGAATGCCCGTGGATTTCTGCATGCTCCTGAAGATGCCCTTGAAAGTGGTTAGGTTTCCAGTGCGGTCCCACAAAATTGTATTAAATCGGCGGGTCATCTGCTAGTTGTCTGGTATGATACCACGTTGTGTTTTGGAAGGTATGTCTAATTTTGTCCTGAATTCGGAGAGGCAATGTAGGAATAAAAGTTTCCCAAACTTTAAAGAATTTTTCCACCCTACATTCTTTGAGGATGGATGCCTCCATCCAATCCATTCTAAACAGAAATAGTAGTTTATCCAAGAATAATCTACGAGAGGGAGGGTGTGGGGACTTCCAAACTTGTAAGATGGCTTTGCGTGCCGCTGCAGCCAGGAGATGTAGGAGCTTACTCTCTCCCCAGTCACAGTTATATTTAACTGGATCTAACCAGCCAAAAATCCCCCACAGGGCTTCATAGGGTACAAAAGATACAAGGTGTGACCCCGCAAATCTCTCCACTGTTTTCCAAAAGGTTTGTATAACTGGGCAGTGCCAGAGACAATGAGCTATGTCAGCCCCCGGTGCTCCACATTTGAAACAAGCATCAGACTGCAAAATGCCCATTTTAAAGCCTCTTGTGGGGGTAATATAAGTTCTGTGAAAGATCCGCAGGGTCATCTCCATGTAACGGGCAGAAGGTAACACTTTGACCGAATAGTCCAGCATGGACAACAGGTCTGGGATATCTAAGTTCAGACCCGCTTGTGTCGAACGAGACAAACCAGTAGTCTCATTTCTGTAGTCTATGGAAGAGTTAAGATAGCGATATGACAGGGAAATTTGATGTCTAGTGGAGGTAGGAAGATTTAAAGCCTTATGAAATGTAGCGTCCCATTTCACAGGCGGCAAGGTGTGGAGTAGCTTGGTGATATAACTACGAGCTTGCAAATAGGCAAAGAGAGGGAAGTGAAGTGTAGGATAAGCTTCCTTCAGGGATTGTAAGGTAAGTGGTTGCTTAGTGGTCATGTCGACAAAATGCTTTATGAGTCTGAGACCCCCCGCGTGCCAAACAGTGAATATGCGATCTGGGCGACCCTGCTGAAAGTTTGGATTCCCTATCAGGGTGGTAAAGAGTGATGAACAGGGGTTAAGGTGCAGAGTTTTACGGATTGTGGTCCATGCCTTCCATGTGGAGATGAGGAGAGGGTTTTCCTTTACCCAGGGAGGTAGTTCAGGGTAAGGGGTGTGTAAGAGGTTAGGAAGAGACAAGGTGGATGCCATGTGACATTCTAAGGAAGTATCTAAGTGTATATCAGTATGTTGGGTCCAGTCTCTTATGATACGGAACTGTGTGGCCAAGTTTAGGGAGCGAATGTCTGGGAAGTTAACACCTCCATGTTGTTTCGTCTGTTGTAAAATTCTATAAGAGATCTTAGATTTCTTATTTCCCCAAATGAAAGATCTATAGAGGAAATTAATTTTTCGTTTATCTTTTGGACGTAGGTAAATGGGGAGTGTCTGCAGTAGATACAAAAGTTTTGGCACCTCAACCATTTTCAAAAGGCTCGCTCTTCCCATGAAAGTCAAAGGGAAATTTTTCCAAAGTGTGAGGGTATGTTCAAGTGTCCTAATATAATGGTCTATGTTCAGGGAGTACAGTTGTGCTGGTGACTTGGTGACTGCGACCCCAAGATATTTGAGTTGGGACATGTTCCAATGAAGTGGGATCGATGATGACCACAGAGGACGGCTCGGTCCCTTGAGAAGCAATGCTTCGCATTTGGTGAGATTCAGGGTATAGCCCGAAAGGGCGCCCTTGGCCTGAAGGTCATTGAGTGCCGAGGGAAGAGAAGTTCTCGGAGTCTCCAATGCCAGCAAGAGGTCGTCCGCAAAGGCCATGATCTTGAGCTCGGAGCCACCAATTTTGACACCAGGGTATAACGGGGAGGTTTCTATATGTCGCAATAGGGGGTCTATAGATATGTTGAAAAGGAGGGGGGATAAGGGGCAGCCCTGTCGTGTCCTCTATATTTCTAATAATTATTCCAATAATTATTGCAATTGTAAATAGCAGTACATAAGGGGACTCCGGCAAAAATCTTTTTCTTTCAAATCAGTTGGTTTCAGAGAGTTATCTAGATTTGTAATTTACTTCTATTAAAAATCTCTAGTCTTCCCATACTTATCAGATCCTGTATGTCCTGCAGGAAGTGGTGTATTCTTTCCAGTCTGACACAGAGCTCTCTGCTGCCACCTCTGTCCATGTCAGGAATTGTCCAAAGCAGCAACAAAACCCACATAGAAAACCTCTCCTGCTCTGGTCAGGTCCTGTCTCAGATAGGGATGATTACAGGGAGCACTGTGTCAGACTGGAAAGAATACACCACTTCCTGCAGGACATACAGCAGCTGATAAGCTTTGGACGATTGGAGATTTTTAAATAGAAGTAAATTACTAATCTATATAACTTTCTGAAACCAGTCGATTTGAAAGAAAAAGATTTTCGTCGGAGTACCCCTTTAAATTTAAACCATTAAACTATTTGCAGAATTTGTTCTTAGCTTTTTAGATGCACATGAGCAATATGGGAAAGAACCGCTAACAAAGTCAACATAATTAGCTAAAAGTCTCCAGTCAGATAGTCTTCTAGTTCTAAAAAGGCAAAGTATTGTTGTGTGAATTGTTTAGCGGAGCGCAGTCTAATTATAAGTATTTCCTATGTAACTGACTTTGTGTTAATAATCACCAATTAGAAGGTCACACACAGTTATTTGCACCCAAGAGATCAATTACATTAACAATCTGGTGACAATGATCTTGAGCCGTATGAAGAAGACTATAAAATCTCAGCACTTATTTTCCATATACGGACACCCTGTCTGTCTCCATTTGTGTTGCTTCAAAGATATCAGAGGGGGTCGGGGCTATGTTTTCTTACATGTGTTGTCGGAAGGTGGGTAAAGATATAAAGAACATTTTGAAGCCTAATTTCCACAGCACGTCTAGAAGAATATAATCTCCTGAGCATTGCTTACCAGATCAGGTAAATTGCTGCTTAAACTAATCTGATTGTAGATCAGAAATCATCTTCTCTGGAAGAGAAGTGTCTATTTTTGGCTGGCTTAACACTGCCTTAAACGGGGTTATCCAGCGCTACAAAAGCATGGCCACTTCCCCCCTACTGTTGTCTCCAGTTTGAGTGGGGTTTTGAAACTCAGTTCCATTGAAGTAAGTGGAGCTTAATTGCAAACCGCACCTGAACTGGAGACAATAGTAGGGGGAAAAGTGGCCATGTTTTTGTAGCGCTGGATAACCCCTTTAAAATCTCAATTTTTTTCCCGCAAAAACGCCAGAGGCCAGATGTTAGCTGTAGGTCTATGGACATTTTTTTTATTTATTTATTTTTTTTTTTTGGGGGGGGGGGGGGGCGTCTCTCCTTTCTGGCGTTTTTCAGGCTCTATTGCAGTTTTTACAAAATGAGGGTGAGGCGTTCTTCGGCAAGCTGTGGCGTTTTTTCTCCCAAAAGCTTCAATAGGATTGTTCTAGTTGTCGCAAAAAAGGCATTGATGCACGTATGGTGTTTTTTTTCCCCCCTGCCATTTTTTGTCTCCATTTGTGCTCCAGCAACTAGGTCATGTGATAGCAGAGGAGAAAAAAGGTCAGCACATAAAAATGCCTCAACCACAAAAAGAGAATTCACACATAAAGTCAAAAAGGCCAGAAAAAGTGCCAGAAAAAAAAACGCAACTGCATAAAAGAAATACCATGGCTTGCGTTGTTTTGTTTTTTTTGGCCTGAAAAACCTCACACAAAAAGTGTGCGTGAGGGCATCCTATGTAATTCCTTATTTCCCCTGTAGTTTTGCTATAGAGGAATTGAAACACTTGTTACTGATTCTTTTAAATGTTGCAACTATTTACTGGTGATCCTAGTAGCAGATCATTCCCGGGTGACCTTTCTAACAGAAAAGTATAAAAAATTGACTTTTGCACCCTTACGACCTTACAATTTAGGTATATGTTGAAGGCTAAATGGGCACTGTCACTTAAAGGAAGCTTGTCACCCCCCGTGCCGGGGTGACAGGCTCCCGACCCCCTGTTAGATCCCCCTATACTTACCTCATTGCTCCGGGTCCCGCTTCCTGAGCCGGTCGGGTGACTGAGACTTCAGCGCACGAAGCCCGGCGCGCGCGCTCACAGGAGATTTCGATGCCTATAGAGAATGACGGAGCATCGGACTCCCCATTCATTCTCTATGAGCATCTGACTCTCCTGTAAGCGTGCGCGCTGGGCTTCGGGCGCTGAAATCTCAGTCACCCAACTGGCTCAGGAAGCGGGACCCGGCGCGATGAGGTATGTATAGGGGGATCTAACAGGGGGTCGGGAGCCTGTCACCCCGACACGTGGGGTGACACGTCCTCTTTAAAAAAAATAAAATAAAAAATTACCATCTCCTAAAAAAATGTCAAAAGTTTTGATTGGTGGGGTCTGGGTGTTAAGAGATGGCACAATGGCATCTAGATGACAGCTCATTGATCTGATTAGATTTATATTCAGGGCGGGTTCACATACAGTATAACGGAATCGCAACCGATTTCATGCTGCGAGTTTGCAGCAAAATCCGCTGCAATTCCTGTAATGTCAGTTTGAATAGGATTACCTACACTCAGCAGAATTTTCATTCCTTTGCAAGTATGTTAACGCCACCCCTCTTAACCCGTGGTGATTACTTTCATGTGACTGATAGGCTGAGTGGGACGTCTGGAAGCCACAGAAGTAAGACGTAGCGCGGACGGTTGAAGTATTCACCTGGCCACCGCGGGTTAGGGAGGACAGCATTTACATACTCGCAACGGGATGAAAACAGCGCTGTAAAAATATTCGAACTGACAGTACGGCAATCGCAGCAGATTTTAATGTGAACTCGCAGTGGATTTCCTGTTACGTGTGAACCCACCCTTAATAAATTATTTCTTAAAGTTTTCAGAAGTCCCAACCATGAATCCACCAAATCAGACCATGGTGGCCTATTTTATTATCAGAGGTATTTCAAGTGTTTCTGAGCTTCAGCTTCCCATCTTCCTTCTGGTTCTTCTCATTTATATCATCATTCTTGGAGGTAACATGACCATTCTCATACTATTCTGTTTGGATCGTCAACTCCAGAGTCCCATGTACTTCTTTCTGGCCAACTTGTCCTTGGTGGACGTGTCTTGTTCGACTGTTACTCTTCACAAGATCCTTGGTAACTTCATAACTGGTGATAAGTCGGTTCCATACGTGGCTTGTATGATACAAATGCACTTTTTTTCAGCTTTGACCTTTGATGAATTTGTCATACTAGCCGTGATGAGTTATGATCGATATCTGGCCGTCTGTAATCCATTATTGTACAATGCAGTCATGACCCAGAAGGTTTGTCTTCAGTTGGCTTTATCTTCTTTGATCTCTGGTTTCATCATAGTTGTGACACCTACCGTTTTGGTTTCAGGCTTTTCTTGTTACATGTCCCATGAGATCAACCACTTCTTCTGTGACATTGTCCCTATTATGGAAATTACATGCGATGACATCGCCATTTTACAGGTCCTCATGTTTACAGCAGGAACCTTTGTTTTTGGTTTGTTGCCTTTTCTTCTAACCTTCACGCCTTACATCTTCATTATCACCGTCATCCTTAAGATTCGTAATACTATTGGGAGACGTAAAGCCTTCTACACCTGTTCTTCCCACCTCACGGTCGTCATCCTTCTCTATTTGACGTTCTCCTTCCAATATTTCACACCAAAATCTAAAAGATCGACTGAATCCAGTAAATTGTTCGCTATGTTTAATGCTGTCTTCATCCCCTTAGTGAATCCATTGATCTACACCTTAAAAAATAAAGATATGACATTAGCTATAAAGAGGAGGGTGAAATTGTGTAAATTACATTAATTTACCTGAATATTTGTTTTAACAAAATTACCAATTTATCATTTTATATCAAAAGCCAAAATGGATATATTTTGGGGGAGATTTAACTGGTGTAAAGTAGAATTGTCTGAGTTGCCCCTAGCATCTCCCCCTTTGTATTATTGCCAAATCTGGTCATGATATTGACCCAAAAAGAAACCATGATATTGACCCAAAAATCCTGCCGAGGCTGTGGGGGTGATGGCCATTACCTATCTGTCTTACGCCGCTGCAGCTGCCAATTGCCAGGCCGTTGGCTCTTTGCCGCTGCCAGCGTTTCAGCAACATCCGATGACCTTTCGCTCCCACCAGAAATCGGTGCTCTGCATAGACAGTATAGAATACTGGCTAGTAAGATAGGTTTGTGGTTAGTGTAATGGCTATGTATACAAAAAGTTGATGGTTCAGTTCTTCATAATCTTTGATTTTTTTCTCCAGAAAATAAATTTGATCAGTTTTATTTTTTCTTCAGTTACTACTTGTACCCTCTATTTTCTTTATGGGTTGTATCAACATTTTCAACAACATAAAGTTAAGGGGGGGGGGATGATTTATCAACACCAGCATACTAGTACGCCGGTCTTAAATGATGCCCATTTTTCCCTGTCCAAATTCCCCGAAAGGCACGCGCCTCTTACTGAATCTGGCCGTCCGGGTGCTCGAACCTGCGCCCGGCGTACCAAATCTAGCTTCCAGCAGATGTAGATTTGGGTCATGATTTAGGCCTGTGAGCATGATAAATGAGGTGTGGGAGCCTGAGAGCAGACTCTATGCACAGATCGAAGATCTGACAGGACAGAGGTAATTGACTTACCCCTGCCTGTCTGTACAAGTGATCATGGCTGCGGGGGTCCTTATCAGTCAGTGCAATTACAATCATTTAGTAAATTTGCCTCCTTCTCCTGATATGCCGCTTTTTCCACCCATTGTTGATAGCTCGTTGTCTAGGTTACTGACCACTGCTCTGTTCCAAAAGCAGTGGTCTGGATGATATATATTCATGAATATTCATCCGGCGATTATCCAATAATGACTGGTCAGAGTGATGTCACTGCAGAGTGCTGCCTGAATATTAAGGAAAAAGCTGGGAAGACTTTACTACCGCCCCGCTAGTGCACTAAACCGCTTAACGTAATAATTAAATGCATATTAATGTTATTGCTACATATCTTTGTGGGAAAATATTCAGTACTCCCAGTTTAACTTTCTATTCTTAGGAGTCCAATGAACAGTGCCACACTGACAGGACTGCCCACTGGACTCCTAAACATGGAGAGATCGGAGATTTCAAACAAAAAATGACACGTTTTATAGAACATTTTCCCAAAGAGATATAAATCAACTTGCCCAGCAACACCTGCACAATATCATAGTACTGGTGGATAACACTACATGTAAAATGTGATAGGTTCCCTTTAAACTGTATAGTTTGTTAGACAGTTTTAATAAATTCTATAAGTGTGGTGATGCTGTATAGCATTAAAGCTGGGGAAGTCAGAGAAGAGAAGTATTAACCCTTTCACGACCTGGGGTCATTGATACATCAATGCCCAGGTTGTTTTTGGACATCAGCTTATGGGATCATAATGATCCCATAAACTAAGGTCCCTATGTCTGCCCACCTCTCCTCTGTCCCCTGCCGCTGTTACAATCTTGTGACAGTGGCAGGGGAGAGACGGGAGGGGGCAGAGTGGCTGAGCGCATGGCCCTGCCTTGCCTCCCCCTACCGGCCTCCGTAGCCAGGAAACTGGAAGCCTAAGGCCTCTGGTTTCCATGGCTAACATTGAGGTTCTGCAATCAATTCGCAAAGCCCTGAAGGACACCGGACAGAGAATTCCCCCTCTGTAGAAAAATAATGTTACGCTGCTGCTCCACCAAGGTCCACTGCTGTCCATAGCGGAAATTAAATGATTGACTGGCTGATTGACTTTTTTTTAATTGAGATTTTCCAATTTTTTACACTTTTACAAGAACATACAATAATAAATTTATCCTCCTGTCATAGTCCCAGTACTGTAGCTACTATAGTTTGTCTGTTTTATTAAAATTTGTTAAAGTGACTCTGTACCCACAATCTGACCCCCCAAACCGCATGTACTATCGAATAGCTACTTAATCCAAGATATGTCCTGCAGTCCGTTTGGCAGGTGATGCAGTTATTGTCCTAAAAAACAACTTTTAAACTTGCAGCCCTGTGCCAAACTGGTGTGGCCTAAAGTGTGTGTGCCCAAGCCTTGCACTGCCTCTCTGTTCCTCCTCCTTGCCCTCCTCATCATTAGGAATGCCCTGGGCAGGATTTTTCCTATTCGTCACTAGTGATGATCGCCCAGTAAAATGTTAGAGTCGAACCTCTAACAGTGATGAAGTTCGGTTCGAAGTTCGACTCGAATTCGAACTCGAACTCCATTAACTCTTAGAGGACCTGGCCAATTTCAATGTTTGCGTTTTCGTTTTTTCCTCCTTGTGCTTAAAAGGCCATAGCATTTGCATTTTTTCACCTAGAAACCCACATGACCCCTTATTTTTTGCGCCACTAATTGTACTTTGCAATGACAGGCTGAAGTTTTTCATAAAGTACACTGCGAAACCAGAAAAACATTCAATGTCATGTGGTGAAATTGGCCGTTCGCACTGGGGTAAAACTGACTTGTTATATATGTTACTCAAGTCGTTACGATTAAAACGATATACAACATGTATATCTTTTATTGTAACTGATGGCCTGTAAAAAATTCAAACCATTGTTAACAAATATATGTTCCTTAAAATCGCTCCATTCCCATGCTTATAGCGCTTTTATCCTTTGGTCTATGGGGCTGTCTGAGTCGGTACCTTGATTGCGCATATACGACTTTTTGATCGCTTTTTATTACAATTTTTCTGGATTTTATGCGACCAAAAATGCTAAATTTTGCAATTTGGGATTTTTTGCACTTACGCCATTTACCGTGCGAGATCGGGAATGGGATAAATTAATAGTTCGGGCGATTACGCACGCGGAGATACCAAACATATTTGTTTTTTTATTTATTTGTTTATTTTTATTTATAACATGGAAAAAGGGGGGTGATTCAGACTTTTATTAGGGGAGGGGGCTTTTTATTAACAACACTTTTATTTTTACTTTTACACTTATACTAGAAGCCCCCCTGGGTTAACCACCAACTCCTCTGTACCAAAGATTGATTAATCTAACAGATGTTCAGATTAACTTAAAAAAAATTATTCTGCAATGCAGATTGACAAAAATGGGCTTTTAACCCACTCCTGAAAAATTGGTACCATTGGTGGCAGCGAGAAGAGCTCAGCGGAGAACATGGAGGTTGCGGTTCAACTAAATTAGGTAGCAGAACATGGCAGGAGATATGGAGGCATTTAAAAAATAACCATTTGAAGGCCTATAAAGAGGATGAGGAGAAAGAGGTGTATGCAGTGCGCATCAAGCTCAAACAGGTGTATTTTTTCAAAATAAATTCAGCTGTAACACTTGGAAAACTAGCTGTGGGCAGCAGTAGAATCCAATTTTTAGAAGCAGCAGGCATAAGAACTACAGACGTGAGATGTAGTGTAGTAAAAATGTGTATTTCACATTTTCAAGAAGACATGCTACAGTTTACTAGTCAGTGACATTGGCAACTGGGGCTACAAAATGGTCAGAGATCCATGCTTGATTCATTTTTTTAAATTTTAAAGGATCCACATTGTTAATCTGTAGTCTTTCCAGTCGGGAGAGCAGGACATTTTTTTTATGGGGATTTGCTACTGCTCTGGACAGTTACTTTCATGGACAGAGGTGGCAGCAGAGAGCACTGTGTCAGGCTGGAAAGACTACACCACTTCCTGCAGGACATACAGCAACTGATAAGTGCTGGTAGACTGGAGATTTTTTAATTGAAGTGAATTACCAGTCTCTCTTTCTGACACAACTTCATATGAAAAAAAAACTTTTTTTTCTTGCTGGGGTACCCCTTTAATGGGATTTTCCAGCCAAAATAGACTGATGAGCTATCCACAGGATAGACAGTGATAGACAGTGATCAACTGTTTGGTGCCCACACTACACAGTGAACAGAGTTACATTGACGATGTATAACTGCAGCTCATTTCCTATTCACCGGACCTGAGCTGCAGTTGCAGGTTGCCACCACTACAGAGTGAACAGAGACGACCTGCTTTTGGCCCCTTCCACAGTGTAGGTCATCAAACACCTGATCGGAGTGGTGGTCGGCACTCACCCATCATTGACTGATGAGCTAGTTTGTGGATACCGCTTCAGTTAATTTTACCCAGAAAACCTATTAAAAGCCATGTTCACACCAGCACTGGACACTCTTATTGGTGGCTTTTACAACTTGCTATATCAGGTTAACATATATTATGGAGCAGTTGTCAGCATTACACTGAGTGAAAAAAGAATGAGAATTATACCCATTATACAGGACAAGAGAAGTGGTGCTGAGCAGTGTCCACATAAAGAGAAGTTACTGTGTGGTGTCACTCACATACACACAACCTGTCCAGAGTCTTGCTGTTACTTTTATGACTTGATGGTGTCATCTGATGCAGACTAAAGGTTCTCCTGACACAGCAACAAGCCGATTGGAGGTTTGGAGGTTCTTGCTTACATTTGTGTGTGGTTGCTTGTACACCACAGTTCTGTTTCCACATACACAGATGTATTCAGAGATGTGCAATGGTGCCCCTCAGGTACTCTGTATTCTGCTGCCTGAGGTGAGATGTTCGTCTCGCCTCATGGCAGATAAGCCATCTCATCCCATGCCATCAGCTTTGTAGGGTTATATGTTTTCTATTTTATTGTTGATCTTTGTTGGTAAAAAAAAAAAAATGAATGAAAATGCAATGAATCAGCTTTATAAATATTGCTTTGGGCATGTACAGTAAGTGACCTTGTTAGTGTCCCATCATGGAAATTTGCCATTCACAATGTCTTCTGTGGCCTGTAACCCTACAAAAATTCATAGAGATACATTGCCATTGCTCATTAATCCATACAGCGTGTCCCTACATAGGATCACACTGTACTGTGTCGTTACGCATACAATGTTTACTTTGTATAGATACCATTAATTGCTAGTTAATAAAAAACACATGTGCTCTATAGTTATCCCCCCCCCCGTGATAGCGCCTGCCTAATTAGCACTAACGAGCCCTGAACTTGCTTCAACTGTAAAGTTGTTCATAGGCATTTGCCTCCCCCATTAGGATTAGTTGTTGTTGTTTTTTTTATTGTCGTAGATTACTGTTGCTTTTGACTGCTGTTGACTACTATTGTTTTTAACGGTTGATCATTCCAATTAACCAGTGAGGACGGGATCTTGTAAGGTATCTGGATGTGTACAGTTCTTACTACGTCTCATGGGGTTTGGCTCAACTAAAGGTTGAGCTGGTGTTGTCATCTCTTCTTGCCTTGAAGCCTAACCAAGTGTTAGGGTCATTTTTCTTGCTATCTTGAATTTGCGAGGAGATTTCTGTTGTTTTTCAGGAAGCGCTGTCAGTATAACTTCATAAAATGTGAGTGGGACAAATTCTCATGTTATCTTTGTTGTTCTTTGTGGTCAGGATTCAATATCAATGTAGCTCACCACCAGGGCTCCCGTTTTTTGCTTCCCACTTGGTCCTTCTTCCTCTTTTTTTTTTTTTTTTTAAGAAACATGCCAGCTGCTTTATTTCTAAATATTATGTGCCATTGTTCCTGTTTCTATTCTTCTTGGACAGGCATAGAAAATTATAATGAAAAGCTTGTGTTACTGTAACAAAAAAAGGCGTAAATTGTTGCAAATTTTGTAAAATGTAAATTGTGTGTGTTTTACAGAGCACCATACCAAAGAGTAATTATGGACCCTACAAATCACTCCATGGTGGACTACTTCATTATTAAGGGGGTTTCAGATTCCCCCCAACTTCAGGTTCCAATCTTCATTCTCGTTCTTCTTATTTATGTTGTCACAGTTTGTAGTAACATGACCATCTTCCTTCTAATCTGCCATGATTATCATTTCCACACTCCCATGTACTACTTCCTGGCCAATCTGTCCATAGTGGATATGTCCTGCTCCACTGTTTCTCTTCATAGAATCCTTATTAGTTTTATTACAGGGAACAGGATAGTTTCATATGTCAACTGCATGATTCAGATGTACTTCTATGCAAGTTTAACCGGCGAGTGGCCATTGCTGTTGGCAGCCATGAGCTATGACCGATATGTGGCTATTTGTAACTCTTTACGGTATCACATGGTCATGAGTGATAAGGTTTGTGGTCTCTTGGCCATTACCTGCTGGCTGGTGTGTTTCGTGTTTCTTAGAAGTCCTTCCGCTATTGGTTTTTATGACAAGATTCTCATGTTACACGTCCAACGAGATCAACCACTTCTTCTGTGATGTTATTCCAATGATGCAAATCACGTGCAACGACGTGACCATCTTAGAAATAATGCTGTACACAATAGGACTTATTTTCCTAAATATAATTCCCTTCATCCTCATCTATATTCCATATGTTTTCATTGTCGTCACCATACTTGGAATCAAGACTACCATTGGCAGACAGAAAGCCTTCTACACGTGCTCCTCTCATCTCACGGTGGTCATCCTTCTTTATATTACACTCTACTATCAGTATTTAAGCCCAAAATTGTCCAACAATTTGGACTCCTCTAAACTTTCATCTCTTTTCAATACCGCCATTGTGCCTATGCTCAACCCACTTATCTATAGCTTAAAGAACAAAGATGTGAAGTTGGCATTGAAGCGTAGGTGTATGTAGTGGAGGTTCAGCCAACACAGCAGCATAACACAAGGATTGACACTACTTTTCAGCAACCCTTTCTGCTCATATGTGGTATGGATTTCCAAGAATCTACACCCTTTATTTGGCAGCATTGCTCCAGAGAAATGCTCCACCCAGCAGATTGACAGCAGAGGAATAACATGAAGCCAGTAGACCCCAATGGAAAATCTGTCACTTGGCCCCAAAACTATAATGTCCATTTATTGTATTGTCATCGTCATATGGGGAAGAGAAAGACTTTATGGTCCTCCTTAGGCTTCTGGGGCCGGCAATGGGGGGGGGGGGGCAACTGGGCAATTGCCCAGGACCCCCAAACACAAGGGGGCCCCTGCAGCTTCACTGATGTCTGTATGTCAGAGGCTGGAGTGTGTGAGGGGACTCCTGCAGAGAGAGACCTGGGCTGCAGCTGTCAAGGATCACACACTCTGTGGCATTGTCTAATGCTTTACCTGTCCGATCTACAGGCACTGGGACTGGGCAGCAGTAATACCTATAATTCTGCAGTAACTCAGTGCCTGTGCTGGAGTGTTGTGTTTTACTGCTACCAAGCAGTTTCAGTGCCTGTGCAGATTTTACATAGATCGGACGGGCAATAGATAGGTTGCTCCTTAGAATGACCCTGACTGTTCCCAAGGCTCCCTCGCAACAGAGTTAAACTTTTACTTATAGGGGTCACCCTGGCATTTCCCTATTTAGATCCCAATACTCGCAACAGAGTGAGGACCTGAGGAACTATGTATTAGGGTGGTTTGGTGCTCTCCCCACTAGGAGGCACCCCTTGGCAATGTGCTTCCTTCTCTGCAGAGAGGGATATCTGGCTATTCCCGTGTTTTGAGACTCGCAACTGAGGCTCCCCGGACCCCTTCTTTGCATATCTATCTATCTATCTATCTATCTATCTATCTATCTATCTATCTATCTATCTATCTATCTATCCATCCATCCATCCATCCATCCATCCATCCATCTATCTATCTATCTATCTATCTATCTCCTATCTATCTATCTATCTATCTATCTACTATCTATCTCCTATCTATCTATCTATCTATCTATCTACCGGCTATACAACACAGTGGGCATCCATAAGTGATATTCATGCACAGCTTCTGCACCCATACCATCAATCTGCTGTCATTATATGGACACCCTACCATGTTACTAGCATGTAATGTCCTTTATCTATCTTGTTCTGGTGCCTGTCTCTTTTCCGCTGCCATAGACATTAGTAGGAGCTACAGATACAGCATAAAACAGCTTGCACAAATGTATTTGAAATCCCAGTTACCTCTGGCCACCACTCATGGTTACTTTATGGGAAGCACATTTCATTGAGCAGTGGACCGTTTTAGTGGTATTACTGAGTTATTAAGTGATAATGGTATTATGTCATGATGCAGCGGCTTTAACTGTTTTTTTCTGTGCGCTTTTTTCAGTAACAGTATGGAGGTGATAGAGATGAGCAAATTTACAGTACAAACAAAGCGAATTGCTTTGTTAGATCAGCAAACCTCCTTTGAAGTCCAAGGCCCTGTTCCCCGGGTGCCTCGGAGAAGCTTCCCAGGACTGGATCCAACTTTTCCAGGAACCCAGGGGGCACCAGCACAGATTTCAGAAGCAGCGGGCTGATAAACAGATTAACCAAGTGTGGTCATGTTGCTGGTACAATATTTCAGCACTTGGGGCCCCACTTTTCATTTTGCCCAGGGCCATACTTTGCCTAAAACCAATCCTGGATGCAACCATAATGTATGTACCCTCTATAAGCCAAGTCCCTGATTGACAGAAGTCTGAAACTAGTCCTAGTTTCAGACTTTGCTGTGTTCCTCCCAGTAATATTTGTTAGATGTCTTGTTTTATGTCTTCTAGATGGTGCTGCCTTCAATGGCTGCCATAGGCTCACCCTTCTTTCTGCAGTCATACACATCTTGTATGATCTCTTCTTCCTGCTTTGTTTGTACTTTTTTTCTTATCTATACTACTATCCATACTATACATTGGGGGGCCAATGTGATCTGCCCTCCCTAAAGACTTGGATGCTTTTTTCTTTATCCACATTCTGACCTGATCTGACGCACAACATCCTTCCTCTGCTGGTAGCAGTAGAGAATGGACACAGCCGGGAAAGGTGTACTGTCAAATTATGTCAGTAAAAACAGGACAAGCAGCTATGTGAAGATATATAGTAATTCAACAAATACCATATTTTATTTTATTTTGACCCCCCAACTTTTCCAGTTAAAATACAGAGTTGGGTATATACTCGCTGTATAAGACTACCCCTCTTCCAACACGCACCAAGTAAAAATTTATAAAAAAACATCAGACAATAAGGAGATCTGAAAGGCAGAGAAGGAGGTTTAATAATACCGGGAGGATACAAGGGTGGGCCAGACAGGTGAAAGAGGTGTGTTTTTCTACCGTATCTCTTTTTGCCATACCCTGGACACTTGCTGCTTGCTCTGCCCTTCATAAGGTCACTGCATACGGCAAGGATGCTGCCATTTTTAAGCTCCCCCCACTGTATGCGGTCAGGGCCGTATTTGTCACTAGGCACCCGTGGTCCGGTGCCTAGGGCGGCGCCCTGGGGGGGGCGGCACCCGCAGGGAACACTTTTTTATTATAAAAAAAAAAAAAAAACAAAAAAAAAAAAACGTCCGTAGGCACCGGCCCACGGGTGCCTAGTCCGCGCCGGGGGGGGGGGGGGGGGAGGTGTGACGGAGCGGCCGGGAGAAGGATGGGCAGGCAGGCTGGTTCCCTCCCCCCATGCAGCGCCGGGGTCCGGGGTGCGAGGCAGGTGTTGAGCTTCCAGCACACACAGCCTGACAGGACGGAAGCTCCCAGCTGCAGCCCCGCGGTCCCGGATCTTCTCTCCTGCTCGGCGGCGCTCACGTGATGTGACGTCATCGCCTAGCAGGAGAGAAGATCCAGGAACGCGGGGCTGCAGCTGGGAGCTTCCGTCCTGTCAGGCTGTGTGTGCTGAAAGCTCAACACCTGCCTCGCACCCCGGACCCCGGCGCTGCATGGGGGGAGGGAACCAGCCTGCCTGCCCATCCTGCTCCCGGCCGCTCCGTCTCCCCCCGGCCCCCCTGCAGCCTCTCCCCTGCCCCCCCAGCCTCTCCGCCTCTCACCTGCCCCCCCAGCCTCTCACCTGCCCCCCCAGCCTCTCACCTGCCCCCCCCAGCCTCTCACCTGCCCCTCCAGCCTCTCACCTGCCCCTCAGCCTCTCACCTGCCCCCCCAGCCTCTCCCCTGCCCCCCAGCCTCTCCCCTGCCCCCCCAGCCTCTCCGCCTCTCACCTGCCCCCCCCAGCCTCTCCCCTGCCCCCCCAGCCTCTCCGCCTCTCCCCTGCCCCCCCAGCCTCTCCGCCTCTCCCCTGCCCCCCCAGCCTCTCACCTGCCCCCCCAGCCTATCACCTGCCCCTCAGCCTCTCCGCCTCTCACCTGCCCCCCCCAGCCTCTCACCTGCCCCTCAGCCTCTCACCTGCCCCCCAGCCTCTCACCTGCCCCCCAGCCTCTCACCTGCCCCCCAGCCTCTCCACCTAACCATCAGCCTCTCCCCTGCCCCCCCAGCCTCTCACCTGCCCCCCCAGCCTCTCACCTGCCCCCCCAGCCTATCACCTGCCCCTCAGCCTCTCCGCCTCTCCCCTGCCCCCCAGCCTCTCCCCTGCCCCCCAGCCTCTCCCCTGCCCCCCCAGCCTCTCCGCCTCTCCCCTGCCCCCCCAGCCTCTCACCTGCCCCTCAGCCTCTCACCTGCCCCCCCAGCCTATCACCTGCCCCTCAGCCTCTCCGCCTCTCACCTGCCCCCCCAGCCTCTCACCTGCCCCTCAGCCTCTCACCTGCCCCCCAGCCTCTCACCTGCCCCCCAGCCTCTCACCTGCCCCCCCAGCCTCTCACCTGCCCCCCAGCCTCTCACCTGCCCCCCAGCCTCTCCACCTAACCATCAGCCTCTCACCTGCCCCCCCAGCCTCTCACCTGCCCCCCCAGCCTCTCACCTGCCCCTCAGCCTCTCACCTGCCCCCCCAGCCTCTCACCTGCCCCTCAGCCTCTCCCCTGCCCCCCTGCAGCCTCTCCCCTGCCCCCCCCAGCCTCTCCGCCTCTCCCCTGCCCCCCCAGCCTCTCACCTGCCCCTCAGCCTCTCACCTGCCCCCCCAGCCTCTCACCTGCCCCTCAGCCTCTCACCTGCCCCTCAGCCTCTCACCTGCCCCTCAGCCTCTCACCTGCCCCCCAGCCTCTCACCTGCCCCCCCAGCCTCTCACCTGCCCCTCAGCCTCTCCCCTGCCCCCCTGCAGCCTCTCCCCTGCCCCCCCCCCCAGCCTCTCCCCTGCCCCCCCCCCAGCCTCTCCCCTGCCCCCCCAGCCTCTCCGCCTCTCACCTGCCCCTCAGCCTCTCACCTGCCCCCCAGCCTCTCCCCTGCCCCCCTGCAGCCCCTCCCCTGCCCCCCCAGCCTCTCCGCCTCTCCCCTGCCCCCCAGCCTCTCCCCTGCCCCCCTGCAGCCTCTCCCCTGCCCCCCCCCCAGCCTCTCCCCTGCCCCCCCAGCCTCTCCGCCTCTCACCTGCCCCTCAGCCTCTCACCTGCCCCCCAGCCTCTCCCCTGCCCCCCTGCAGCCCCTCCCCTGCCCCCCCAGCCTCTCCGCCTCTCCCCTGCCCCCCAGCCTCTCCCCTGCCCCCCTGCAGCCTCTCCCCTGCCCCCCCAGCCTCTCCGCCTCTCACCTGCCCCCCAGCCTCTCCCCTGCCCCCCTGCAGCCTCTCCCCTGCCCCCCCAGCCTCTCCTCCTCTCACCTGCCCCCCCAGCCTCTCACCTGCCCCCCAGCCTCTCACCTGCCCCCCAGCCTCTCCCCTGCCCCCCCCCAGCCTTTCCCCTGCCCCCCCAGACTCTCCCCCTAACCCTCAGCCTCTCCCCTGGTCCCCAGCCTCTCCCCTGGTCCCCAGCCTCTCCCCCCTGCATTCTCAGCCTCTCCCCTGCCCCCAGCCTCTCTCCCCTGCATTCTCAGCTGCTCCCCAGCCTCCCAGCCCCTTCCCCTGACCCACAGCTTCTCCCTCTGACCCCAGCCTCTCCCCCTGAATCCCAGCTTCTTCCCTGCCCCCCTACCGCTCCCCCTGACCCCCAGCCTCTCCCCCTGAGCCCCAGCCCCCCCTGAACCCCAGCTTCTCCCCTGCCACCCTAGCTGCCCCTCCCTGCTGGTCCCCTGCCCCCCAGCTGCTCTCCCTTTCCCCCAGCTGCTCTCTCTTTCCCCCAGCTGCCTCCCTTCCTCAGTCACCCCTAGCTGCCTCCCTTCCCCTGTCACCCCCAGCTGCCCCCCTTCCCCAGTCCCCCTGTCGCCCCAGCTGCCTCCCTTTCCCAGTCACCCCCAGCTGCCTCCCTTTCCCAGCCCCCCCCAGCTGCCCTCCTGCCCCAGTCACCCCCAGCTGCCCCTGCAGACAAGTTGTGGTCGGAGAAGTCTTCATGATGCTGCGCCAGATGGAGAAGAAAGCAAAAAGTTAGCGACAGCAATTCGAGAAGACGTCACCTGTGAGTCATTAGTAACTGCACTGTAATCACTTCTATAGTGTGCAGAGCCTGTGTACCATTGGGGTCTATAAGGGTCAGTTTATTGTTTGCGGTAGTGTACTGACACAGCCCTGCGGTCACTACAGTACACTAGTGCAAACTTTTAAACTAGGACCCAACTACAAGAGCTGCAGGCACTACAACTCCCAGCATATCCTGAGGGCTGCAGACTGTCAGTACATGCTGGGAGTTGTAGTGCCTTGAGCTGTTGTAGTCGGGTCCTAGGTGCATCATACACTGGATGCTTTGTGGCATATAAGAATACATAGATCTGTGGGGCTCAGTGCAGGGAAGTGACCGCAGAACATCACTAATAGGGGATAGAACAACAACATCTCCCCCTACCATATTAGTGATGTTCTGGGGTCACGTCCCTACACGGAGCCCCCACAGATCTATGTATTCTGATCTCCCGCAACGCCTCCAGGACCCAACTACAACAGCTGCAGGCACTACAACTCCCAGAACAGTCTGCAGCCCTCAGGATATGCTGGGAGTTGTAGTGCCTGCAGCTGGATGCTTTGTGGCATATAAGTATACATAGATCTGTAGGGGCTCAGTGTAGGGAAGTGACCCCAGAACATCACTAATAAGATATTGGGGGAGATGTTTTTGTTCTATCCCCTATTAGTGCTGTTCTGGGGTCACTTCCCTGCACTGAGCCCCCACAGATCTCTTTATTCTTATATGCCACAAAGCATTCAGTGTATAGGACCCAACTACAACAGCTGCAGGCACTACAACTCCCAGCATGTACTGACAGTCTGCAGCCCTCAGGATATGCTGGGAGTTGTAGTAAAGTACAATCCTATGATAACTGCCGCTGTAGACAGATGTATTGCTGGACCCTCAGGGCTGATGGTTGTCACCCACAGATTGCAGCCACCAGGAGACTCTGCACACAGTGATTTATTACAGGGTTGTCCTCTCAGAGACTACAACTCCCAGCATACCCTGAGAGCTGTATAAATGTAGGGATTTGTCACAGATACAGATGAATTCAGGAAAGGAGCGGGTCAGCATGTCGTGTCTCACTGGTTGTATATTGGTGGCTCCAGGTCCCCCAGTCCAACACTGGACAGAACCAGTCCCCCGGCCTCCTTCCTTCCTCCATCACATCTGTTTGATGAGAACAGCGGGCATCAAGCAGAGCGGCACCCAAGTGCCAGGGTATATACCATGCATGTACAGTAACGGCGCGGCGGGGGGGGGGGGGGGTGAGGGGGGGCGCCTCTGCGTGCAAAGTGCCTAGGGCAGCATGAACTCTAAATACAGGCCTGTATGCGGTGACTGCGGATTCTCCAGTCCAGTTCCGACGTTTTTCAGCACCCGCCCTATAAGACTATCCCTAACTTTCAAAAAGATTTTGCTGGGTTAAAAAGTTATCTTGTACGCAGGAAAATACAGTAATTTTTTTTTTTTTAAATAGAAATTTAAAGTGTGTCTATATCCTTCATTATCTTGAACTAGCTATATACTATGACAACATTGTAAATTAAAACAATAAATTGACATGTTATCTCTACCTTGGCCTCTGGCCTTAGATGTGGCTTCTGAATTTTAGTCTGTAACCTGAGCTTCTATTGATGGGGTACATATTTGTCCTTTGACATGAACCACTTTCAATTTGCCATTCAATGCCATGTGAAACAATGTTTTCACAGACTTCTTTTTACTTTCTTTGTAAAGTTTAAGAACATAAATGTCCTGTTCACTACACTGGCGCTTTGAGGTCTCTATGTAATAAAGAATAATATTATTTAATAGTTGAATATTAAATTGAAAGCACCTGCAAACTCCAGCTGGAGCTTATATACTGTCTTTACTTAAACATCCACAATTGAGTTTAAAGTGTACCTGTCGTTTCAACTTTAAATCCTTAACGACCAAGGGCGTAAATGTATGCCCTTGCGTCGTTAAGAGTGTTCAGAAGGGGGCCGTGCGACGACCCTGCTCTGAACCGCCGTGATCCCGGGCTGCTGATAGCCTGCTCTGATCGCCGTGCCCGCTAATTAGCCATTTAAATGCAGATGTCAAAGTTGACAGCTACATTTATATTGCTGTGTTCTGCTCCCCTGCAATGCAATCACGGAGGAGCGGTCCCCGCTTGTGACCCGGCCGCCGTAATGGCACTGATCCCAGCTCGGTAATCTACTGTTCTCGGATGCAGCAGCCGAGAGTAATAGATCACCGATCTTATGGATCTATGCAGTATATCTATACTCAATGAGAGATCAGTGTGCGTATACTAGAAGTCCCCAGGGGGAATAACTCTAACCTCAGGGGCAATAACCCTAACCCCAGGGGGAATAACCTTTACCCCAGGGGGACTTCTAGTAGGTGTGTAAAAATAAATAAATAAAAAAATCCCCTCCCATAATAAAAGTACGAATCACCCCTTTCTCCATGTTATAAATAAAAATAAATAATTTATTGGTATCGCCACATGCGTAATCGCCCGAATTATTAATTTATCATATTCCTGATCTCACATGGCAAACGTCGTAAGCACAAAAAATTGCAAAATTGCGCGTTTTTGGTTGCATCAAATCCAGAAAAAATGTGATAAAGACTGGGTTCACACTACGTATATTTCAGGCAGTAGTTGGTCCTCATGTCAGGTCCTCATTGCAACCAAAACCAGCAGTGGATTGAAAACACAGAAAGGCTCTGTTCACACAATGTTGAAACTGAGTGGATGGCCGCCATATAACAGTAAATAACTGCCATTATTTCAATATAACAGCCGTTGTTTTAAAATAACAGCAAATATTTGCCCTTAAATGGCGGCCATCCACTCAATTACAACATTATGTGAACAGAGCCTTTCTGTGTTTTCAATTCACTCCTGGTTTTGGTTGCTATGAGGACCTGACATGAGGACCAAAAACTGCCTGAAATATACGTAGTGTAAACATAGCGAAAAAGTGGTCAAAAAGTTGCATATGCACAACCAAGGTACTGTTGGAAAGTACAGATCATGTCGCAAAAAATAACACCTCACACAGCCCCATAGACCAAAGGATAAAAGCGTTACAAGCATGGTCTTAGAGCAATTTTACAGAACATTTATTTTTTAAAAAAGGCTTTAATTTTTTAAAAGCCATCAAATAATATAAAAGTTACACAAGTTACATATCCTAGTAATTGTACTAGTTTGAGGAACATGTATAAGAAGTCAGTTTTACCCTAGGGCAAACAGCGTAAACACAGAACCTCCCCAAATAATAAAAATTGTGTTTTGTTTTTTGTTTTTCAATTTCACCACACATTTAATTTTTTTCTGGTGTCCACAATCCAGCTAGAGTAAGTGGAAAGAGAAGATGTCAATCATCTAGGCAAAACAGAGGTTAACGGTGAAGTAGCCAGAAGAAACTCATCAGGGAAGAGACAGATGTGACAGAACAATCAATCAGCAGAGCAGAGGGAGTAGGCCACTGTTTATACAGAGCTCAGACAAATGCAAAATCATATATTTTAAACACAGTCATGACTACAGGTGCAATCTCTGTCGCATACCACAAGCAGAGGGTTGGGCCAAGCTCCAGACTGGCACTTGCATGACATTGTCCTTATAAACTCTGATAAATCTGATAAAACAATATTGTGTAACAATAATTTACCTTAATAAATAATATGTTAAATTATGTAGCTTCTGTGTCAGTATGTGGAGTGTTAACGCCCCAAAGTCACTGGAAATTACAATTTTTGTTTGTTAGCAGTAAGTAGCGTCCCAGTAGATAGTATCTCGCCCTACTATCCCCCATGGTAGGCATCTTCCCTTGTATCCCCCCAGTAGATATTGTCCCCCACGGTAGACATCTCCCCTAGTATCCTCCCCAGTAGGTAGTGCTCCCAATAGTAGGCATCTCCCCTTTATCCTCCCCTCTCTGGTAGACATTCTCCTAGTACTTCCGCTAATAGATACTGTCCCCGATAGTAGGCATCTCCCCTAGTATTACCCCCAGCAGTTAGTGTCACTCATGATAGATATCTCCCCTAGGACCTCCCCCCCAGTAGATAGTGTCCACCATGGTCCAGTTGAATGTCCAGAAGCTGGGAAAACTGCTGTAAGTTGTTTTTTTTTTCACCACATCACTCTGATTGGCTTACATGATCCTATTCCTCATTGAACTTATCTGAACACAGCTCTATTACTCTCTGCGGTGGTATATCTACCACACCCATCTTTTCTCCTGCTGAGTTTTCTCCAGCCTTTAAACAGTTAAATTTCGTTTCTGTGATTGACATATTTCCTTTCCACTTTAGTTTCTCCATTCACGCCTGGGGCGGGTTCCTGACAACCTATAAACAGTTAGTATGTGTATAGAGTCCAGCAAAACTGGTCAATCCCTTACAGTGCACGTATACAGATGCATGCTGGGGCCCACTATCCCTGGTTGGTGGGTGCATAGTCTAGAAGAAGTTGAATCCAACAGCATCCAAAATAGTGAAAAAAATCTTCAAATCTTTTTTGTCTCGCAAGTAACTAATTCCAGTGCTTGCTATTAGCCTCTTTTAAGCGTGCTGGCGTGCTTACTTCTGTCTTTCATATCTTCATATCATACCTTCATATCTTGTGCAGCGCCCTTTCCTTCATTGACCTTTATCATTGACCTTTATAATACATTGTTCCAAATGTTGTCAATTTCCAAATTGCTACCTGAATTGACCAGGTACTACTACATTTGCTGAAGTTTTCAGTTTTCTTGTTGTGTTTATGTGTGTTTATTTAATTTATTTAAAATTTTGAATAAATATTGATTATGCATAAAAAAGGTCTGTAAAATGGATGAGGATGAGGATGTATAAGCGTCCCTATTATTGGGCCAGTAGGGGCCAAATTATTGTAATATGTCTCAATATTACAAAAGATATAATCTCAAAATTGGTTTATATTTACTAGCTTCATATTCAGTCATCTCGAAAGTGAACCTACACGTTAAATTCCAAGCTGTAACGAAATGTATACCTGGTACTAAAGACACGGGTTTACAGAATCAAAAGAAAACTTTTTATTTTACTTATTAGTCCTGTGTTTTGTTGCTGTATCTCCCAGTGTGAACAGTATTAATGAAGATATTATTAGGCCTAGTGAGGTTTGGAAACCTCAGAGGATATATCCTGTGCTTGTGAGGCAAGGATATAAAGTGATTGTAGAATACAGGAAAAAAAGAAGCTTATGACATGATGCATGTACTCAGCAAGATCTGTATGTCTATTTCAGTTATCATATGAATATATAACCGTAGGAGGCCTGCCGCTCAGTATGATGTAAAATCTGATATATATCCTGAAACCTTTCTAATTCGCCCAAGTAAAGTGACATTTTCTAAACATTTTATCATCTTATAGTTATTCATTTTATGTTTTTTCGTCATTGGTGGACAGATGTCCGGGTCAAATTAAAGCAATTTTACTCTTCGCCTCTGAGCCATAACACTTTTATTTTTATTCCTACAGGGCTGTCTGGGGCTCATTTTTTGCACCGTAATCTATATTTTTATTGATATCATATTGGTGTAAAAGAAGATTTTTGATCGCTTTTTATCAATTTTGATATATAATTTTAAAAAATCAGCAATCCTGGTGTTCTTTTTCCTCTTTTTGTTTATTTCGGTTCACCATGCGGGAACAGTGTTGTTATATTTTAATACATTGGACAATTCCACATGCTATGATACCACATATGTTCATTTTTTTTTTTTTTTACATATTTTTATGATCAGTATTATTGGCGATCTGCACATAGAGCCTATCTAAGGGCAAACTCTATGAGAAGACAGGACGGAGGTAAATTTTTTCCTCCGCCTGTGTCCGTAAACCCCGCAGTCATGGTGCACGGGTCCCGATCAGTCAGTGACAGGTATTTATCCTGTCACTGACTTCTTTAAATGCCACAATCGCTATAGATCGCTGTGTTTAAGGGGTTAATGACAGGCAGCTGCATGATCGCCATTATGCCTGGCTCCTGGGACACTAATGTGTGCAATCACACTGAAGTCGCCCTGCACACATTAAAACCCCTTCATAGGGGATCGGCGATAGGAACATTTATATACGTATTGTGGATGTGAAGGTGTTAAACAGCACATGACTGTAGGATTAGACTAACACACAGAGTTTGCTTCTATTCCTAAACTAAAAAGACACATAGGAGCTGTATACATATACACATTTTTTTTGTTAGCTACTTACAGTATAACGTTTATTTTTTTTCTTATCTTTACATTCATTAGAGCCAAGGATTATATCAAGATAATACATGTAGGTGCATTTATTTGTGGTCAGTGAGTGGACTGTCTGCTAAGCCAATCACCAGCAACACTAGTGTCCCGTACCAGCCATCGATTTCCTAAGCACTGCACTGTGCAACTAAACCAGCTCTGGGAGAACAGCAGCAGGAAGGTAAGTATGTGTGTTTTTTATGTTTTGTGTTTGTGTTTTATTATGTTATCGAGCAGGCAGAACAGATGTTTTAAGTTAGAAAACCTTTAAGATTTATTGAGAAAATGGATCTCGTACTATGGTTGGTGTGAATGGAAGTTTGGATATGGCTTTGCTGGAACATTTCCATCCCTTTGCTACTTTGATATCTTGATAAATACTGAATAAAATGTTTCTTGGCTTTTGTTTGCAGCCTATTTTTTCACCAACAATGGCGTATAATCACACCCTGGAGATTGTTCCCCCATTTACTGTACAGACATATATTAAACCTTAACATCATTTTCCCCTATAAATCTCCATAATGGGTCCAGAACGTATCGTCAATGTCACTCACTTTATCATTGTGGGAATCTCCAGTGTTCCAGAACTACAGCTTCCCATATTCCTCTTGGCCCTTGTCATCTATCTCCTCACCCTTAGTGGGAACATGGTCATTTTTCTTCTGGTCTGTCTGGATTGTCACCTCCACACACCTATGTACTTCTTCTTGGCCAATTTGTCTATTTTAGACATGTCTTCTTCTACAATCACTTTACATATGATCCTTAATGGCTTTGTGTCTGGAAGTACAACCGTATCATACAGTGGTTGCATACTGCAGATGTACCTTTGGGCATCATTGATAGGACTTGAATTGTTAATATTGTCAGTCATGAGTTATGATAGATACATTGCTATATGTAAGCCATTGAAATATAACATGATCATGAGTTATAAGTTATGCGGTCTATTGGCTTCAATCTGCTGGGTCTCCGCCTTTCTTCAAAGTCTACCTCATACTATCGTCATCATCGAGTTTTCCTGTTATGAGTCTATTAAAATCAACCACTTTTTTTGTGATATTTTGCCATTAAAGTATATCACCTGTAGCGACACATCACTTCTGGATCATCTGATCTTTACCAGTGTCCTTTTTCATCTATTTTTCTCATTTCCTTTGACTTTTACGCCTTATGTTTTCATTATTGCGACCATACTGAGAATACCTTCCACCCTTGGTAGACGTAAAGCCTTCCACACATGCTCCTCACACCTGACGGTGGTCGTCCTTCTCTATGTGGTTCTTCTCTGTCAGTACTTGAAGCCTGGACAGAAAAATAACTTGGACTCCAGTAAACTTTTCTCATTGTTCAACACGGCTGCAGTCCCAATGCTTAACCCATTAATTTACAGCTTAAAGAACAGAGATGTGAAGATGGCTTTTCGAAGGGAACTAAAAATATTCAAAAGAAGATGTTGATGGGGACTTTACTTTTGGTTAGAACAGGTTACATAAGAAGTCTAGAGTTTTGCCTTGTCTGGTCAACTCAATGTTCTCAGAGTAATGATAAAATTCTCTGTGTGGCTATTAGGGAGGCTAAACCCATACTAATAGTACAACCTGAAAGCCTAAGCTCCAGTTCAATTTGTTCACAAATTGTGAAATTCTTTAAATTGAAAAGTTCCTCCTCTCTTCTTCAATTGGATTGGTCATTTTAGTAAAATGTTTTTATACTTTGTCCATACCTGCTATGCCCTAGGGCCGCTTTGAACCTGAAATGCACCAGCCGTTAAAATATGACCAAAGAGGATTTTTAATGTGATGCAATTTTAATTTTAGTTTTTAAATTTATAATTTTTTACTTTAAATGTTTTGCCTTTCTGAATGTCATAAAATCATGGCCGACATAGCTACAGAGGGCAGCAGAGGAATGAATGACACTTAAAGGGGAATTGTCAATAGTTTAGATAAATCTAACCTGCTGATAGCTCCCTTGTGGGCACAGGGCCCTGAGGATGGAGGTATGTCTCTTACCTTCATCCTCGGCACTGTTCCCAGTTGTGGAATCATCTGCCCAGTAAGCCGTTAGGAGCACTGGGGGTGGGGTATCCATTGATAAATCATAAGAGGGGGTGGGCAGGCTGGGGGCCGTAACCCCACCCCCTGTGAGGCAATGGCCTGGCCAGCCCGCCCCCTAATGATTATAAATAGAGGGGGTCAGCCAGAGACAGGCCGGATTGGTGCTCAGGGTGGTAGCCCTGCCTCCAGTGCTCCTAATAGAGCTATACAACTAACAGCATGTTAATGATGCCGAGGATGAAGGTAAGAAACTTACCTTCATCCTCAAGGCCTTGTGCACGAAAGGGAAATATCAGCAGGTTAGATTCGTCTAAAAAAAATGTAAATGAGAAAAAAATGGTTGTACAGTCTATTGGATTCTGCGTTCTCATGGCTGATAATGCTACAGATGCTTCATACCCATGCACACCTTCCATACTATTATTATTTATTAATAGAGCACCCTTAATTCCAGAGCGCTAGCATAAGTACCAGGATGTGGATGATTGGCAGGATGACCATTCAGCTCTGAAGGGAGGAACACGTATACCAAGATGTGGAGGGGAATGGGGGGGGGGGGCATATTTTAAAAATAAGCAAATTAGGGATTGGTGGTGGATGTAATTGGGGTGGACAGAAGTAATTAGAGTATTTATTATAGATGTTGCATTTGAAAGCCCTTGCCCTAGTCACTATGATATATATATATATATATATATATATATATATATATATATATATACATATATATACAGTGGTGCCTTGGATTACGAGCATAAGTCGTTCCGGGACCGTGCTTGTAATCCAAATCACTCTTAAACCCAAACAAATTTTCCCATAACAAATCATGGAAATGCAGACAATTGGTTCCACACCCCAAAAATTATATTTTTTTTTATTCTGAATAACATGTAAAACAGATGAAACAAACATTTATAAACAGCTGAATATGTCATAATATCAATTACTGTACAGTATAGCAATCAGCATGTGTTGTACAATGTATAGTAACTGCATAAAGCTGAAAAACACAGCAGCAGTTTGTAGATATCAGAAAAAGAGAATCGCAGAGCTGTGCAGGAGGACAGTGATAGAAATTTATCAATACAGCAGTGTGTATAGCTGAGTGTAAGTGCAGGCACATTATAGCAGCACTGTGTATAGCTGAGTGTAAGTGTAGGCTTATTATAGCAGGAATTGAGAGGATGGGAAACACAAGGGATGACAGAGACTGCAGGGAGTATGAAGGAATGAGCAGGACATATGTGGGCACAGTAAAGCAGCACTCTCTCTCCGGGGTGAGAGGAATTACAGCTATGAAGAGATTATCTCCACAGTCCTGTCCCCTGATGCAAGCCCCAGCCTTAAGTTGGATCTGCCATGATTTGGAAGGTAAGGGAGACATTCTGGATCAGGCTATAGGGGTGTAGACCATGCTATGCAGACCATGCCCCTCCCCAGCTCCCCCTCCCACCCACAGGGAGCTCTTAAACCAAAGCAATGCTCTTAAACCAAGTTACAAAAACTGTGAGCTCTTCTTGCAAAACGATCTCAATCCAAGTTACTCTTAAACCAAGGTACCACTGTGTGTGTGTGTGTGTGTGTATATATATATATATATATATATATATATATATATGAAAATTAGGAACAGACCCAAGCACAATGGGTGTCTCGGTGCTTTGTTTCTGAAGGTTTCACTCAAAAAAGGCCCTCAAATTAATTTTGCATTCAATGACTGATTTAAATTTGACTCTACGCTCCCTCTGCTTAAAGAACTGGGTGTGCCATGTACAATACTGGCATCATATATCACAATCTGGAGCAAATTCTGCTTTCCTCTATGATATTATGTGAATTCTGTGCTGAAACAAGGGAGAGTAAGTATAATATTTGTTGGTTTACATTTTAACTGATATCTTTTTTCTTTTTTTTTACAGTGTACCATATTCGTGTTTGAAATATGTTAAATTTTAGGATTTCTTTTATGATTTTTTTTCCTAATAAAATGGTCAATGAGTAGTAGGGGAGGTTTTTTTTTCAATAAAGTGATCTTTTCTAGTGTCTTTCTGGGTTTTTTACATATTACTGGTTAGTAGTGGAACCTTTTCATAGAAGGTGATCCATTACGAAGAAGAGGCTTAATACGTTAATACTGCTAGCACTAACCACTATAGTATTAGCTCGGTGCCTACCTCTACTGAACAGCAGGGTACCATCATTCTGATAGCACTAAAAATTATCTCAGGTGGGCATAGGTTGGGATTGTAGAGGGGAAAGACCAGAATGGGAAAGCCATTATTTGAGCTCTTTGACCTGCCCCTTCTAATGATTATCTGTGGAGCTGGCAGGCCAGGGGTGGGCCAGATCGGTGCTCTGGGGGTCAAAGCCCCACCAACATTGCTCCAAATGGCCTTACTTGACACTGGATTAAACTGCAATCAGCACGAAAGCAGCACAGAGGATGAAGGTAAATCTCATCCTCAGCTCCCATAGAGAGCTATCAGCAGGTTAGACTTATCCAACCTGCTGATAGTTTTCCTTTAAGAGTGTTTCCCGTTGGGCAGAAGCACATCTTACTTTATTACTTGTGTTGCTATTTATTGTGAATAGAGATGAGCAAACCTTTCAAAAGTTCGGTTTTGCAAGTTTGATGAACCTTAATGTAACTTTGGGTTCGTGCTGAGCCAAACTTTAACGAACCACATTAAGAAAACGCCTGCAGGTTTTTAGCTGTTTTCATGCGGTTTTCAAAGGCTGCTCCTTATAGTTACATGTGGGCACTCCCTGGGGGGCCTTCTTCTCCTGTCCCATCCCGGCGCTTTCGGCGGTGAAGGCTCACTCAGCCAATCACAGGCTGACTAGAATGGGATAGCATCGCGGCCTGTGCTTGGCTGAGTGGGCTGTCACTCTTGTCTCAGGAGTGACAGCCTGCTCAGCTTATCACAGGCTGATTTGGATGGGACAGCACCACGGCCTGTCGGCTAAGTCGGCTGCCACTCTAGTGTCAAAAGTGACAGCCCATTTAGCCAAGCACAGGCCATGTTGCTACCCTGTCCTAGTCAGCTTGTGATTGAATGAGCAGGCCTTAACCACAAAAGACAGTGGGATGGGACCAGAGAGCCACCAGGAGACCATACTAAACTTTTTGCAAAGTTTGGAATAAATCTGGGTTCAGCTGACTCAGTTCGCTCATCTCTAATTGTAATATTTAGGCCTATTTGACTATATTTGTGAATATATAGTTATATACATGCATTGTATTTGATGGAGAAATTTGCACTTATGGTCACATCATTGGCCAGTGCCCATTTTGAAGGTACTTCACAGATTAAAGACTTTTACCTGTTGTACCTGATATTTGAGTAAAGTTAATATATAGTCTCCTGGTTGGTGGATTTCTATGGTAACTTACCAACACCAAGGGCCTCTTGTGTGCCAGAGATTCACCACTGTCCACAGCTCTCCTGGGTGAAGTTAACCCAGTGTGTAACCAGTCTGAACAGTATCCAATTCACAGCCAAGCAGCTTACACTACTACTCTGGCACTATCCTTTATCTCTCCCTAATACCTAAACAAGCTTCTATAGCCCTCTTTAACCCTACATCTACCTATCTCTCTCTAGTTAGTTTAAATGTACTGTATGTGTTCAGTTCACTGTACAGGAGCTGACTTGCTGCAATCTCTCGATCTCTCTAAATATATGGGAGGAGAAAGTGTGATGTCATAGGGGGAGGGGCTTTGAGATGATTTCTCGTCTGTAATGGATTATGGTTAACAGTGCCACTGCAGAAGAAATAAAGTATTACACAATACAAAGTGACATTAATGTGCTGTTAATGTAATGCATTGATTTGATAGGCCCTGCCTTTGTTATCACCTAAACATCTTTACTTTGAAATTCACAGATTATCAGGTGTAACAAATGGATCTGAGCAAAATCACATGCAATTCTATAATAATATAATGTATAAGATACAATAAAATGTTGATTGTCATTGTCAATCATGTATAAGCTGTCATCATCACACTGGTGTATGTGAGCTCCGCAAACAATGAGTGTCTGCTAATGAGTACATCTGCTAAATGTATTACCCAGGGAACCTTGTTATGCTTAGTAGCTGGTATATACACAGTATATATACTCATACACTGTATGCAGTAACTTGGTTGAGCACAGTAACTAGTAGTCACATAATCCATTGAGTGCTTCTACCATCTGGTCTACTTTTTGACCACTCACGTTGTAAGTATTACCTATCAGAATAGTTAAATCCTTTATCTACTGCAGACTACGGCTTTATGGAATTGAAGAGAAAGGTGATGGAACCAGTGGGGATAGATATGAAATATCCAAGGATCATTTTAAAGAGAACATATTTCAGTTCATTTGTTCTACAGAAACTCATCATGGTGGTCTTTCTGCTATGGAAATGTGATGCTGGTGCCCATATTACCTCCAATTAAATATGACCATGTGCTATTCATAGTAAGTTCCATTTCCTTTAGAATTACTTTAGGTTTTTCAGGTTTGGAAGCCACTTTAACTGGACTAACGTGTTAGTCTGGACTTTCTGGTGCAGGTGGTAACATTCTTTTAGTCCAGTGCTTATTATTGGATGATAGACCAGTTATTAGGCACCTTCAAGCTTCTAGGGTTACATACTAACATGCATTTTTTTATTTTTTTTTTATTTCAGTATAACTATGCAAAGATAAATGACATGGAAGACAGGCTTAAAAGATATGAATAGCAGAGGAAACCGTAGTCTGTTTGCCACTGCTGCATGGTAATCAGATTATAATGGTGGGTTGAAGGTTAGAGTGAGTGACAGCTCTAGGGTGCTCTAATGGGCCTAGATAAATATGACCAGTGTCGGACTGGAGTGCCTTGGCCCACCAGGGGAAATCATTCTTGGGGCCCACCCTTCTGCCACTGCACTTATCTATGGTAACATTAATAAGGGTCCATTAACACGGCGTGATATGGGGCAGCATAGGGCTGCAAATGATTGCTAATCAGCAGGGCAGGTGATGTGCAGCCGACAGCAATGATCTTAGCCGCACAAAAGATCAAATCAGTCGACTATGGGACATTTGCTTGCATGTCAGCAGATCTCTGGCACTTTTACATGGGCCGATCATCGGCTGAATAGACTTCCTAGGAGCACTTGTTACCGATTATTGGCCGGTGTAATTAGGCTATAAGACAATTTTTTTGTATGATAACGATGTATACTTAGATACAAGTCATACAGCTACCAATAACACCAGTATACAAAGAGCAAATATCCCCACACATATTACCACTATATAGTAACTGACCAAATCCTGTCTATCAAGACCGATATTACCAATAAACCAGTATACAGGAGGGAAATAGTATCACCATACATATTACCGCTATACTGTTACTGACCAAATCCTGTATACTGAGACCAATATTACCAGTATACAAGGGGGAAATATTACTGCAACACCACAACCATTGCTACCATATTGTTACTGACCAAATCTGGTATACTAAGACCAATGAAAACCACACCAGATTACAAGTAACAAATAATACCCCCACATACTGACTAACACCACCACATACTGACTAACACCACCAAATACTGACTAACACCACCGCTGCTACTGAATAAAATCCTCTGAACAAAAGATCAATATCCCCTCATACAGTCATATAGAGGTAGCCCCAGCTCTACACTATATACGTTACAGTGCACATAGATTTAGTGACTCACATGGGACGTCTTCTCTGATCGGAGTTCTTCCCTTTTCATCTTCTTCTCCATCTGCCCTGGGCCCTTATGAGAACTTCTCCGAGCCACGAATCCACAGAATCTGCCAGAGAAATATATTAGGCTCCTCACTCTGTCACCATCCTGATCTCTCTACACACTGCACATCTGTACTGGCCCCTTTACACCTTCTCTCAGTGATTAGCCCTGACTATTTGTAGCGTGTGTATGTGTGTGTGTGTATATATATATATATATATATATATATATATATATATATATATATATATATATAGTGTACACACCTTGTAGATGGCCCCTTGTTCAGTTCTCCATATAGATGGCCCTGTGTGCTTCTACTATAGTAGAGATCCCCCTCTGTGTAATCCCCTTACAGTAGATGACAACCTCTGTGCATTCCCTATATCAGGGGTAGGGAACTTCTCCAGCTGTTGCAAAACTACAACTCCCATCATGCCTGGACAGCCACAGCTAAAGCTGTAGTTTTGCAACAGCTGGAGAGCCAAGGTTCCCTATTCCTGCCCTATAGTATATAGCCCCCTCTGTGTAGTCCACTAAAGTAGATGCCCCTCTCTGTGCATGCCCTATTGTATACACACCGCACCCAGTATAGTTACCCTTATACATTGTTGTCCCCCTCTGTGTAGTGCCCTTTATAGATGCCTCCTCAGTGTTGTCCTCCTTATAAATTGCCCCCAACCAGTGTCCCTTATAGATGGCTCCCTGTGTTATCCCCCTTATAACTGGCCCGCTTGTGTTATCCATCCCCCCATATAGATAGCCCCCTTATGTTGGCCATCCCTACCCCCCATATAGCTCCTTATGTTGTCTATTCCCCCGTATAGCCCCCTTAGGTTGTCCTTGCCCCATATAGCCCCTTATGTTTTCCTTCCCCTGTATATAGCCCCTTATGTTTTCCTTCCCCTGTATATAGCCCCCCTTATGTTGTCCTTTCCTGTATACAGCCCCCCTTATATTGTCCTTTCCTGTATATAGCCCCTTATGTTTTCCTTCCCCTGTATATAGCCCCCTTATGTTGTCCTTCCCCTGTATATACCCCCCTTATGTTGTCCTTCCCCTGTATACAGCCCCCCTTATGTTATCCTCCCCCTGTATATAGCCCCCCTTCTGTTGTCCTCCCCCTGTATACAGACCCCCTTCTGTTGTCTTCCCCCTGTATAAAGTCCCCCTTCTGTTGTCCTCCCCCTGTATATAGCCCCCCTTATGTTGTCCTCCCCCTGTATACAGCCCCCACTTATGTTGTCCTCCCCCTGTATACAGACCCCCTTATGTTGTCCTCCCCCTTTATATAGCCCCCCTTTTGTTGTCCTCCCCCTGTATATAGCCCCCCTTATGTTGTCCTCCCCCTGTATACAGCCCCCCCCTAATGTTGTCCTCCCCCTGTATATAGCCCCCCTTATGTTGTCCTCCCCTGTATACAGCCCCCTTATGTTGTCCCCCCCTGTATAAAGCCCCCCTTATGTTGTCCTCCCCTGTATATAGCCCCCCTTCTGTTGTCCTCCCCCTGTATATAGCCCCTTATGTTGTCCTCCCCCCTGTATATAGCCCCATATGTTGTCCCCCTGTATACAGCCCCCCTAATGTTGTCCTCCAACCTGTATACAGCCCCCCTTATGTTGTCCTCCCCCTGTATATAGCCCCCCTTATGTTGTCCTCCCCCTGTATATACCCCCCCTATGTTGTCCTCCCCCTGTATACAGCCCCCCCCCCTTATCTTACCCCCTCTGATAAAAAACAAAACAAAAAACACAAGACTACTCACCTAACCACACGATCCCCTGTCGGTCGCCGGCCTCCTCTTCTCTCTTCTCCTGACAGGTGAGCAGCTCCGTTGCGAAGTGCCGCCAGCGCCATCACTGACCTCAGTGTGCACCGCGGTGGCTGGGACTTCCGGTATTCGCTCCATGAACCGGAAGTCCTAGCCGCCGCGGCGCACACTGAGGTCAGTGATGGCGCTGGCGGCACTTCGCAACGGAGCTTGCGACACTCTTGTGATCGCAAGGAAATTTCTGCTTGCGGTCACAAGAGTGATTGACAGGGCGGAAAGCCTACGGCTTCCCGCTTTGTCAATCAGAACACTTCCTTACATTTAACTGGAAGCGATTGTTGGGATCGCTTCCAGTTAAAAAGGGAGGCGCGGCCCCCGGCCCCCCTAGGAGCGGGGGGGCCCACTCCAGCTCGGGGCCCACCGGGGGTTTCCCCGGCCCCCCGGTGGCCCAGTCCGAGCCTGAATATGACCTAAAGGTAGGGGCAATGACAAGAAGAAAATATAAAGGAGAGAAAAGACTCGCAGAGCAGTAACCCAGCCATCCTAGTCAATGTAAGTAGTTATTAAAGCTTCTTACATTATACTGTAAGTTGGAAAACTCCAAATGAAGGTCCAAAGTTCTAGTAGAATCATCAACCCTAACAAATGTGATTATTTTTTAAAGTGTTCCTTTTAAATGCCAAAGACCCTCTATTATCCTTATTCTACACCTATCCTCCTCTTGACTGACTGTTTCCTCATGTTACATGCTATCTTATCCTTTACCATCACAGACTTGGCCCTTTCCTGAATCTCCTATTTCACCATACAAACATTTTTTTCCCTGCTTCTCATACAACTTCTTCTAATCTCTCTCTCTGTCGGTGCCCCTCAAGGTCCTGTCGTGAGACCTACTGTATACTTCTCTCCTTTTACACCTTAGTTCTGTGACAGCCTATTCAATATTTTAGCTTAAAGGGATAAATGGAACAATGACTTATCTATTATAACTGGTCATTTTTCAGTTTTAGAAATTTGTCCCCACAGATGTCCATGAATAAGAGCACCACAGACTATTTTATACTGGAAGGATTCTCAGACACCTTGGAAATCTATATCATCATCTTTGTTTTTACTCTATTTGTTTATCTGATGACATTTGGCGGAAACATGACGATTCTCTTCCTGATCTGCCTGGAACATCATCTCCATACTCCCATGTACTTCTTCTTGGCCAACCTCTCCATCATTGACATCTCTCTAACCACCACAATGCTACATAAAATCTTCACCAGTTTCATGACTGGAGATAAAATGATTTCCTTCTATGGGTGTATGATACAGTCTTTTTTTTCTGGATCCTTCTCAGTTCATGAGTTGTACATACTGACCACCATGAGCTATGATCGCTATGTGGCCATTTGTATCCCGTTGAGGTATCAACTGATTATGAACCAAAGGACGTGTGTATTGTTGGCTTCTCTCTGCTGGGCCTTGGGCTTTCTCTTAGTAAGTCCTCTTGTTTGGATACTTTCAACTTTCTCATGTTATACCTCCATAGAAATCAACCACTTCCTCTGTGACATTGTCCCTTTAATGAAGATGACCTGCAATGACACCTCTGTGCTGGATATATTGTTCTTCTTTGAAGGATTGCTACTTTTTGTGGTTTCACCATTTCTCCTGACATTTTTGCCATATATATTTATAATAATTACAATTCTCAAGATCCGTACCACCATGGACAAGCGTAAGGCCTTCTACACATGCTCCTCCCACCTCACTGTTGTCATCCTTCTCTATACAATTAATATTATTCAATATATAATACCAAGCAATCTAGACTATAAAAAAGGTTATGCTTTAATCACAACTGTTTTGGTACCTTTGCTAAATCCACTGATCTACAGTTTCAAAAACAAGGACATAAAAAATGCTCTAAGGAGAAGAAGGACATCTTGGTGTAACATATTGATTTGATTTATCCAGTCAGATGTACAGTATAGTATGTTGTTTTTGTAAATGCATGGGATTTTTTTTATCAGTCTGTATGGGAAACATTAAAAGATTGTACACCCTGCTATTTCTGGTTAACCCACATCTTCCAAAAGTTCCACTTCAACCAGCAAAACTTTATAGGCTTGCAGCATGAGCAATAATAAATGTCAAAAGTTTAATGTTGGTCATTGTTAAGAAATAAATCTAGACTGGGATAATCGCATTGTTTTTAAAGGGGTTGTCTCAGGAAAACTTAAAGGGAGACTCTGAGCGGGTTAGAAGAATGTAACCTGCCAATAGCTCCCTATTGGGCACAAGGTGCTGAGGATGAAGGTAAGTCTCTTACCTTCATCCTCTGCTTTGTTACCTTGCCGTTTATAGTTTAATTCAGCATTTAGTAAGAACGTTTGAAGCCTTGAAGGTGGGGCAGGGCCAATCGGTGCTCTGGGGAGTTGTAGCCACGCCCCCAGTGTGTCAAACAGCCTCACTAGATGGTGAATTCAACTACAAGCTGCACGGAAATGGAACAGAGGATGAAGGTAAGAGACTTACCTTCATCCTCAGTGCCCGGTGAGCAATAAGGAGCTATTTTCAAGTTAGATTTGTCTAACCTGCTAATACATTTCTCTTAAACTAAGCATAACGCTTTTGAGTTTCATAACACAACAAACAGGGCATACTCACCCCTGCTTCCTCTCCCTGTGGCTCCTGCTGTGTGATCTTCCTGTCCCAGCTGTGTTTCTATTCTGTTGGCTTCTGAATGTGTCCTGCTCCCCTCTCTACCCATCACAGAGTTAACATTGGAATAAGACATCACTGTAAGCGTGCAAAATGGGTCAAAAATTGGTTGACAAAGATCTCACTGAGAGTTTTTTTTTTTTTTTTTTTTTTATATAAGCAATTTTTATTCTCATATATCATTACATACAAAACCAATGGAACATCATAGTTACACAATCAATACATACATATTTTCCCCACCCATACCCCTACCTACCCCCCTCCCCCCCTCGGGCTCTCTTATTAAATGAATCCATACAACGCTTATAAGCCATCTCGTACTTATTGTACATGGTCACCATCTCCCTCCATGCTTTAACATGTAGTTTTCCCGCAGAGTTCCAATTTCTGACAATCAGCAACCTAAGGACAAACAATCTTTTATTTATAGTTTTCCTCTTAGCTGTATTTGCATTTACTATACGTGTATCGTCACCTAAAATTGCCAACATGGGACAGGGCATAATTTTTAACTCAACTTCTCTCCCAACTTCTTCTAACACCTCCTTCCAAAGTTCCTGCAACGCCTTACAAGACCAGAAGACATGAATCCAATCCCTAACTTCCTCTCCACATCTTGCACATGTCGCCGTTTCCCGCTTACCGATTTTTTACTAAGAAATCCGGGGTGTAGTACAATCTATAAAGGATATGGATATCTCACTGAGAGTTTGACTGTGAGTAAAACGAACTTTTCAAAAATTTAGTTTGGCAGGTTCGCTAAACTTTAAAGCAAAGTTTGGGTTCATCTGAACTGAACCTTAAACAAACCACACTAAAACAGCATGTTTTCGCTCCAGTGTTGCTGTCAAAAATGAATAACAGCAATTTTGGTCTGAAAACATGCTGTTATAAGTCAATATAAACCAAAAAAGCAGGTGGCGAGAAAGCAATCTGCTTAATGCCCTAAAATAAAATAATTTAATAAATAGTAGGTGGTCCATCTGCACTCTGATAGCCAACAATAGTACCCCTACTATACAGGTCAGTATTGCAAAATGTTTGCCAATAGAAGTAACCACTAACATACCTTACGACATATGCATTAGGTCTAAGTTGTCAGACAGGAGGTTTGGACTGAATGAAGTTTTTCCAGCTGGTATAATCCTCAGCGGGTGTTCTTCTGCTGCTTGACAAATCTAAAAATCTACTCTGTGAGAAGTGTGCCCCCATACTTCACTTACTGGTATAATGCTTCCAAAAAGTTCAAGTCCTGTGGGAGGTCACCAGCAGAAAAAACCCTTATGTGGCCTAGACATACCATCTAACAACTTAGACCTACTGCATATGTTGTCAAGTTAGATAGCGGTTACTTCTATTGATACACATTTACAATACTGACCTGTATAGCAGAGGTACTATTGTTGGCTATTGGACCGCGATAGACCACCTGCTGTTTAGCAAATTATATTATTATAGCAGATTAAGCAGCTGCATACAGTTAGTTTTATGGCTCCCTGATGAAGGGTCGAAGCTCACATCGGGGTCATGGTGGCATCCCAGGCTGGTACATAGGTGTGTAGTCTGCATTGTCTTTATTGCAAGTTATACATTGTTATTTTTGGATGTAGTGGCCATCAGCAAGTGGCCTAGTTTTATACGTATTGACCACTGTGTCTATGTAAAGGTACCTGGGGCATCTGCCGTTATCTGCCTTATTTGCATTATGGTGCCATAGAGATATATTACTGCCGACCTGAGTATGAGCTCTCTTGTATATTTTTAACCTGTACCATTCTGGTGTGCTGCCTTTTTGTGTCTGATTCATCACTTTTAAATATATATTTTAAATCATTAATAAAGTATTTGTATGTATATTTGGCAGTTTGTCTCTGCAGGATATCTTTGAATGTAGAGAATTCCTATAATTGTGGGATATACTGTATATACTGTCCCTAAGTGTGTGGACAGTTCCTGGGCTCTATTCTTGGATGCATAGTTTTCTGTATGCTAGCTTTTTATGGACGCAATCCCTGACTATGCAGATTGCTTTCTCCTCTGCCAGCTTCTTTTGTGTATATTTACTTATCATGTATGCTTTTGTTCCAGTGTTGCTGTTTTTTATTTCCAACAGGAACATTGGAACAAATTCATGCTATGAGGAGTAAATATACACAAAAGAAGCTTGACACCTGAGATCCGTAGCAGGACACCAGGAGAGTATGGATCAGAAAGAATAGGCTCTTGTTTTTGTGTATTTAATCGTGTGGTTGCCATCTTTATGATCTCATTACAAACTTGCAAAACAAGTTTGTAATGGATCTCAGTTTCTAAAGTTGGTTTTGATTTTCTCTAACTGTGACAAATTGCAGGAGCTGCATACAATTTGTGAACCATTAACCGAGATTTCCTCACTTTTTGGGACAAACGGTACAATTGCACTAAAATAGCAAAATTTTTGCCATGATTTCACTGAAATCTGCAGTATTTAACCACAAGTGTGCACTTTGCAGCAAATTGAAATTTGCAGAACAATGCAGCAAAAAAGTCATGTGTGTACACAGCAATTTTCATTGATCTTCATGAAGCAGTTACACAATATCATTATAGCTCAGTCTGTTTCCAAGGATGACACCTTAGATGCATGAGAATCCTTTACAGCCACATGTCTTTATGGTACACGTCTTAGTCAATGTATTGGACTGCAGTGGTGATAATGTAGAAAGTTGGCCAGATCAGAGTAAGGACATGTCCATGATTGTACAGATCTGACTCTAACATGGGGACTGTATCCACCTCCTTTACATCAATGAACACATTACCTCCCTCATTTTAAGTTAAAGCTGTAATCGATGGTCCAAGCATGAGCAGGTGGATCCCTTGGATCACCAAGGAGTGCTGTTGCTCCTTCCCCAAGGAACAGAATTTAAGGAGCTACCGGTTTTAACCAGTGCTCACCGCAAGGCAGGATGGACTTTGTTGCGGAAAACTCCTAAGTTACAACCCTCAGAGAAGGACCTTAGCGACCAACAACTGAAGAACTGAAGGAGTGCTGAAGTCTGAGACTAGGTACTCTTCCTCTGTCGTAGAAGTGCAGGATGCAACAACATTAGGACGTAGTTCAGACTGAACTGAGATTTGACTGAGATCCAAATAGCTAGAAGATCGTTTGGAAATGGCGGATAGCCAGGGAACAAAGATGTGGTTGCTGACTGACAAATAACAACTGAGCAAAGAGATTAGGAGGTAGAGACTATATATACCCTCGAGACCCTGTTGGCTGAGCTTATAAATACAGGTGGACAGGTGCATGACTGCCACTAGAGGGAGCCCAATCCTCCAGAAGGTCAGCTCAGAGCAAGAGAAGCTGAGAGAATGGGAGATGATCACAACACAGTGCGACCCAGAGCAGGTAGGGGGGTAACGGACAGGGTCGTGTGCCGTTACAAAAGCCCTGCTGCGCTTCCTTATACCTGCTGAGCCTTCATGTCGATATATTGATGAGGAAATAATTTGGGGATGAAAACCTAAAATAGGTGCTTTGGCATGATGACCACCAGTTTGGTTGTATTACAATTTAATAAAAATTTATTTTATGAGACTTTTTGAGCCAACACTATTAGGGTGACGCTATATGATAAGTTTACCACATCTGGTAAATGCATACTGTATGTAGCTCTGTAGTTGGGCTGTATCTGGTTCTACTTTATCTGTTGTTGCAGCAAATTGTCACAAACTAGTTTCCAGCACATTTTTGTGTGTTACAATAATTTGTGGAGGATTTATAGCAGTTACAGATACAGTGCAAAGTACCAACTACATGGCAAGAACCCCATACTAGACTCCACATACTGGGAACCAGTGACCACCTTCCCATACAATTACTAAAAAAAAAAGCCCCAATTTGTAATCAACTTCTAAAACAACTATTTTATTCTATCTTCCATCTTGCTCCATCACTTTATAATACAATATATAGTGTATGTGATGAAAAGGTTGTTTGCCAGTGTCAATCATGCGTAATCCATCATTGCTTCACTGGTGTATGCAAACAAACCAACATCCCCTAATGAGTACAGATCTCCCATCTGCCCTGTTTGGAACCCAGGAGACCTCATTAACTTTATAAACCATCTTATATACAGTGTATATATAGTTGTATACTTTATGCACTTGTTTGAGGTCCTTGTAACTGAAACCCTATACTCCATTGGGTGCATCTACCATCTGGCAATCAATAATCTTTTCGTTGGCTCCTTAGACCAATTAAGTTGTAAGTAAAATTTCTGATATATTTACTGTGTACTAATACTTTACATATGGGAATATTGAAGAGAAAGGTAACAGAAACATAGATAGACAGATATGAAGCAGAAAAGAATTTGGTGGTTCATGTGCCCTGTGGTCCTATCACATGATGGGCACGTTGATTTTACTGCTCCCTCCCGTCACCTTGTAGATTGTAAGCCCTCATGGGCACGGTCTTCCTCTACACCATTTACTTTATTCATGACTCAAGTCATTTACTTTATTCATGTTGTCCTCTTGATCTTATGTTACATTTTGTATGTTGAGAAATGTCCAGAGGACCCGGCACTCGCCAAGTAGTTCTGCCTATTTAGGCTATGTTCACACAACGTCAAAAATATTGAAAATACGGCCGATTTTCATATTTAAAAAAATGTCTGTTTTACCCGGGATTTAACTGATGGCAATGGCAATGTATTGAAGTCAATAGGAAGATAGACGTCTAATGCACACAGTGTATTAAATAACGGGCGTCAAAATAATGAACATGATCATTATTTTCGGACGTCTTTCGCAAACAGCGGAGGTTTTTTTATTAGTAATTCACACACAGTTTTTCTTTTGTCACCTTTCCTTCGCCGTTTTTACTATTAAATTCAATGGACTTTTCAATTAAGCCGCACCCAAAGAGCAATTAGTAACCCCAACCTAGAATAATGTACAAACACCAGTCATTGCACTAAGTGGAGTCAAGGCTGCTAAATGATGTCTGTTATTTTAAACTCAAAATAACGGACGTAATTTTAAATGGATCTGAAAAACGTTGTGTAAACATTGCCTTATTGTAGTGCAGTATGCATCAGATACAGCAAGGACGTGTTTTGGCAAAGCATGTCCTTACTGTATTTGATGCATATTGCTACTTGGTGAGTGCCAGGTCTTCTCTACATTTTTTATGTTAATGTCGCCCCATGTTGCCCCCTTACTGCTCTAAGTCAAAGGAAACATGGAAAAAAAAAAAATTTTCTTTATAAAGCTAGATTACTGGACAATGCAATCCATCAGTGGGTGGATGGATACACACGTCAGCAAATGTAAGGTACGTTATACTGATAACAATATGCACTGGGCAGTAAGATAAATAACCATGTATTACCAACATGAACGGGAGGGCATAATGTAATAACAAGGAATAAACATACCCATAGTGCAATATACAACACTCAATGCCGCACAAACCCCCCAAAATACAATGTATATACCAAAGTGTGCCCAACAAGTAATAATTAGTTAATGCATAATACCCCACCGACTCAACCAGCAAGTGTTTTGTGTCACGTTTTGTCAAGGGAGCTTTGGTTAAATAATACTTCAGTTCCTTATCTGTATATAGATTACAGGATGTAGACTAAGATTTATTCCAATGTTTTTGGAGAACTAATGACTGATCTACTCATAATAGGTCATCTTTGGCTTTTAGGACCTTGAACCACAGATATACATGAATAAGACCACCATTGACTATTTTATCCTGAAAGGATTTTCAGATACCCCGGAATTAGAGATTATTGCCTTTGTTCTGGTCCTAGTTGTCTATCTGATCATTTTTGGAGGAAATATAACAATACTCCTACTAATCTGCTCGGAACGTCGTCTCCACACTCCCATGTACTTCTTCTTGGCCAACCTTTCCATCATAGATGTCTTTTTAACCACCACAATGCTACATAAGATATTCACCAGTTTCGTGACTGGAGATAAAACGGTTTCATTCTATGAGTGCATGGCGCAATTTTTTATGTCCGGATCCTTCTCAGTTCATGAGTTGTACATACTGACCGCCATGAGTTATGATCGCTATGCTGCCGTTTGTATCCCGTTGAGGTATCAACTTGTTATGAACCAAAGAACATGTATAGTGTTGGCTTCTCTCTGCTGGGTCTTGGGTTTTCTTTTTGTTAGCCCGTCTGCTTGTATACTCTCGACTTTCTCATGTTATACCTCCATAGAAGTCAACCACTTCTTCTGTGACATTGTTCTTTTGATGAAGATAACCTGCAATGACATCACCTTACTAGATGTATTCACACTGATCGAAGGATCACTTCTATTTGTTCTTTCCCCATTTCTTCTTACCTTTTTGCCCTATATTTTTATAATAGCTGCTATTCTGAAGATACGTACCACTGTAGATGGACGTAAAGCCTTTTACACATGCTCCTCTCACCTTACTGTGGTCACCCTCCTTTATATAATTAACATTATGCAGTACATGATCCCAAGTAGTCAAAATTTTAAAAAAGGTTATAGTTTGATCAACACCGTTGTGATCCCTCTGCTAAATCCACTGATCTACAGCTTGAAAAATAAAGACATGAAAAATGCTCTAAGAAAAAGAAAGATGACCTGGGGCAAAATATTGGCTTAACTGGTTCAGTTTAAGGCTATGTTCACACTATGTATGTGTGCGGCTGTATTTTCTATGCGGCTGTAAATGTGCGGATGAAACTACGGCCGTGGGAAAAAATAGACATGCGGCTGAAAACATACGGTCATTTACTTGGAAATCTGGTTCAACTAAAAATAACAAATAAAATCTTAAGAAAGTGATGCAAACACCTCTGGATGCATCTGGGAAAGCAGGGAAACAGTTTACATGAATTACTATTACCGGGGTTTGCGATCCTCTGCAGTATGCTGATGCCTCTCATGGTTAATATATTAAATTAATAAAACACATTTTCTTTGTAATAAAGTCCCTTTCGTTGTTCAATAATTTAATTCTAACGAATCCATCATTTTGCAATTAAATATACTGTTAAAATAAATATATATATAAATAAATGTATATTTATATATATATTTATTTTTTGACAGTATATTTAATTGCACAATGATGGATTCGTTAGAATTAAATTATTGACCAACGAAACTGATTTTATTACAACAAAAATGTGTTTTATTAATTAAATATTAATTAGTACAGGAAGCTCCATAAGCCGTTAATTCATATTGCCGGCAAAAGAGCTTTCTGTACTAATCATCACTTTACTTTAATTAAAACATCAAATGTTTCTTCTAATTATGTTATCACAATAGCATTATTAGAAGAAACATTTAGAATTATATGTGCGCTCAGCTGATTGGCTGATCGGCTGAGCGCACATATAATTAGCGGGTCCGCAGCACAGTGACTTCATTGTGCTGCGGACCAGCGAAGAGGACACATCGGGGTGAGTATAGAGCTCTCCCCACCCCCTCCCCAGCACTGCACCCCTCCCAGCAAGGAAGAGGGGTCACTTAACCCCTTCCTTGCTGTGATGGGTGCAGTCTGACATCAGTCTGGCCCCCAAGGGGTTAAGGGGGATGCAATACATCCTCCCTTAACCCCTTGGGGGCCAGACTGTAAGCAGCGATCTGTAAAGATGCTGCATACTGTAAGGTGCATAACACCGCTCACAATGATGGGTGTTGTGCTCCTGTTTGTGTGTTTTTTGTGTGTTTCTCCCTTTTTATTTTTCAGATATCGGTATCCTGGGGATTATGTCGGATTCCGTGGACTACGTCGATGACCAGCGTTTTTTTTTTGTTTTTTTTTAATAAAATGGTCAATGAGGGGTGTGGGGGTGTTTTTATTTGAATAAAAAATTTTTTTAACTTGTGTCTTGTCTTTATTTCTTTACTTTATAGACTTAGTAGTGGAAGCCGTCTAATAGACGGAATCCATTACTAAGTTGGGGCCTAGTGTTAGCCGGTATAAAATGGCTAACACTAACCCCCCATTATTACCCCATTATTACCCTATGCGTTTTTTTTTTAAATAAATAAATAATTTAAAAAAACCGCATAGGGTCCCCCCTATTTTTATAACCAGCCGGGTTAAAAACCAAACGACAGCAGCCTGGTAACACCAGGGTGGGAAGAGCCATTGGTTTAGGCCCTCCCCAGCCTAAATCTTACCAGCCTGCTGCCGCCCGGTCCAGGAGCGCCAATTTTGACGCTCCGGGACCACTGGCACCCGGCTCTTCCCAGTACCCCTGGTGGCATTGGGTACTAGGGTAATAATAGGGGGTTAGTGTTAGCCATTTTATACCGGCTAACACTAGGCCCCAACTTAGTAATGGATTCCGTCTATTAGACGGCTTCCACTACTAAGTCTATAAAGTAAAGAAATAAAGACAAGACACAAGTTAAAAAAATTTTTTATTCAAATAAAAACACCCCCACACCCCTCATTGACCATTTTATAAAAAAAAAAAAAAAAAACAACCGCTGGTCATCGACGTAGTCCACGGAATCCGACGTAATCCCCAGGATACCGATATCTGAAAAACAAAAAGGGAGAAACACACAAACAGGAGCACAACACCCATCATTGTGAGCGGTGTTGTGCACCTTACAGTATGCAGCATCTTTACAGATCGCTGCTTACAGTCTGGCCCCCAAGGGGTTAAGGGAGGATGTATTGCATCCCCCTTAACCCCTTGGGGGCCAGACTGATGTCAGACTGCACCCATCCCAGCAAGGAAGGGGTTAAGTGACCCCCCCCTTCCTTGCTGGGAGGGGTGCAGTGCTGGGGAGGGGGTGGGGAGAGCTCTATACTCACCCCGATGTGCCCTCTTCGCTGGCCCGCTAATTATATGTGCGCTCAGCCGATCAGCCAATCAGCTGAGCGCACATATAATTCTAAATGTTTCTTTAATTTAATTAATAAAACACATTTTCGTTGAAATAAAATCAGTTTAGTTGTTCAATAATTAATTAATTAATTAATAATTAATTCTAACGAATCCATCATTGTGCAATTAAATATACTGTCAAAAAATAAATATATATATATAAATATACATTTATTTATATATATATTTATTTATTTTAACAGTATATTTTATTGCAAAATGATGGATTCGTTAGAATTAAATTATTGAACAACGAAAGGGACTTTATTACAAATAAAATGTGTTTTATTAATTTAATATATTAACTATTAGAGGCATCGGCATTCGGCATCATTGCCGGCTATTTTTGAAGTACTCCGTACGGACCGCCTGTCAATCCACGGCCGCATTTCCAGCCGCAAACAATGGTCTTGTTCATTTTTTACAGGTCCGTTTACGATAGGGCCGTAGATTCATACATAGTGTGCACTGTGCAGCCGTATATCGTATACTTTCCAGCGTACGCATGAACCACCTAAAATACCACCGCACAATTACAGCCGCAAATACAGCCGCACAGTTACATAGTCTGAACCTAGCCTAAGACTATATTCACACACAGTATTTTTGCTCAGTATTTTGTTCAGTATTTTTCAACCAAAACTAGGAATGGATTGAAAACACAGAAAGGCTACGTTCACACACTGTTGAAATTTAGTGGATGACCGTCATTTAATGGCAAATAGGAATTTTAAAACATTGGCCGTTATTTGCAGTTAAATTGTTGTTAAATTTCTACAGTGTGTGAACATAGTCCTTCAGTGTTTTCAATCCACTCCTGGCAGACCAAAACACTGAGCAAAAATACTTTGAGGGGGATTTATCAAACATGGTGTAAAGTGAAACTGGCTCAATTGCCCCTAGTAACCAATCAGATTCCACCTTTCATTTTCCAAAGAGTCTGTGAGGAATGAAAGGTGAAATCTTAGCCAGTTTCCCTTTACACCATGTTTGATAAATCTCCCCCTTTGTGTTAAAATGATAAATGCATTGGATTATCTATATAGGAAACACTGAAACCTAAATCTTCATCAAGAATAGCCTATACTCTACTTCAGATGAAAAAACGCATTTTCCAAGAGTTCCATATGACAAAACAGCTGTCTGAGATGTTCAGTATCGGCTGGGTGAACATCGCTTAAACTTAATTGTGGTATGCCCGCACTTCAATTAGCCATAGCAAACACTATGTAAAGTACGGCCGGCAGCACAGTCTATTTCGTGCGGCCGCTGTTCAGTAAATAACGTCTGCACAAAATAGACATTATAGTTTTCTGTGCGACTGCATGGAATCCTCTCCATAGTGTATACAGTGTGTGTACACTACTGCCATGATTCCATAGGGTTAATGCGATCAGCCGCTGTGATTAAACAACGTCCGATGTCGCAAACGTGCAACAACGGCCGTTGTTTAAAGGGGAACTCCAGGTAGAGGTAAATAAATAAATAAACTTCTGCAGAAGCATATAGCATTACTTACCCATCTATTCCAGGTTTGAAACTACAAAAATCCATTTGTTTTGGAGGGTTTTGTTCTGTATTGTGTTTCTGTACTTCCTGGTTGAGCAGTTCCCAGAATGCAGTACTGGTTCCAGAATGCATTGCTTTTCATCAGCTGTTCATCACAGTCCACAGTCCTTGCAGCAGCTGCTTCTGGCCGGTCAGAGATGGTGAATCACTCAGAGGATTGGGGGATCCAGCCAAGCCTCCTGTGACATAACGCCCTGCCCCCTGTCTGCATCATCACCCTGCACCTAGCAAACAGACACAATGTGAGACAGAAGCATGGAATGTTTGTCCCCTAAGGTGGGATAGCAGTGGGAGCAGGAGACAATGTGAATTGGCACAGAGGCCATTTTCTTCACTTTCTGGATTTCTATCAGCTATCAGCTGTCAGAGCTGCGCGGGCTGTGGCTGCTGGAGAGGATGGTGGCAGAGGGATGCTCAGTGTCCCTCCAGTGCCCTGTGTCCCTAAGTGTCCCCCTGCCATCATCCTCTCCAGCAGCCACAGCCCGCGCAGCTCTGACAGTCGGGTCGTGACATCACCATATTATCCAGGAAGTGACATCACCTTGTTATCCAGGAAGTGAAGCCCTGATGCAGTAGTAAAAAGCACTTTATAGGCATTTCCTGTAATAAGTGTATATTGGGGTTTGTATATCTTAAATATAAATAAAATAAAAATTTTCAACAGACTTCTCCCTCAATGAAGCAGTTCCGGCAGGGTTATTTGTAAATCCTTAACAGGATCCTACCACCAAACAGCAAAAGAAATGGACCAGCTAGGCTCTTTCTTCCAATAGTAGCTGCCATCCCGTAATATATGAACAGATTTTGTAGTGTACTCACCTTGCTATGGTATCCTTTACACTGTGTCACTCTTTATCTGTTGTTTCTGACATTCTCTCCTGGTATGGGACCCTTGGCCTGACCTCTGGTCCATTGGTGCCAGATTTTTTCCACACATTACCTACTGGTATTGGACCTTGGCTTGGACATTGACTATCATACTGGTTCTAATTCTGGCCCTGATGTACCCAACAGTTGCCGATTGGGCTAGCTTAACTATTCTTTCCTACTGTTAGGTTAGGTTCCATGTGTGGAATTCTCTGGAAGGAAATATTGCCCAGGTGGGGGCTGCTACCTAGGACAGATACTCCAAATAGGTTCTGGTGGAGAATAGGGCCTCAGGTCCCCTACCAGTAGTAACCCAGTTAAATGATCAATCTTTAACCAAAGGAAAGGAGTCTGAGCCCAAAATAGCTAGATAAACTCAATGAATTCCGTCCTGACATTTGATGTACATGTATGTCATAATGTCATGAACGAAGTATAGCAAAGGCTCAGTAGCATAGTCCATTCCATACACATCAGGCGACAACTGTGCCATACAGCTGCTGGTGATAGCCGAAATAACTTGGATAATCCCAGTTAGACAAAGTAAAGTACCCCCATCTCTAGAGACAAGTGAACCAAACTTTCTGAACCGAGATTTATTCCAAATGTTGCAAAAAAAATTGTTTTGTGAATAAATCAGATTTCGAAAGTTCATACTGTTTGCACCACCCCATCCTGTCATGCAGTTTTTTTTTATTTGAAACCAAAATGGAAGCCATATTAAAAACCAGTACACCCCATAAATTGTGTGCAGAGCCATCTTTAGCAGTGACAGCTTAAAGTACTGGTTTTCTAGAACTTCTCAGTCTCTCTCATGTCTCTTCAGTTGATTAAGGTTTGAGGGTATCGGTTTATAAACAGCTCACGTAAAGTCCTACCACAAAAATTATTCTATTCTTTTTCAGCCATTCTGTTTTACATTTGCTGGTTTGCTTGGGGTCCAGTTGGATGAAACAAGCCTTAGTCATTGAATAAAAGGCCCCTCATGTGACTCCAAACACTTTAGTATAGAGAAGAGCTCATGGTCAGCTGGCATGGTTGACTGCGAGGCACCTACGTCTGATGGCTGCAAAACAAGCCAAACCTTTGATGTTGGGTATGAGATGTTTGGGCTAATGGGCTGTGTTTGGGTTTCACCAAATGGGACATTGTGGAAAACATTTCACTTTGATCTTGTCTGTCCAAAGGACATTGGCATTCAAAAAGTCTTGCTGTTTATTATGTTTAAAAAGAGAACGCTTTCTCCTGAAAACCCTTCCAAACAAGCCAATCTTTTTCCAATGGTACTGTCATAAACTTGAATTTTTTATATGCAGAGGCCTGTGGGGTCTGAAAGGCAACTTTTACAATTTCTCTGATCACTGCACAGTTTGACATTGGGGTAAATTTAGAGAGACATCCACTCCTGGGAAGTCCTGGGAAACATCAACTCCTCGGAAGTACTGTGTGAACACATGCCTAAATGCTACAGACTAGCAAACTGGAAAAAACTTCTTTTATAGAGGTGGTCACACTTTCTAATGATCAATTAACCCCTTCCTGTCAGTAATCTGTATATATAGGTTCCTACTGCACATGCCCCGTGCAGTAGGAATGTATATGTATGTTACTGACTTCAGGGGCTTACTTATGTGTGTGGGACCGCTGCAGTTAGAGTGGTCCCGCACACATCAGTGTGTCTGGGGCTGGAGGTAATGAGAGGCAGCTGCGATCCGGCTGCTCTATGCATAGATCACCGATAACACTGATCTATGCTATGCTCTGGCATAGCATAGATCAGTACATGCAATATATATACATACATACACAGTGGTACCTTGGTTTAAGAGTAACTTGGATTAAGAGCTTTTTGGTTTAAGAGCTCACAGTTTTTCAAAATTGTGACTTGGTCTAAGAGCATTGCTTTGGTTTAAGAGCTCCCTGTACCTGGTGCGAGGGGGAGTGGAGGAGGGGCATGGTCGGCATAGCGGGGCTTACAGCACTGTACTCTGACCCAGGAGGTCTCCCTCACCTTCCAAATCATATCAGATCCACTTCAGGCTGGGGCTCACATCAGGGGACAGGACTGTGGAGGTAATCTCTCCATAGCTGTAACCCCTCTCTCCCCGGACAGAGAGTGCTGCTAAACTGTGCCCACATCTGCCCTGCTTATTCCTTCATGCTCCCTGCAGTCTCTGTCCGCCCTTGTGTTTCCCATCCTCTCCATTACTGTACAGTAACTTATAATATCACATATTCTGCTGTTTCTGAATGTTTGTTTTATTAGTTTTACATGTTATTTAGAATAATAAATCATTATTTTGGGGTGTGGAACCAATTGTCTGCATTTCTATAATTTCTTATGGGAAAATTTGTTTTGGTTTAAGAGTGGATTTGGATTACAAGCACGGTCCCGGAACAAGTTATGCTCGTAATCCAAGGCACCACTGTATATATTTATCTATCTATATATGTATAACCAAACCAAAAACATATTACATTTTGTAGCGTGCAGAATTGTCCGATCTATTAAAGTATAAAATGATTGTTCCTGCACGGTAAACAGTCTAAATGAAAAAAAAAAAAAAAAACACCAGGTTTGCTGATTTGAATTGATAAAAAGCAAACAAAATTTTTCTGTTACACCAATATGATATTAACCCTTTCACGACCTGGGACCATTGATTCCTCAATGCCCAGGTCATTTTAAGACATCAGCTTATGGGACCATAATGATCCCATAAGCTTATGTCCATAGCTCTGCCACCTCTCCTATGTCCCCTGCCGCTTGTGACAGCGGCAGGGGAGAGAGGGGATGAGGCAGAGTGTATGGCCGCGCGCCCGGCCTTCCCTCCCCCCGCCGGCCTCCGTAGCTAGAAACCGGAAGCCTGAGGCTTCCGGTTTACATGGCTACCATTGGGCTCTGCGATCAGTTCGCAGAGCCCTGATGGACACCGGAGAGGCAATTCTCCCTCTGTAGAGGGAGAATTCTCTCTCCAGAGCCCTATAGATGCTGCGGTCTTGCTGACTGCAGTATCTATAGGGTTAACTCTCAGCACCGGAGCGCGGCTCCAGTGCTGAGAGTTGTGGTGGGTCCCCGGCTACCACTGATAGAGAGGATAGAGGGGATGACAGAGGCGCAGCTCCTATGCTTGTGTCATCCTGTGCAGGCATAGGCTGCAGCGATGTTAATTTACTGTGCAGCGGCGAGAGAGGGTTAATAAAAACTAGAGATCATGGCGCAACAAATTACACCCCAACCAGCCCTGTAGGTGGAAAAATAAATCCACTATGGCTCTTAGAAGGCGAGGAGGAACATTGCATTAATTTGACCCGGACATCCGGGCATCAAAGGGCTCTGTCTTGAAGGGGTTAATTAAGGACATGTGACCAGCAGCACCTGGCTGCTTCTTACCCTCTTAGGCTGCGTTCACACTATGTATATTTCAGTCAGTATATTTCAGTGAGTATTGCAACCAAAACCAGGAGTGGATTAAAAACACAGAAAGGCTCTGTTCACACAATGTTGAAATTGAGTGGATGGCCGCCATTTAATGGCAAATATTTGCTGTTATTTTAAAACAACGGCTGTTATATTGAAATAATGGCCGTTATTTACTGTTATATGGCGGCTATCCACTCAATTTCACCATTGTGTGGACAGAGCCTTTCTGTGTTTTTAATCCACTCCTGGTTTTGGTTGCAATACTGACTGAAATATACGTAGTGTGAACCCAGCTTAAATATTATGGAAGCAGTAACATCTACTCAGTTTTTCGCTTGCTACTCCTACATTTTGGCCAAGATTTTGTGAAATAACTGACAAGACAATGTATTTTTTGTGTGCTGCTGTTCATGTGAGATTGTATTTCTTTAGTATTAAGGTGTTCTGGATTTTTTAATATCCTGATACATAAAACCATAGAATTTTGTAATATAAAATAAGCAAATATTGCTTGTAATTGTCAAGTATGTATCAGCTGTCATCATTACAAACAAGGTGTCTAATAATCAGTAAATACCATCTGTCCTGTTTATTCACCGGGGACCTCATTAACTTTAGTAACTGATATACACACAGTATATATATATGTGTGTATACTGTACTGCACTAAATTGATTTAAAGCACAGAAATTGGAGCCACATAATCCATTGAGTGCATCTGCCATCTGGTAACCTCCTGTCTTCTCTAGGGCCCCTTTGACCACTTACGCTGTAAGTAACACCTCTAAGGATAAACTAATATTTTCAGTGTATAGTAATACTGTAGAAATGAAAACTTAAAAAAAGATAGAAACAGTCTGTGATGATGGATATGAAATATAGAAGGAACATGTATAAGATTCTGTACTCTATCTGTACATGGGTCCTACCAGAATCTGGGAATGGCGGTCTAGCTGCCATGGAAATCTAATCCTTATGCTCATATTACTTAAAAGGGGGTTTCTGACATTTTTCTACCTCCCAGTCGCTGCTTCTGCCCTATTTTTCCTACTTAAATTGAATTTTCATGTGGGCAAGAAGTGCCGGTTCAGTTTGTTGACTGAGTGGGCAGTTCCTAGAAATGTAAAAGAGCAGCAGGAACTAGGTGGCGTTAGAATTGGGGGGGGGGGGGAGTATATAGTTTTTAGGTTTAATTTTAGGTTTTCGAATGTTTAGGGTCCCTCTTTTTACCTTGGTGAGGGCATGATAAATTACCAAAGATGGATTAAAGTGAGGTTAAATACGACAATGCCCCCAACACCACCACCAAGGGGTAAGAGGGACATCCATCACCAAAGGTTGAAAAATTACTTAAACATCTGAACTTTATAAGTTTAAAAAATGTATAAGCTTACATTATAATTAATTAAATTATTATAATTTATTATTTAGCCCAGGCCAACAGATGTGACAACTGGACAGTGGTTTCCAGAGACCAAAATAACCTTGAAATTTAGCTTAGGTACGATATTAGTGCTGCCTTTACAGGCTTTTTGCCTTTAATTAAACCATAACTGATCTCCCAATCCATATGTAGATTACATTATGCAGCTTAATCTAGTTTCTGAATAAGGACCGATCACTTGTCTACTCATAATAGGTCATTTTTGGGTTTTCGACATTCGGTCCTACAGATGTACGTGAATAAGACCCCCACTGAATATTTTGTCCTAAAAGGATTCTCAGATATCCCAGAATTCCAGATTGTATTCTTTGTTGTCATTCTCTTCATCTATTTGCTCACTTTTGGGGGAAACATGACCATTTTCATCCTAATCTGCTTGGAACATCATCTTCATACTCCCATGTATTTCTTTTTGGCCAACCTATCCGTCATTGACATCTCTTTTGCAACCACCACGGTACATAAAATCTTCCCCAGTTTCATCACTGGGGATAAAATCATTTCATTTCATGGGTGTATGATACAATGCTTCATGTATGGATCCTTCACAATTCATGAGTTGTACATACTGACCGCTATGAGCTATGATCGCTATGTGGCCATTTGTATCCCATTGAGGTATCAACTAGTTATGACCCAAAGGACATGTATAATGTTGGCTTTTCTCTGCTGGGCCTTGGGCTTTCTTTTTATAAGTCCTCTTGCTTGGATACTATCAAGTTTCTCATGTTATACCTCCATAGAAGTCAACCACTTCTGCTGTGATATTGTCCTCCTGAAGAAGATGACCTGCAATGATATCTCTGTATTGGATTTATTAACCTTTATTGAAGGATCATTTCTCTTCCTTGCTTCCCCGTTTCTCCTTACTTTTGTGCCTTATATTTTTATAATAATTGCAATTCTGAAGATCCGTGCCAATGTGGACAAACGTAAGGCCTTCTACACGTGCTCCTCACACCTCACTGTCGTCATCCTTATCTATACAATTCACATTATCCAATACATGATACCAAGCAATATAGGCAATGAAAAACTTTTTACCTTGTTTAACACCATTGTGGTCCCTTTGCTAAATCCATTGATCTACAGCTTCAAAAACAAAGACATAAAAAATGCTCTAAGAAGAAAAAGGACATCTTGGTGCAATATATCAATTTAACTAATCCAATCTTGAATGTGTGTTCATATTGCGAAATGTATAGGATTTATTTCTTGGTATTCCTTATAGGAGACATTGCAACTCGAAGCTACAACAGGAACAATTTCTACTCTTATACAATAGTAGAACTAACTAAAAAAATAATAGTATTACTGACTATATATTAAAGAGCTTTGCAAGGAAAAAAGGAGGAGACTGCAGGGGGTCCCACCTCTGTACCCCCCCATCTCCATATCGGTCCCCTGATTCTGTATAATGAATAGAGCTCTGGGTACCACACCTAATCTGTGGCTCTATTCATTCCTATGGAGCTGACGAAAAGTACAGAGTACACTGGAAGAGTGCCACGCTTTCCGTCACTCCATAGGAATAAATAGAGCCGATCACTGTTCTTTCTCAAATTTGTTCTCCGTCACTTTAGACTCAAAATGACGGACGTCATTTTAAGAGGAACTGAAAAAACGTTGTGTGAACATATCCTCAGGCAGTTTATATACTTACACCTTTTTTTTACTTTACTTTCAACTTTAACATGGTTTTGAATCACCATATTCTGACTTTTTTTGCTTCCTTTTCTGGGGAGACATATGAGGGCTTATTTTTTTGCGCTATGATCTGTAGTTTTTATTGGTACTAGACTTGGGTGGATGGAATATTTTATCTTTTTTTTTTATTTCATTTTATCTAATAGATGATATCACCAAAACACCAAAATTAGCAAAATGTTTATCAGAAAAAATGGGAAAAGGGGGTAATTTAAACTTTTGCTATGGAAGTGTTTTTTCATATATTTTTTTTTTTTTTAAATGATACTTTTTAAGTCCCCCTTGGGGACTATAATATGCAATCATAAGATTGCATATACTGATCAATGCTATGCTTCTGCATAGCATTGGTCATTCAGATCAGTGGTCTGCTGATTAGGTCTGCCTGAGGCAGACTCAGACCCGGAGTGGAGTATTGACCCACCGGGACTATTGGCACTGCCATCCACAGAAAGGGGAGATGACCCAAGGAAGTGTGATTACTGTGTCGGTGCTTAGTGAAGAACCAGAGTCCCATTAGAATAAATACAATTTTGTTTACTGTGAAGATACTTGATACAGTAAGCAGGTAATACAGCTTTGCCTTGATATGGTACGTTGTGTAGAGCAGAAGATATAGTTGAGCTAGCTGGGTTGTGTGGAGAGGTAGAAAGTTCAGGAGAGTAGAGAGGAGGATGTCGAGAGAGTCCCAACCCAATGTAGTACTGTGCTCTGCTGGAACTTTAGAGGTGAAATAAGTAGAATACTTAGAGTAGAGAGAATACTTGTGCCTGTATTTTGACTCCTTGGTCTTTGCACCACCTATTGCCCACCAGTCTCTGGTGACCCATCCTAGAGTCTGACACAAGCCCCAGACCTTGTTACCTGGGATGAGCAGAGTTGTCAGAGTTAGTGGTCACCTGCGCTGCAAGATAGAGTGCATAGGCTTCTAGCAACTTTGCTCTATCCGAGTCAGTTCCTTTAGTTTGTGTGGATACTGTCCTGCACTGTGTTCCTCTGGTCCACAACTCTCCAAGTGTGTTGAGGCTACGCACCTAAGGAAGAAGCTCTATACATTTGAGAAAGAGACCGGACCGTCCGGAAAACACATTGTATTGTACATTGATTCATTTTATTTTTTTAATAAAGTATTCTACTCGCTGACTATCTTGGGATGGCTGCGCCTGAGACATCGATGTTATTAAGGAGTGGAGGTCAGCATCTGGTCAACATGGAGACCTTTTTGCGACACAATAATCAATCAGTGACTACAAAAGGTCCTCAGTCTGATTGACACCTGGGTTTCACTAATCCTCTGGTCAGTCCTACACAGTCTGATAATAGCCATGTTCACACAACATTAAAAAAAGAGAAAAAGCGTCCACCTTTTCTATTTAAAAAGTCGTCCGTTATTGCCGCAATTGAATTGACTTCAATACAATGCATTGAATTCAAAAAGATGACGGACGTCTAGTGCACACAGTGTATTAAATGACGGACGTAGTCTGTGTGGACATCAAAATAATGAATATGTCAATTATTTTTTGGACGTCTTTTACAAACAGCGGACGTTATTTTTTTGTTGTTTACACAGAGTTTTGCTTTTTTTCATCGTCCTTTAAACGTTTTTACTATTAAATGTAATGGACGTTTTAATAAAAGACACACCTAAAGGGCAATCAGTTCACCTTAACTAGAATAATGTACCAACAGCCATCATTGCAATGATGGGCGAACAAGCTTTTTCTTGTTCATTGGTTGATCTCTAGACTTTTTACATAGACCTGTCATTAGAAAAGAATGTTCCTACAAACCTTCATTCAACCAATAATCAGTCTATGTAAAATTTCCACAAAGCTTGGGACAAAGGCCAGCTCCTCCCAAAGACCAGATGTAATAGTTTACAAGGTCATATACTTTATTATTATGAATTATTTAATGGACGATCCAAAGATTTACGAAAACAGACAGGACACAAGAGCAGAAAGATCCTCTGTACTAATTTGTATGTGGGCTGGTGGGGCTTCAGGCTTCTTTTTAGTCCCAGTCCTGTTGCAGTACCACAGCCAGTCATGGTAGGGCATGCTCAAGGGGACCCATAGGGTACACCCATATTCCTGCACGTTGCTTAGGGGACTGTACTGACTAACCCCTTATTTAACTTGCTTGCTTATAGATCAAAATTTCTTAGGCCAGTGCACAGATTTATTCTTATAATTTTATTGCCAGTGTTGTTACACACGCGAAATGCTAAATATGTGTATTTTTTTCTTTGCTTTGCATTGCTGAGTCTCATCAGGGAAGTCTCCGTTTGTAATAGCAACCATTGCGGCTGTGCTAGTGTTCTGCACAGCCTCGATGGGGAACAGAGGGAGAATTCTCCCAATTTTATGTAACATTTTATCCCTTGTGCAAATGTTAAGCTCAATTTGTCTTAACTTTGCCAATGGAGATGCCAGGGACCCCCGCTGAGCTGGCTTTTGTGAAATCCGTCTCTAGGCACCATGGCCAATACCAGCCAACCAACTGGCTACCGGCTGCTGGGAATCTAGGCCTGATTGTCCACCTCCTCTTCCTCCATACTGTAATCGCCTTCAGTTCATGAGTGGTTTAGGACATTATTGTTTTCAATCTAGTACCAGACAACTCTTCACTTTATCTTAGAAAATATCTGATGGATTTTATTGTGTGTATGGACATTAAGTTTACAAAGCTGAAAGGGTGTCAGCTGCTGGAGTTATTGCTCTCACACCCTCTCATACTGCTCAATGTAAGTTCAGCGTGGCTCCTCATGGCAAGGAACTCTCTGGCAAAAAAAAATTTTTTTTCTGTAATTAAAATGGTCTAGGCTATAAGAAGATTGCCAACAAACTGAAATTGAGCAACACCATGGTGGAAAAAACCTATGGTTTAACAAGACAGGCTTTACTCAGCCAAAGAGGTTGAGTGCATGTGCTCAGCATCTTATCCAGAGGTTGTCTTTTGAAAACAGAAGTTTGAGTGCTGCCAGCATTGCTGGAGAGGTAATAGGGTTGGGGTTTAGCATGTCAGTGTTCAGGTCATATGACACTCATAATACTGTATTGTATTTTTCTGCATGGCTATCATCCCAGAAGGAAGCCTCTTCTAAAGATAATGCAAAAGGAAGCTTGCAAACAGTCTGATGAAGACAAGCAGACTAAGGTCATGGATTAAAGAAGCAGTTGTAGTCGTTTGGGACAAAGATAAACTTATTTGGTTCAGATGGTGTCAAAGATGGTGTCAAGGAGACCAAAACAAGTGTGGACATACTGGGTAACAAGGCACTATTCCAAAATGATAATGATCCCAAACACACCTTCAAGACCACCACTGCTTTGCTATAGAAACTGAGGGTAAAGGGGCTGGACTGGCCAAGCATGTCTCTGGACCTAAACCCTATTGTCCATCTGTGGGCCATCCTCAAACGGTGGAGGAGCACATGGTCTCCATCATCCACCACTCCCATGATGTTGTCATGGAGGAGTTGGCAAGGACTCCTGTGAAGCTTTAGTGATCTCTATGCCCAAGAGAGTTAAGGCACTGCAGGAAAATAATGGTGGTCACACAAAATATTGACACTTTGGGCACAATTTGACAATTTTCATTTAGGAGTGTACTCACTTTTGTTGCCAGGGGTTGAGACATTAAAGGAAAAGTCCGGAGAAAATTTTTATTAAAGTATTGTGTTAGCCCCCCAAAAGTTCTACAAATTACCAATATGCACTTATAATGGGAAATGCTTTTAAAGCGCTTTTTTCCCTGCACTTACTTCTACATTAAAGCTTCACTTCCTGGATAAAATGTTGATGTCACGACCCGACTCCCAGAACTTTGCGATATTTGGCTGCTCCAGTGCCCTGTGGCCCTCAGTGTCCCCCTGCCATCATCCTCTTCAGCAGCCACAGCCCGCACAGCTCTAGGAGTCGGGTCATGACATCACCATTTTAACCAGGAAGTGACATCACCATTTTATCCAGGAAGTAAAGCTTTCATGCAGTAGTAAGTGCAGGGAACAAAAACCCTTTATACGCATTTCCCATAATAAATGTATATTAGTGATTTGAATAACTTTTGGGGGACAATACAATACTTTAATAAAAAATTTCGCAGAACTTTTCCTTCAATGGCATTAACGTGAGCTATTTTGAGGGCACCCCAAACTTACACTGTTATACAAGCTGTACCCCAAATATGTTACGTGTATCACAGTGTCATAGTGTCAGTGAGATATAATAAAATATTTACCAAAAGGTGACGGGTGTACTGACTTTTATGAGAAACTATAAATAAACAAATAATACTTAGCCGTCCTTAAGCATTTCAACCCCTTTGTGGTCTCCTCAGGGGGTCAATATGGCAGGTATGACGTGTTCAGGACACAGATGTACTCCTAGGATTACTCAGGGGATGTCAGCTCTGATATGTACAAACCTTAGTGACCCTGGGAATACATCTGTGTTCCTGAAATAAAAGTTATTTTTTAGGTCTGTACCTATGTACTATAAAACTTAGCCCTTCTCACGTTATGCGCTAACATGTGTCATAAATGTTTGTATGTTCGTACGAACATGACGCTAATCGTTCGTGTTTGGAATGGTTACAACGATAATTTTCAAACATATTCAAGCATGCGGATGTTTATCTTGCAATGTACGGAACTGCACAAGTTTCCACCAGCCAATTTGAAAGAGCCAATGAACGTGTGGGAAAGGAAGTAGCCATGATACATGTACGCATGTTATTGTTAGGTGAATAAAAGATACTCTAATGCTTCATGCTGTGTAATTTCTCTGCTATTACGTATTTAACGCTTTTAACCTGACAATCTGTAAGCATGCAACTCTAGACCAAAACGTACACTTCTACTGTACGTTTGTTATTTGTTCGTGAATATTTGGCAAACACAAACAGAACCGATTACGACCATTTCTTTTTTATGTTTGTGTTCGGGATCCGAAATCAACATCGGGATGTTCGCTCATCACTGCTCAAGACATATCAGCTGTTTTTAAACAAGAAGAAAAGTCTACACCATTGCTAAGTACTGGATCCAGACCCCCTCACCAGCTCCTTCTTTAGTGAATAAATCAGTAATTCTAAAAAGCCATCTTACATCTTACTCCATCAAGTAATAATACATTGCATAACATTTGTTAATTATAATTCTCAGTCATATGTCATCACAAACAACAAACAACTACTAATAAGACAAGGTATTCCACCTGTCAGTTCAACTATCAGGGACCTCATTAACTTTTAGAACTAGGATATATGCAGTATATATATATATATATATATATATATATATATACTGCATGCATTAACTTGATTTAAAACTTAACTGCAGTCGAATAATTCATCAGGTGCCATCTGTTGTTTTCTTGAGCAGCTTTGACCACATACGCTGTAAGTAACCCCAGAAGTTATCTAATATATCTAATGCATAATAATGCTTTATGTATGAGAATGTTGAAGTGAAAAATAATAGAAAGAGACTAAAAAATTGTACTACAGTTGCTATGTACAGTATAGAGGTTATATAAGATATTCGTTACACCATTCCTTCTACTAAAATGTAATGCTGATGCTTGTAGCAAACTTAAAGGGGCTTAAGCAAACTTTCTGGAAAAAAAGGTGTTAACTATAAAAAGGATTGACTATTATTAGTTGATAAACAGTGTGTCTGCACCCCTTTAAGTATGACAAGTTGTACTTCAAAGTAATTTTTTATTACTCATATTTTATTAGGGGTTTTCAAGATTGTTTACATTTTTTACAGACATAGCGGAGACAACGGATATTCATACATCAGTACAAACACAGATATTATGTATTCATATCCATCATAGTATATCAACACAATAAACTGGGTGTAGAATATGTGTAACGAGGGAGTCTTTACTGTAGATATCCGAGGAAGCCTCTTGTAAGCCGGATCTTGTCCCGATGGCAAAAAGGGTCCACCCCAAGGAACAGACCGAAAGAAAAAACATAAACATAACTAAACTTAAAGCGACTCTGTACCCACAATCTAACCCCCCAAACCACTTGTACCTTCGGATAGCTGCTTTTAATCCAAGATCTGTCCTGGGGTCTGTTCGGCAGGGGATGCAGTTATTGTCATAAAAACAACTTTTAATCTTGCAGCGCTGTGTCTAACAGCCGGGGCTTACATTTGTATATGCATTAGGCTGACACATCCTCTCTGTCCTTCCTCCCCACCCTCCTCATTAGGAATGCTCCAGGCAGATTGCTTTCTATTCCCCACCTGTGTGTATATTGAACATTGGCTGGATCATTAATACACCTGTGCAAAGCTCAAACAGCACTAAATGTTCCTGGATCATTCCTAAAGATGAGGAGGGTGGGGAGGAAGGACAGAGAGGGTGTGCCAGCCTAATGCACATACAAATGTAAGCTCCTGCCGTTAGACACAGCGCTGCAAGATTAAAAGTTGTTTTTATGACAATAACTGCATCCCCTGCCGAATGGACCCCAGGACAGATCTTGGATTAAACGCAGCTATCCGAAGGTACAAGTGGTTTGGGGAGGACAGATTGTGGGTACAGAGTCGCTTTAACAGTGGTACATCCACACCGAACTTATTTTGTAGTCCTATTGAACCAAAGGAAAGGAGCGTGTTAAGTTTACATGTGGTTGTCATCAATACACAATTCTCCATCCGTTTCCATAAATGCCAACCATTTCTCCCAATGTTTATGGGCAGCCATTGGTTTGAAAAACTTGGCACCCAAGGTAGTTTCCTTGTACTGTAATGAACCGAGTTTAATATTTCAGCTTCCGATGGATTAGGAAGTGCTCTTTTAGATTTGGAAGTGATTAGACTGTGGATGGTTATGGAGACGTCACAATCACCTAAGATAGATAGATTTAAATGTAATAGAGCCACCTTGGGGCCCAATTTAGGTGGATATTTTAAAACCTTGCTTAGGTAGACTGTAATTTCCCCCCCAAAGGGTTTAATGGCTACACAGCCCAACCAAATATGCATAAGAGTACCTACTTCCACCTGGCACCTCCAGCAGGTGGGAAACATTTTTGACAGGCGGTGTGGGGTAAGGTACCAGCGATATAGCAGTTTACAGGAAGCCTCAACATGGTTAAAGTGTCACTATCGTTATAACTTTCAAAATCTAAATCAAGAGTAGATGTGATGTAAAGCAAGTTTCCAATATACATTGATTATTTATTTTTTAGTTTTATCATGGAGAACACGACACTTACTGTTTTCTGACTTTTTTTTTCTCATGAAACAGTCAGGAAACAGGAAGTCCTGTATATCCCAGGCCATCTGAGCGCTCACAGAGAGAAGTTAGTCACGTGACTCTCTGTACTGGCGGAATTCCTGTGTTCAGTCTGTTTTTTTTATAACCAGTATAAATCAGAAAATCTGCCTTCAGGAGACTGGACCTGGATTTCTGGTAAGTTCTGCTTTGTTTTACAGTATGAAAACAACAACAACAAATAATGAATGCAAATTGCAAACTTGCTTTATCACATCTGTTGATTTAGATTTTGAAAGTTATAACGACAGTGACACTTTAACACGGTGACAGTATTTATAGCTATACATGTGAGACGCCACTGGTCCTCAGTAAACTTCTGGTGGAGTTCAGATTTCCATTTCTCCATACACGGTAATGGGTTCATGTACTGTAAGTAGAGTAAATTTCATGCCCTTTCATGTCCCTCACTGGTTTTCCAGTACTGACAGCTCATCTAGTTGAAGGACTCATGATAGCTTGGACTTCAGGTGGTAATGTTTTTTTGAATGAATGCTGCTCTTTTATTGTCAACCTTGTATTACACTGGGGAGCTCCTAGAAGGGGAATTGATCCTAATTGTGTAATGGGACATGCTAAAATCCCAGAACCCGATTATAGTGAGAACATATGGGACAACTAACCTAGGTTCGGCACGGAGTCATCCACCAGCCTCTGTCTTAACATCACTGAAGTACTGGACATCACCAATAAATAGTACAAAACAATTGTTAGATACAGTATATTGCTGAAGCTCTGAGAAATTATCCTTAGCTTAGCCTTTCCTATAGGCACGGTGAGTGCTCGAATTATAGCAGGAACAATTTCATCCCCGGTTTTGGGATTGGTGGCCATCACAGTGGTCAGACCCCCAGTGATCAGCTTGTTATCCTCCATCCTATAAATAGGGCATAACAAGTTGAGATGGGAATACCCCTCTAAGGCGCTCATAACCTTAAAAGCTGTGTTATTCCAATGACTTTAGCAGGTTCACCTGCCTGTCTTAAGTGTATGACAGCCTTGTGACTCTCCCCCGACAGATGATGTCCGGAAGAAAAGGATTTGACACGTAGGATTTCATCACGACCCTTTTGTTCCATAAGAGATAACCCATCCCCTGAGCTGTATGGAAGAGTCTTACCCCTCCTCTCTTCATATTTGAAAGTGCCTGCAGGTTTGCATAGATATAGTAGCTGTCAGCTAAACAAACATTAGCCGAAACCTTAGGGCTTCTTGTATAGTTCACAAGCTCAGGTTTTCTTATAGTGTTATACACTATAACATTTTTTCATGCAAAAATTACAGAGGGATGCTTGCCTACCATGTGTCA